>NC_074670.1:67396152-67436152 GCF_029448725.1 Salvelinus fontinalis
GGGTTTGTGTTGAGTGTAGATGTCTAGCGTTGTCTATGTATGTTTAGTTGTCTAGGAGAGTCTATGGTTGCCTGAATGAGTTCCCAATTAGAGACAGCTGATTTCGGTTGTCTCTGATTGGGAGCCTTATTTAGGGTAGCCATAGGCTCTCATTGGTTGTGAGTAATTGTCTATGTAGAACGTTTGTAGCATGTATGTATGTGCACAACGTTTGTAGCTTCACGGTCGTTTTGTTATTTTGTTAAAGTGTTTCGTGTTTATTGTTTGTCATCTTTTAAAATAAAAGAAGATGGCTTATTTTCCAACTGCTGCATTTTGGTCCGTCAATCCGCCACACGATCGTGACAGTTACGCTCCACTGCACAAGATGCAAGTTTCCTGAATAGTGTGGATTTACCTCATTTACTCTAAACCACTTACCAACATTGTCCGTTTTCGGGACCAAAAATCACTTTCAAAAGTTCTTGAAGACCACCTTTCTCAGAGTCGCGTAATTCTTTACATACAATATCTTGCATATTATTCAGGCATATTATTATTAGAAGCAATTATAATACCATTAATACTGCCAACTGTTATTATTTTTGAAAAAAATATATATGTATTTTGTTTTTACAAACCACATACAGCAAGGTGGTCCACAGTTGAAAACAGGCTGAAAACCACTACACCCAACAGTCATTTCTCCACCACTGCTCTCCACCACACAGTACTTTCTCCACCACTGCTCTCCACCACACAGTCATTTCTCCACCACTGCTCTCCACCACACAGTACTTTCTCCACCACTGCTCTACACCACACAGTACTTTCTCCACCACTGCTCTACACCACTAAGTACTTTATCCACCACTGCTCTACATCACACAGTACTTTCTCCACCACTGCTCTACACCACACAGTACTTTCTCCACCACTGCTCTTCACCACACAGTACTTTCTCCACCACTGCTCTACACCACACAGTACTTTCTCCACCACTGCTCTACACCACACAGTACTTTCTCCACCACTGCTCTTCACCACACAGTACTTTCTCCACCACTGCTCTACATCACACAGTACTTTCCCCACCACTGCTCTTCACCACACAGTACTTTCTCCACCACTGCTCTACACCACACAGTACTTTCTCCACCACTGCTCTACACCACACAGTACTTTCTCCACCACTGCTCTATTCCCACAGTCCTTCCCCACCACTGCTCTTCACCACACAGTACTTTCTCCACCACTGCTCTACAGGACACAGTACTTTCTCCACCACTGCTCTACATGACACAGTACTTTCCCCACCACTGCTCTTCACCACACAGTACTTTCTCCACCACTGCTCTACAGGACACAGTACTTTCTCCACCACTGCTCTACATGACACAGTACTTTCTCCACCACTGCTCTATTCCCACAGTACTTTCCCCACCACTGCTCTTCACCGCCCAGTACTTTCTGTCTGTCTGTCTGTCTGTCTGTCTGTCTGTCTGTCTGTCTGTCTGTCTGTCTGTCTGTCTGCCTGCCTGCCTGCCTGCCTGCCTGCCTGCCTGCCTGCCTGCCTGCCTGTCTGTCTGTCTGTCTGTCTGTCTGTCTGTCTGTCTGTCTGTCTGTCTGTCTGTCTGTCTGTCTGTCTGTCTGTCTGTCTCTTTCTTTCTGTCTCTGTCTCATTTAGAAAGCACAGGCCCAACAACTGAATTCACCACCAGAAATAAACATGTCCATCAGCCATAGCTGTATGTAGATTGTCAATTAAATTGTAAGTTATTTGCCAACCATCAATATTCCTGCATCTAATAAATAAACCTTTCAGATCGATTCATCAAAGTGAAAAAGCAAAAGGACAAAAACTACTTGGTCCTTCCCACCATGGAAGAGTGAACAGAGGAAAAAAAGATGGAAAATACAACAACAACAAAATAAAGAAAAACATATTACTGCAATCTGTCTGGTGTCAGTCATACATCCCCTTCCATTACGACATTACGCTGGGCCACGATTGGTTCTCCCGACAGCCGCAGTAAATAGAAGAACGCCGACTAATCACGTCAAAGAAGTGACACCGAAATAGGCTGGCGAGGAGGAGTTGGCCTCTCCACAGCAGTACTCACAATAACTGACTGACAATCAGTTACAAAGCCCACAGCCAGAGGTAACCGTTATATTAGTTTTATTAACCACTTCCTATATTGTACCAGAGTAAATCGTGCTGGATTTAGACCTAGAGAGAATAAGGAAGACTGTGGAGGGGGACATGTGGGATATCAACTAGAACTTGCTGAGGTCAGTGCCTTGAATCAGTGAGCAGAAGGTAGACAGTTATACGTGTATGAATGCATACCCAGGGTGCATTTCACCTTGACTGTGAGCATTGATGTTTTCCTATTCTAACATTTGGCACAGCTACTGTACATGTCACAGTGTTTCCCTCTGTGTTGGTGTGACCATGCAGAAAATATTATTCAGTGTTGTCCCCTTACAACCGTTGTTATCTTCATCTAGTTACATTAGCTATTCAAACAGAATGTGATTCTGCAGAGTATGGTATGCACACGCATACACACAGACACACAGACACACAGACACACACACGCTCTCTCTCTCTCTTTCTCAGTATGTATATCTTACTGTGTTCCTGCCATTATCTGAGATGAAAACCCCCTCCTGTTTTAGTATTTGTGCTGTGTTTAATATAGATGTAGTCTCAGTTATGCATTATTATTTATCTTCCAATAGATGAGTGAGATAAAACTTATCTACATAATACTAAGTGGATTAAGCATCTACAGTACATTCATACACATGTAACGTTACTGTTCATGTACTCAAGTGGCTAAGTGAACAAAATAAAGCTGACACCAGCTAAACCTAATACTGCCTCAGGCATATTACTCAGAGAATAGATTGTGGCAGACATTTTCTTCCTGAGCAACAACAATGAAATGAGATAATACACTTAAGACTCAAACAAAGCGGAAAATGCGTTTACCTTTGGGAATATGTGTGAGAGTGTGTTGGTACTGAGATGAGCTTGCAGCCTGGCTCTTTATGGCAGTCTCTCATCCTATCTGGTTCCCCTGACGCATCTTTGCCAGATAGCTCCATCTCACGCAAGCCCTTATTCCTCTACCAAATCTATCCTCTCGTTATTCCATGTATTAATTACTCTCTCTTCCATTCTCTCTGTCTCCACCTTCCTTACCAACTCTGTTTACATCCTCTATCTTTCACTTTTCCCTCGCTGTCTGTCCACTCTCTTTCTCATTCTCTGCCTCCCCCTTCCAACTCTTCATCCTCTGTCTTTCATTTCTCCATGTCTCTCTGTCTCCCTACATTTTAGACATTTAGCAGACACTCTTATCCAGAGTGAATTACAGTAGTGAGTGCATACATTTTATTTTGTACCGGTCCCCCGTGGGAATCGAACCCACAACCCTGGCAATGCAAGCGACATGCTCTAACAACTGGGCCACACGGGACTCCTCCCTCCTTCCTCCTAGCGCTCTTCATTAGTTTCCTTAGCCTCCAGTAAAAGCCCAGGGGAGTGTAGGTAACAGATTAACCCACTCCATTAGAGGTCCTGTGGATGAGAACAAACAGTGGGCCGATAGCGGTGCTATTAGTCTAGGTCAAAGCCTCCCTCATCAGCTCTAATGCTGAGACAACACCAAGGATTATAGCATAATCAGGACCGACTTCATCCTCCACGCCCTTCATTACTTCTCCTTCTTCAGTTTTTTCATCCACTAACCACCGGCCCATCCCCTTCTTCAATATGGAGCACGAGAAGGACACGATGCCATGTTACGGGGCTGAGCTAGTTAAGACAAAAATACTTTTGTGAAGACAGTGATTAGAATTGGCTCTCTCGCAGTGAGTAATGACATTGGACTTAAGCCACCTCCACGCTCATTCGATATGCAGATTTGCGAGCAAAGTCGGGTCAATAATGGAATTGGCGTGAAATCACCCTTGGTACTCCTATTGCCGTATGGTGTTATTGTATGGGGTGATAATGGTAGAATTGCATACAGTAGTAGAAAAGGCAAAAACAAGTCCCACTACACGTGATACCCTATGCATAGTCTCTTTACCTCAATTACCTCCACTAAACTGTAACTCCGCACATTGACTCGGTACCGGCACTGTATATAGCCTCGTTATTGGTATTTTATTGTGTTCCTTTGTTGTTGTTGTGTACTTTAGTTTATTTAGTAAATCTTTTCTTACCTCTGTTTTCTTAAACTGCCTTGTTAGTTAAGGGCTTGTAATAAGTATTTCAGGGAAAGGTCTACACCTGTTGAATTCGGCGCATGTTACAAATACAAATGGATTTGATGTATGTCCATGAAGAAGTAAAGATGCATGAAGGACCTTTCCATTTTTACGACATGATTGTAACTGATTTATCACCATTCTGTGCTAATAATCTATCCTAAGTGCTTCATGATGACTTTTAAAATGCACACACTACATTGTGAGTTCACAGTAGCATTAGTATATTGAAAGGTGGGAGAGTTAAGCAAATATCACATCTACACTGATAAACATATTGCAAGGATTGGACAGTTCTCCCTCTACCAGCCCACTAAACCCCACTAAACCACCTCTACCAGCCCACTAAACCCCACTAAACCACCTCTGCCAGCCCACTAAACCCCACTAAACCACCTCTACCAGGCCACTAAACCCCACTAAACCACCTCTACCAGCCCACTAAACCCCACTAAACCACCTCTACCAGCCCACTAAACCACCTCTACCAGCCCACTAAACCCCACTAAACCACCTCTACCAGCCCACTAAACCCCACTAAACCACCTCTACCAGCCCACTTAACCCCACTAAACCACCTCTTCCAGCCCACTAAACCCCACTAAACCACCTCTACCAGCCCACTAAACCCCACTAAACCACCTCTACCAGCCCACTAAACCCCACTAAACCACCTCTACCAGCCCACTAAACATTTTGCTCAATTTGATGTATTGGTTTGATGCTAAGTTTTCTGCCATTTCATGTGTGCTAGACTTTCTTTTACAAAGCCTATATCAAAAAGACTGCTAACCATTTCAGCGAAGTGTCACTAGTCCCCATCCACACATGTTATGTAAATGTCTGGGAGAAATGTTATGAAAACAGACCACATAAGACAGAATACCAGGCCTGGTTCTGTGGGAGTCAACAAAGGGAGAGGGTGGGTGTTCCCTTCTGCCTCCATTTTCTAACATGTCGTTACTTTACTTTTCCCAGAGACAAAGGGACGAGAATGAGGCCTCTACATTTTTTTTATGTGAAATAAAGGAAATGTGAATGCTTTGGAGTATGTTTGATTGATATTTATATGCAAGACGATTCTCTCGCTCTCTCTTTCTCTCTGTGCGAGTGATAACAGCTCCACACTTTAATTATCTCGCATCGCAGATTACAAAGTCACAACAACCCCACAAATGTGATACGCCTTCATTTTGCATTCTTTTTGGTCCCACTCCCTCCTTACTCATGCCCAAAATGGCTTTCTGCTCCTCCAAAGGAACCAGTGTCTTGCATGCGTTGTCTTTGTGTGCAGTCATGAATTTCTCTCAGTTTGCTATGTGAGGCGTGAGGCGTGATACGAGCAAGTTTCCCGACACTCTATTGTGTGAGGATGGGTAGTTAGTCGGCTGACTTTCTTTTGATAAGCCTTGAGCTCTACTCTGTAAAATAAAAATAATGAAAAACAGCAGAGAAGAGGGTGAGAATGAGCGAGGACAAGGATAGGACTACTCTTTATCAGATTCCCCTACGAGAGGCAGGAACACCGAAACATGGTCCCCTTTAAAACACCATTCTTATACCTGCACTCAAACACATTCTGGATCGGCTTCAAATGCTGAGGAAAATCTATGACAAAACCACACATAAATAAATCCATTTCTATGTGCTTTCTTCCTCAAGAAAGAGCTTCGTTACATATGGAAATGAGATTCTCCTCTTCTCTTCAGCGATCCCCCCAAGCCAAGTGCTTTGGCTCCTACCCATGCAAATGTAGGCCAGGGCGATGATGCATTTACAAAGAACAGAGACAGAGAAGATAATATGGAGAAAAAGAGAGAGAGAGTGAAAGAGACACGGGAGAACCAGAGAAGGAGGGATGATAGATGCCAAGAAGAGAGGGGAAAGACAAAGACAATGATGGAGAAGGTGAGACTAGCAGATAGACAGACACAGGGATAGAGAGAAAGAAGATGACAGAGAGTGAGTGACACATTAAAAGAGGGAGAGAAAAGGGATGACATGGCTTCACTGGGGATGTAGACATGGTAGTCTATAGTTCTGGATGGCATGGTTACACTGGGGGATGTAGACATGGTAGTCTATAGATCTGGATGACATGGCTTCAATGGGGGATGTAGACATGGTAGTCTATAGTTCTGGATGGCATGGTTACACTGGGGGATGTAGACATGGTAGTCTATAGTTCTGGATGGCATGGTTACACTGGGGGATGTAGACATGGTAGTCTATAGTTCTGGATGGCATGGTTACACTGGGGATGTAGACATGGTAGTCTATAGTTCTGGATGGCATGGTTACACTGGGGGATGTAGACATGGTAGTCTATAGTTCTGGATGACATGGTTACACTGGGGGATGTAGACATGGTAGTCTATAGTTCTGGAGCCTAAAATGGACACTACTGGAGAACGATGCTGCTCTCCGTGACAGATGCTGCGTTGCTAATTAACAAGTAGGCTAGTCCGTGGTCTAGCTAGCAACAGGGTTCTATCCCTTCCTACTGTCTGAACACGTGGTCTCCACCATTGACAGCAGCACTGGTTATGCAGTGCTTGTTAATGCAATTTAGTCCAGACAAGGACAGACTGAACACTCTTCTACTATACCACACGTTTGGTTTGTCTGCCTGCTTGAATACATGCTACCCAAAGCGGGTTTGCAAATACAAAGCCAAAATGGTGGACAAGATCTTTGATGCATTTGGGGGGGGGGGGTTCTGTGTTTATAACATTATTGTCCATTCTTTTCCTCTTCTCTTTCATCCTCTTGTACCTCTCTCATTCTTCCCTTTAACCCGCCTCTTTCCGTAGAGAGAGAAGAGAAGAGAAGAGAGACCCAGAGAAGAGAAGAGAGAGCCAGAGAAGAAGAGAAGAGAATAGAGAGACAGAGAAGAAGAGAAGAGAAGAGAGAGCCAGAGAAGAAGAGAAGAGAAGAGAGAGCCAGAGAAGAAGAGAATAGAAGAGAAGAGAGAGCCAGAGTAGAGAGGAGAAGAGAGAGTCATAGAAGAAGAGAAGAGAATAGAGAGACAGAGAAGAAGAGAAGAGCGAGCCAGAGAAGAGCAGAGAGAGCCAGAGAAGAAGAGAAGAGAAGAGAGAGCCAGAGAAGAAGAGAAGAGAAGAGAGAGCCAGAGAAGAAGAGAAGAGAAGAGAAGAGAGAGCCAGAGAAGAAGAGAATAGAAGAGAAGAGAGAGCCAGAGAAGAAGAGAAGAGAAGAGAGAGCCAGAGAAGAAGAGAAGAGAGAGCCAGGGAAGAAGAGAAGAGAAGAGAGAGCCAGAGAAGAGAAGAGAAGAGAGAGCCAGAGAAGAGAAGAGAAGAGAAGAGAGAGCCAGAGAAGAAGAGAAGAGAAGAGAGAGCCAGAGAGAGCCAGAGAAGAAGAGAAGAGAATAGAGAGACAGAGAAGAAGAGAAGATAAGAGAGAGCCAGAGAAGAAGAGAAGAGAAGAGAGAGCCAGAGAAGAAGAGAATAGAAGAGAAGAGAGAGCCAGAGTAGAGAGGAGAAGAGAGAGTCATAGAAGAAGAGGAGAGACAGAGAAGAAGAGAAGAGAAGAGCGAGCCAGAGAAGAGCAGAGAGAGCCAGAGAAGAAGAGAAGAGAAGAGAGAGCCAGAGAAGAAGAGAAGAGAGAGCCAGAGAAGAAGAGAAGAGCAGAGAGAGCCAGAGAAGAAGAGAAGAGAAGAGAGAGCCAGAGAAGAAGAGAAGAGAAGAGAGAGCCAGAGAAGAAGAGAAGAGAAGAGAGAGCCAGAGAAGAAGAGAAGAGCAGAGAGAGCCAGAGAAGAAGAGAAGAGAGAGCCAGAGAAGAAGGTATGATAGAAGCTTTCCTAGGCCTTCGGAAGTCTGACCGTCTCTCCATAGGGATAGTTGTCACATAGTCTCACTTATTTGAAAAAGAGTCCACTCCGAAGGATTTTGAAGTTCTGCAAAATTTTACTCTGAGGGGGTACGAGCTGACCTAAACTCAGTCAGAGGATCAAATGTCACTCGGGGATGGACCGGAGAAGACGTGTGTGTTGTGTGCTGAGTAAGGAGACTGTGGTGGGAACACAGGTCCAATCGAAGCTGAGGGGTGTGTCTGTCGCGCCAGGCCCAGGGCAAGCAACCTAACTGGGGCAGAAGAAGATCCACCCCCTGGCTTATGAGGTCCTCCTCTGAAAATAAAACAAAAAGGGGGGAGCACACACACACACACACAAAGATGCCTGCAGACACACACACTTGCTAAGCGTAGACACACACACTTGCTAAGCGTAGACACACATACACACACACTGATGCATGCAGACACGCAATCACATAGACCACACACACTGTATATACATGCTCGCACGCATACACTCACATGTTTGCTAACTCAAACACACACACGCCACTCCTCAAGCATACATGCACACACACACACACACACACACACACACACACACATAGACTAACACACACATGACCACACCGAAACACGCACACAGTTCATAGCCCTGCAGACACGTACCACACTCTCACAGACCAGCTCTGTGATGCAATGCGATGTGATGTGAGTTACTGGGCCGGATGTACCACTTTTCAGCCTCCGTGTTCGAGCGCCATGAAGGCAGAGTGGCGTCAAATAAGTGTTTGTGAATGGGACGATAAGCCGGCCCTCGGCGTGCCAGGGTATTCCGCTGGAATGACAGTGCTTGTGGGGAATTATGTCTCTGTGTCTGAGCCTGCGTAATGCAGCTCACATATTCAGCCCCCCTTTTCCGTCAACCCCGTAACTAACACCCCTGTAACATCATCACTAACACCCCTGTAACCCCATCACTAACACCCCTGTAACCCCATCACTAACACCCCTGTAACCCCGTCACTAACACCCCTGTAACCCCATCACTAACACACCTGTAACCCCGTCACTAACACCCCTGTAACCCAGTCACTAACACCCCTATCACCCAGTTACTAAAACCCCTGTAACCCCGTCACTAAAACCCCTGTAATCCCGCCACTAACATCTCTGTAACCCAGTCACTAACATCCCTGTAACCCCGTCACTAACACCCTGTAATCCCGCCACTAACATCTCTGTAACCCAGTCACTAACATCCCTGTAACCCCGTCACTAACATCCCTGTAACCCAGTCACTAACATCCCTGTAACCCCGTCACTAACATCCCTGTAACCCCGTCACTAACACCCTGTAATCCCGCCACTAACATCTCTGTAACCCAGTCACTAACATCCCTGTAACCCCGTCACTAACATCCCTGTAACCCAGTCACTAACATCCCTGTAACCCCGTCACTAAAACCCCTGTAATCCCGCCACTAACATCTCTGTAACCCAGTCACTAACATCCCTGTAACCCCGTCACTAACACCCTGTAATCCCGCCACTAACATCTCTGTAACCCAGTCACTAACATCCCTGTAACCCCGTCACTAACATCCCTGTAACCCAGTCACTAACATCCCTGTAACCCCGTCACTAACATCCCTGTAACCCCGTCACTAACATCCCTGTAACCCAGTCACTAACATCCCTGTAACCCCGTCACTAACATCCCTGTAACCCAGTCACTAACATCCCTGTAACCCCGTCACTAACATCCCTGTAACCCCGTCACTAACATCCCTGTAACCCAGTCACTAAAACCCCTGTAACCCAGTCACTAACACCCCTGTAACCCTGCCACTAACACCCCTGTAACCCAGTTACTAACACCCCTGTAACCCAGTCACTAACACCCCTGTAACCCAGTCACTAACAGTTACTAACACCCCTGTAACCCAGTCACTAACACCCCTGTAACCCAGTCACTAACATCCCTGTAACCCAGTCACTAACACCCCTGTAACCCAGTCACTAACACCCCTGTAACCCAGTCACTAACACCCCTGTAACCCCGTCACTAACACCCCTGTAACCCAGTCTCTAACACCCCTGTAACCCAGTCACTAACACCACTGTAACCCCACCACTAACACCCCTGTAACCCAGTCACTAACACCCCTGTAACCCAGTCACTAACACCCCTGTAACCCAGTCACTAACACCACTGTAACCCCACCACTAACACCCCTGTAACCCCACCACTAACATCCCTGTAACTCAGTCACTAACACCCCTGTAACCCAGTCACTAACACCCCTGTAACCCAGTCACTAACAGTTACTAACACGCCTGTAACCCAGTCACTAACACCCCTGTAACCCAGTCACTAACATCCCTGTAACCCAGTCACTAACATCCCTGTAACCCCGTCACTAACATCCCTGTAACCCAGTCACTAAAACCCCTGTAACCCAGTCACTAACACCCCTGTAACCCTGCCACTAACACCCCTGTAACCCAGTCACTAACACCCCTGTAACCCAGTCACTAACACCCCTGTAACCCAGTCACTAACACCCCTGTAACCCTGCCACTAACACCCCGGTAACCCAGTTACTAACATCCCTGTAACCCAGTCACTAACAGTTACTAACACCCCTGTAACCCAGTCACTAACACCCCTGTAACCCAGTCACTAACATCCCTGTAACCCAGTCACTAACACCCCTGTAACCCAGTCACTAACACCCCTGTAACCCAGTCACTAACACCCCTGTAACCCCGTCACTAACACCCCTGTAACCCAGTCTCTAACACCCCTGTAACCCAGTCACTAACACCACTGTAACCCCACCACTAACACCCCTGTAACCCAGTCACTAACACCCCTGTAACCCAGTCACTAACACCCCTGTAACCCAGTCACTAACACCACTGTAACCCCACCACTAACACCCCTGTAACCCCACCACTAACATCCCTGTAACTCAGTCACTAACACCCCTGTAACCCAGTCACTAACACCCCTGTAACCCAGTCACTAACACCCCTGTAACCCAGTCACTAACACCCCTGTAACCCAGTCACTAACACCCCTGTAACCCAGTCACTAACACCCCTGTAACCCAGTCACTAACACCCCTGTAACCCAGTCACTAACACCCCTGTAACCCAGTCACTAACACCCCTGTAACCGCACCACTAACACCCCTGTAACCCAGTCACTAACACCCCTGTAACCCAGTCACTAACACCCCTGTAACCCAGTCACGAACACCCCTGTAACCCCATCACTAACACCCCTGTAACCCTGTCAGTAACACCCCTGTAACCCAGTTACTAACACCCCTGTAACCCAGTCACTAACACCCCTGTAACCCAGTCACTAACACCCCTATCACCCAGTTACTAAAACCCCTGTAACCCCGTCACTAAAACCCCTGTAATCCCGCCACTAACATCTCTGTAACCCAGTCACTAACATCCCTGTAACCCCGTCACTAACACCCTGTAATCCCGCCACTAACATCTCTGTAACCCAGTCACTAACATCCCTGTAACCCCGTCACTAACATCCCTGTAACCCAGTCACTAACATCCCTGTAACCCCGTCACTAACATCCCTGTAACCCCGTCACTAACACCCTGTAATCCCGCCACTAATATCTCTGTAACCCAGTCACTAACATCCCTGTAACCCCGTCACTAACATCCCTGTAACCCAGTCACTAACATCCCTGTAACCCCGTCACTAAAACCCCTGTAATCCCGCCACTAACATCTCTGTAACCCAGTCACTAACATCCCTGTAACCCCGTCACTAACACCCTGTAATCCCGCCACTAACATCTCTGTAACCCAGTCACTAACATCCCTGTAACCCCGTCACTAACATCCCTGTAACCCAGTCACTAACATCCCTGTAACCCCGTCACTAACATCCCTGTAACCCCGTCACTAACATCCCTGTAACCCAGTCACTAACATCCCTGTAACCCCGTCACTTACATCCCTGTAACCCAGTCACTAACATCCCTGTAACCCCGTCACTAACATCCCTGTAACCCCGTCACTAACATCCCTGTAACCCAGTCACTAAAACCCCTGTAACCCAGTCACTAACACCCCTGTAACCCTGCCACTAACACCCCTGTAACCCAGTTACTAACACCCCTGTAACCCAGTCACTAACACCCCTGTAACCCAGTCACTAACACCCCTGTAACCCAGTCACTAACACCCCTGTAACCCTGCCACTAACACCCCGGTAACCCAGTTACTAACATCCCTGTAACCCAGTCACTAACACCCCTGTAACCCAGTCACTAACACCCCTGTAACCCAGTCACTAACACCCCTGTAACCCTGCCACTAACACCCCGGTAACCCAGTTACTAACATCCCTGTAACCCAGTCACTAACAGTTACTAACACGCCTGTAACCCAGTCACTAACACCCCTGTAACCCAGTCACTAACATCCCTGTAACCCAGTCACTAACATCCCTGTAACCCCGTCACTAACATCCCTGTAACCCAGTCACTAAAACCCCTGTAACCCAGTCACTAACACCCCTGTAACCCTGCCACTAACACCCCTGTAACCCAGTCACTAACACCCCTGTAACCCAGTCACTAACACCCCTGTAACCCAGTCACTAACACCCCTGTAACCCTGCCACTAACACCCCGGTAACCCAGTTACTAACATCCCTGTAACCCAGTCATTAACAGTTACTAACACCCCTGTAACCCAGTCACTAACACCCCTGTAACCCAGTCACTAACATCCCTGTAACCCAGTCACTAACACCCCTGTAACCCAGTCACTAACACCCCTGTAACCCAGTCACTAACACCCCTGTAACCCCGTCACTAACACCCCTGTAACCCAGTCTCTAACACCCCTGTAACCCAGTCACTAACACCACTGTAACCCCACCACTAACACCCCTGTAACCCAGTCACTAACACCCCTGTAACCCAGTCACTAACACCCCTGTAACCCAGTCACTAACACCACTGTAACCCCACCACTAACACCCCTGTAACCCCACCACTAACATCCCTGTAACTCAGTCACTAACACCCCTGTAACCCAGTCACTAACACCCCTGTAACCCAGTCACTAACACCCCTGTAACCCAGTCACTAACACCCCTGTAACCCAGTCACTAACACCCCTGTAACCCAGTCACTAACACCCCTGTAACCCAGTCACTAACACCCCTGTAACCCAGTCACTAACACCCCTGTAACCCAGTCACTAACACCCCTGTAACCCTGCCACTAACACCCCGGTAACCCAGTTACTAACATCCCTGTAACCCAGTCACTAACAGTTACTAACACGCCTGTAACCCAGTCACTAACACCCCTGTAACCCAGTCACTAACATCCCTGTAACCCAGTCACTAACATCCCTGTAACCCCGTCACTAACATCCCTGTAACCCAGTCACTAAAACCCCTGTAACCCAGTCACTAACACCCCTGTAACCCTGCCACTAACACCCCTGTAACCCAGTCACTAACACCCCTGTAACCCAGTCACTAACACCCCTGTAACCCAGTCACTAACACCCCTGTAACCCTGCCACTAACACCCCGGTAACCCAGTTACTAACATCCCTGTAACCCAGTCATTAACAGTTACTAACACCCCTGTAACCCAGTCACTAACACCCCTGTAACCCAGTCACTAACATCCCTGTAACCCAGTCACTAACACCCCTGTAACCCAGTCACTAACACCCCTGTAACCCAGTCACTAACACCCCTGTAACCCCGTCACTAACACCCCTGTAACCCAGTCTCTAACACCCCTGTAACCCAGTCACTAACACCACTGTAACCCCACCACTAACACCCCTGTAACCCAGTCACTAACACCCCTGTAACCCAGTCACTAACACCCCTGTAACCCAGTCACTAACACCACTGTAACCCCACCACTAACACCCCTGTAACCCCACCACTAACATCCCTGTAACTCAGTCACTAACACCCCTGTAACCCAGTCACTAACACCCCTGTAACCCAGTCACTAACACCCCTGTAACCCAGTCACTAACACCCCTGTAACCCAGTCACTAACACCCCTGTAACCCAGTCACTAACACCCCTGTAACCCAGTCACTAACACCCCTGTAACCCAGTCACTAACACCCCTGTAACCCAGTCACTAACACCCCTGTAACCGCACCACTAACACCCCTGTAACCCAGTCACTAACACCCCTGTAACCCAGTCACTAACACCCCTGTAACCCAGTCACGAACACCCCTGTAACCCCATCACTAACACCCCTGTAACCCTGTCACTAACACCCCTGTAACCCAGTTACTAACACCCCTGTAACCCAGTCACTAACACGCCTGTAACCCAGTCACTAACATCCCTGTAACCGAGTCACTAAAACCCCTGTAACCCAGTTACTAACACCCCTGTAACCCAGTTACTAACACCCCTGTAACCCAGTCACTAACACCCCTGTAACCCCGTCACGAACACCCCTGTAACTCAGTCACTAACACCCCTGTAACCCCATCACTAACACCCCTGTAACCCCATCACGAACACCCCTGTAACCGAGTCACTAACACCTCTTTAACCCCGTCACTAACACCTCTTTAACCCCGTCACTAACAGCCCTGTAACCCGGTCACCTTACACCTCCCTTACACTTGTAGTTGTTTGGTTTGGAACACAACCTTCCATCGCCGCCATCACACAATTACTTTTGTTGTTTATCCAATCCAAATACGGTCAAGTATAAATCACAATCTGGGTCAGGTGGGCACCATTTGAAAGCTTGTTCTACTGCCAACATGACTAGCTAATTTATAAAAAATGATACTACATTGTTAGGCTTTCACAATGCCATTTAGGGAAACGGATCATACATTTGGAGATCATAGAAAAGAGATATGAGTTTTTTCAGTATTCTCTGTGGTTGTGTGTGTGTGTGTGTGTGTGTGTGTGCTGCCTGCTAAGCACTCAGGTCACTGCAGTGCGAGTGCGTCTTGGTGTGTGAGTATGGTACTTTACAAGCATCACATCCACTGCTGGTCTCTGTTTGTGCCCTGCATAACAAGCATCATCACTACTGACGGTCTCTGTTTGTGCCCTGCATAACAAGCACCATCACCCCTGTCGGTCTCTGTTTGTGCCCTGCATAACAAGCACCATCACCCCTGACGGTCTCTGTTTGTGCCCTGTATAACAAGCACCATCACCCCTGACGGTCTCTGTTTGTGCCCTGTATAACAAGCACCATCACCCCTGACGGTCTCTGTTTGTGCCCTGTATAACAAGCACCATCACCCCTGCCGGTCTCTGTTTATGCCCTGTATAACAAGCACCATCACCCCTGTCGGTCTCTGTTTGTGCCCTGCATAACAAGCATCATCACCCCTGACGGTCTCTGTTTGTGCCCTGTATAACAAGCACCACCACCCCTGACGGTCTCTGTTTGTGCCCTGCATAACAAGCATCATCACCCCTGACGGTCTCTGTTTGTGCCCTGCATAAAAAGCACCATCACCCCTGACGGTCTCTGTTTGTGCCCTGCATAACAAGCACCATCACCCCTGACGGTCTCTGTTTGTGCCCTGCATAACAAGCACCATCACCCCTGACGGTCTCTGTTTGTGCCCTGCATAAAAAGCACCATCACCCCTGACGGTCTCTGTTTGTGCCCTGCATAACAAGCACCATCACCCCTGACGGTCTCTGTTTGTGCCCTGCATAAAAAGCATCATCACTACTGCTGGTCTCTGTTTGTGCCCTGCATAACAAGCATCATCACTACTGACGGTCTCTGTTTGTGCCCTGTATAACAAGCACCATCACCCCTGACGGTCTCTGTTTGTGCCCTGCATAAAAAGCACCATCACCCCTGACGGTCTCTGTTTGTGCCCTGCATAAAAAGCACCATCACCCCTGACGGTCTCTGTTTGTGCCCTGTATAACAAGCACCATCACCCCTGACGGTCTCTGTTTGTGCCCTGTATAACAAGCACCATCACCCCTGACGGTCTCTGTTTGTGCCCTGTATAACAAGCATCATCACTACTGACGGTCTCTGTTTGTGCCCTGTATAACAAGCACCATCACCCCTGACGGTCTCTGTTTGTGCCCTGTATAACAAGCACCATCACCCCTGACGGTCTCTGTTTGTGCCCTGTATAACAAGCACCATCACCCCTGACGGTCTCTGTTTGTGCCCTGTATAACAAGCACCATCACCCCTGACGGTCTCTGTTTGTGCCCTGCATAACAAGCACCATCACCCCTGACGGTCTCTGTTTGTGCCCTGCATAACAAGCACCATCACCCCTGACGGTCTCTGTTTGTGCCCTGCATAAAAAGCACCATCACCCCTGACGGTCTCTGTTTGTGCCCTGCATAAAAAGCACCATCACCCCTGACGGTCTCTGTTTGTGCCCTGTATAACAAGCACCATCACCCCTGACGGTCTCTGTTTGTGCCCTGTATAACAAGCACCATCACCCCTGACGGTCTCTGTTTGTGCCCTGTATAACAAGCACCATCACCCCTGACGGTCTCTGTTTGTGCCCTGTATAACAAGCACCATCACCCCTGACGGTCTCTGTTTGTGTGTATGTGTCTGTGCCCGGCATTATAAGAACCACTTCCACCACTGATCCATGTACAGTTGTGTGTGAATGTTTTGAGAGTGTGTGACTGGAATTGTAAGTGCAATGTCCATTGCAGGCCTGTACATGTGTGTTTGTGTGTACGTTTGTGTTTCAAGTTTCATGTTTTATTAGTAGTATGAAACACACATGGTATACACCTTCCAAATAAATGCTTACTTGCAGGTTCAATGCAACAACCAAAATAAATAATGAAAGATAAGAATATGAACATAAAGTAAATGGCTCAGTAAAATAGAATAAACATTTTAGCATAAGTATAATACATGGGGCAAGTGTTTCAATTGTGTAGTATTTAGCAATCATAATAAGAGTCTGGTAGCAGCATGTGTGTGTGTGTAGCATGAATGTGTGTGTGTGTGTGTGTGTGTCCGTGTGTGTGTGTGTGTGTGTGTGCTAAGGTGCAGAGAGTCACTGCAGGTGGTCAGTCCAGTTCAAGTGTTCGGCAGTCTGATGGCTTGTAGATAGAAACTGTCTCTGAGCCTGTTGGTACCAGATTCAGACCTCATGCTCCGATACCATCAGCCCAACGGTAACGGAGAGAACAGCTCGTGGCTGGGGTGTGTGGTGTCCTTGATGATGCGGCGGGTCTTCCTCAGGCACCGTTTCAAGTAGATGTCCTAGATGGGCAGGAGCATGATCCAAGTGATGTTCTGGACTGTCTTTACCACCTGCTGGGGGCCTAGCGCTTGTGAACAGAGCAATTCCCATACCAGGTCATGACGCAACCAGACAGGATGCTCTCGATGGTGCAGCCGTAGTATTGGGAGGACCCGGGGTGGCATGCTGTATTTCTTCAGCCGCCTTAGGAAGTAGAGATGCTGTTGCACCCTCTTGACAAGAGTGCTGGTGTTGTTGGTACATGTGATATATATGCTCACACTTACCTCCTCCCTATAGGCTGACTCGTCATTGTTGGTTATTGTTGTTGGTTATATCAGTGTGAGTGCTGCATTTCAATATATGCAATGTTTGTCTGGCTCTGACCCTGACCCTTCTGTCTGTCTGTCTGTCTGTCTGTCTGTCTGTCTGTCTGTCTGTCTGTCTGTCTGTCTGTCTGTCTGTCTGTCTGTCTGTCTGCCTGCCTGCCTGCCTGCCTGCCTGCCTGCCTGCCTGCCTGCCTGCCTGATATGTGCTATCAGTGTGTGTGCTGCGGTGTGCTGATCACGTCCAGGCCTGGCCCTGTGAAGCCCTAAAAAGCCCTGTGAAGCCCTGAAAAGCCCTGTGAAGCGTGAGTGGCGAGGCAAAAGGTTAATTGAGGGGAGAGGAGCCAGTCAACCTGGGGTCTGGGACACGCTCTCGTCCTCATTGAGTATTCAGCGCCACGCTAAATGCTAACAGAGCTCCAGCACAGAGGGCCCCTGGCGAGTCACTGTACCCTGTCTCAGAGCGTCCTCGCTGGAGCCCCACCGCTAATGTACTCCCCTCTCTGACCCACGCCTGGGCTAAAACAAAAACACGGCAGGGGAGACAAACACACGCTAATCCTTACAGTAAACAATGGGCTGTGATGGAGCCTTCTAATAAGAGAGGATTACCCAGCACACACACTCAACCTCCCTCCCTCCACTCTCCCCCCACCTCCCTCCCTCCACTCTCCCCCTCAAACCCTCCCTCCACTCTCCCCCACCTCCCTCCCCCCCCCCCCCCCCCCCTCAAACCTTCCCTCCCTCCACTCTCTCCCTCTCTCTCTCTACACTCTCCCCCTCTCTCTCCGTCTTTCCCTTGTCATCCCTCTTATCCTTGTCTTCCAAGATATATCAGGGCAGCCAGGTTGCCGGTGAATGTTATGTGCTCATGTGTAAACCCGCCTGTCACTTCCCTCCAACTCTTGCTCCCTCCGTCCTTCTCGCCTTTCCCTCCATCCTCATCTCCCCCTTCTCTCCTCTAGACTGCTATTCTTCCACTTTTCCACCATCCATCCATTGCCGTGTAACCTTTACCTCTCCCTGATTCCAACCCCCTTTCTTCTTCTTCCATCCTCACCCTCTCCTTTCCATATCTCTCCTGCAGATGATCTTCCAGTGGGTGCACAGGGAGGTAGGTGGAGGGTAGGGGTATGAGGGTGGGGCGGTATGGGGGGTGCAGAGGGGAGTGGATTATCCTGGAGCTCCGTGCACCACAGCGTTGGCAGTGCCAGGGCGCGCTGGCAGCCGAGCACGGGGCTTTAATGAGAACCCTCTGTTTGCCCAGGACTTACTGCGAGAGGCATGCCAGCTTGTGCGGACTGAGGAGAAGCGGGCACACAACACACTAAACACCCCGCTAATGGGATTTGGGAGCAGCTTTTTTTATTACAAATCATGTCCTTAGCCACCTAATTAAGGGCATGAGGCGGGGAGCCTACCATTCAGGGCCTACAGAGGTGAAATAGGAAGTGCAATGTGATGTCACTGCTGGAAATATACAGTAAGGTCTGATGGATATACTACAGTGTGATACTGTGTGTGGGTGTGTGTGTGTGAGTGTGAGTGTGAGTGTGAGTGTGAGTGTGAGTGTGAGTGTGGGTGTGGGTGTGGGTGTGGGTGTGGGTGTGTGTGTGTGTGTGTGTGTGTGTGTGTGTGTGTGTGTGTGTGGGTGTGGGTGTGGGTGTGGGTGTGTGTGTGCGTGAGCGGGCACACTACAGACCCTTGTTCGTTCCCGGCCGTATCAAAACCGGCAGAGATCGGGAGTCCCATAGGGCGGCACACAATTGGCATAAATTAGGGGAGGGTTTGGCCGCGGGGGGCTTTATTTACTTGGCTCATCTAGCAACTCCTTGTGGCGGGCCGGGCGCCTGCAGGCTGACCTCGGTTGTCAGGTGGATGGTGTATCCTCCGACACGTGTGTGTGCAATGTGTGTGCGTCTCAGTTGCAGCCTACCATACTGCAGTCTGTTGGTGAACTCTGACAGATGGCAGGAGGCAACTGGGCGTACTACCTGTTACTAAACAATCAATCAAGTCGACCTCACAGAGACGTATAGAAACCCACGTACTCAGGCATACATAAACCCACGTATATGCTCTAGAGGACTACATACACAGGGACATGCTTTACATGGCAGTCCTGGCAATACTTTAAGTAGGCAATAATCAGAGGTGCTGGGGAAGTCACATGGTACTAAACTAAGGCAAAATTAGCACAAATCACTGTGTGAGAGCAGAGAGAGAAAAGGAGAAAGAGAGAGAGAATGAGTGTGAGAACAGTACAGCTGTGCTTCAGGTCCATTGGCCTTGATGTAGCAGCTGGTGCGTCAAAATGGATTTGAGGGAGTCAAACCAGCTTTAGAGCACTGGTATTGTTCATTGACAATACAGACAAACACAACATATCTGTCCTTCTAGCAGCTCCTGGGAAGTGTTAGTAAGAAGGGGGAGAGAGAGAACCATGGCTACACAGCGCTACGTCAGTCTTAACACTTGAACCGCCATAGGCCAACGGCCACTGACGTTTGATTTTGTAAATGTAAAAAGTCTGCCCTAAAAAATGTCCTGCTCCTTCCCTGACTTTTCTTAAATGTTTGTATTTACACTGCTCATTTGTCAGACTTTTGAAATCACAAACAGAAAAGTATTCTGAGCCTTTTTGCCCCCAAAAATTCTCAGACCTATTCCCAATTTAACCAGCCAAGACTCTGTGCTGTAGGACGTTGGTACCCAGCCAGGCGCTAATGTGCCTCTCTCTCCTCACTGAATGAAGGACAAATGGGTGAATGGGGGATAGTTGTGCACCTTACCTCACAATTAAATTTAAATTAGACCTAACTGAATGATAAGGAGGGTGAAGAGGTTGATTTTATTTAGAAAGACAATAGTGTAATGATGAGTCTGTGTTATGCCTATTGATCAACACCAAATGACTTGACCGTGCGCATTGGGGGTTGATACTATTCTCTTTTACATTTTACTTTGTAAAAAGAAACTGTTACAGGACTGTTTTATTTACTGTAACTCTATCACTAATCAAATGTATTGTAAGGAAAATGAAAACATGCTATGTGTTGCAGTAGGCTTTTAGTATAATGCATTGGGGCTCACGAGTGCATCGCAGTGCTAGAGACGTCACTACAGACCCTGGTTCGTTCCCAGCCGTATCACATCCGGCCGTGATCGGAGTCCCAAAGCATGGCACACAATTGGCCAGGGTTGGGAGAGGGTTTGGCCGGGGGGGTTGGGGGGCTTTACATGGCTCACTGCGCTCTAGCGACTCCTTGTGGCAGGCCGGGCGCCTGCAGGCTGACCTCAGTTGTCAGGTGAACGGTGTTTACTCTGACACATTGGTGCGGCTGGCTTCCGGCTTAAGCAGGCGTGTGTTAAGAAGCACGGTTTGGCGGGCCATGTTTCGTAAGGACGCATGACTCAGCCTTCGCCTCCCGAACACATTGGGGAGTTGCAGCGATGAGACAAGATCGAAATTGGAGAGAAAAAAGAGTAATGCAAAACATATCCTTCACTCTATCCATGTTGATGAGCGGGAAACAAACAACACCATTCAGCCTGCACAGCCGGTCCATCAAAACTACACCTAAACTACACCTAAACTCATTTCACACATAATAAGAGTTGGCCCATAGAAAATATTACATTGACAATAATCTGATGAGTGACAAAATTAGGCCTATCAGTTTGTACATTTTGTCAAATTGTACATGAAAAGATCTGTGCATCTTGTAATTGACAGATGCAGGGAAAGGATCATCACTTTATCAAATCCTCCTTCAGAGTCACATGCTGGTAAAACATTGTGATTTCCATATAGTATCTGAAAGAGCATATTCCGCAGTTTGTACTATACTTACCTTTGTCAAATAACTCTCATAATTCAAGAGGTGCAGCTCTATTTCCAAATGTCACTTTTTCCACTATAATGTTTTTATTACTAGGAAAGTTAAAATAGGCTACAGGCCTATGTTTGTTCTAGAACTGTAGAACTATTCCAAATATATACCTGACTCTATCTAAACAAATAACTATTGTCGCTCTTTTTTTAATTGATATATTTCCACAAATATTTCTTCATGCAATTAATCCTTTATAATAGTTGAGGCACTTTTCAAGCGTTGGAGCTTATGTTTGCGGCACCTTGTGGGTTGATATGCATTTGACGCATATGTTAAAGGAGACATCTAGACATCCAGCATTCTCTAGCGGGTACTTTTAGGCTGAAAGGTCAGGCGGATCTAGTGTAAACCCAATTCATGAGGCGTGACAATAAGACAGACAGACGGACACACATAGACAATCACTGCAAATGCACACGAGTGCACACACACACACACACCAGGTTCTAAATGTGTTTGTGGGTGTTAATAAAAAAACATGGCCCCAGCCCCCTTCAGCTCCCAGAATCCCACTGCTAATCAGTTTTTGGGTCTGGCCTGCGACCAGCTTGTGTGTGTGTGTGTGTGTGTGTGTGTGTGTGTGTGTGTGTGTGTGTGTGTGTGTGTGTGTGTGTGTGTGTGTGTGTGTGTGTGTGTGTGTGTGTGTGTGTGTGTGCGTGCGTGCGTGCGTGCGTGCGTGCGTGCGTGCGTGCGTGCGTGTAGTAGCAGTGCGTGGGTAAAATCACTGGGGAAGACAGGCCAGAAGAAAATAAAAAGCCATATTACAACCTATGTGTTGTGATAGTTGCATTGCTTGCACTGTAACCTGTTAGTTCCTATGCCTTGACACCGTGATGTATAGGCCTGAGGCCGAGACAATAAGAAGACAAAGTGGCAGAATAAATTCCACAAATCCGGAGAGCAACCTCTGTCCGGTGAAGTCCACAAAGCATATTGCATGTAACAAACAGTTACAAGTTACATGACATAGAGCATGGTCAAGCAAGGCATTGTTTCCGACATTTTCGGACTATTAAACAACTATTAATTTAGAAACACAGAGAATTGCAAAGAAAACAGGAGCTGCCTCCACTTTTCCAGCACCATTTCAACTTAAACATTTCAACTTCAGCAAATCACCTATGCTTAGTCTAATACAGTGACAACTACAAGATACCAAAAACGATTTAGTCCAATGTGTGTGTGCGTGCGTTTGTGCATGTGTCTGTTTGTCAGCCTATTTGTTGAGAAAAGCCAATGCAATCCTCCTCTCTTTCATGTTGACGAAGGGTCTTTGACTCTATCATAGAGTACAAACTTTTATTTTTGTCTTAGCCTACCTGGATAAAATACTTGCTCACTAGCCTAACTTCCTTTTATGGGCAATACTGTGCCATCCCAGCTAGTTAACATTAGCCTACTACAATGAACAAAAATATAACCACATTATGCAATCATTTCTAAGATTTTGCTGAGTTACAGTTCATATAAGGAAATCAGTCAATTGAAATAAATTCATTAGGCCCCATTCTATGGATTTCACATGAACGGGCACAGCAATGGGTGGGCCTGGGAGAGCATAGATCCACCCACTTGGGAGCCAGGCCAACCCACTGGGGAGCCAGGCCCAGCCAATCATAATTTGATTTTCCCCACAAAAGGGGTTTATTACAGACAGAAATACTTCTCTGCACCCTTCCCCCCTCTGCCGTTCCACACACACAATTTCGGGGGAGAGCCTGTCTTCTCCTGGCATCCATGAATATGTGTGTGTTTGTGTGTGTGTGTGTGTGTGTGTGTGTGTGTGTGTGTGTGTGTGTGTGTGTGTGTGTGTGTGTGTGTGTGTGTGCGTGTGTGCGTGTGAGTGATAAATGGCTTGGGGAGGTATTTTCTGTGGTGTAAAGTACATAAGTAAAAAAAAACGTAAAGAACTACTTAAAACTTCTACTTGCACACAATCCCGGATCCGGGAGCACCCCCATCAGTAAAAAGGCTGACTAGCTTAGCCTAGCATAGCGTCACAAGTAAATACTAGCATCTAAATATCATTAAATCACAAGTCCAAGACACCAGATGAAAGATACACATCTTTTGAATCCAGCCATCATTTCTGATTTTTAAAATGTTTTACAGGGAAGACACAATATGTAAATCTATTAGCTAACCACGATAGCAAAAGACACAACTTTTTTTTCCACCATTTTTTTCCTGCATAGGTAGCTATCACAATTTCGACCAAATAAAGATATAAATAGCCACTAACCAAGAAACAACTTCATCAGATGACAGTCTGATAACATATTTATTGTATAGCATATGTTTTGTTAGAAAAATGTGCATATTTCAAGTATAAATCATAGTTTACCATTGCAGCCACCATCACAACTCTCACCAAAGCAACTAGAATAACTACAGAGACCATCGTGTATTACCTAAATACTCATCATAAAACATTTCTGAAAAATACACAGCGTACAGCAAATGAAAGACAAAGATCTTGTGAATCCAGCCAATATTTCAGATATTTTTAAGTGTTTTACAGCGAAAACACAATATAGCATTATATTAGCTTACTACAATAGCCAACCACACAACAGCATTGATTCAGGCCAACAATAGCGATAACGAATAAACCAGCAAAAGATATTAATTTTTTCACTAACCTTCTCAAACTTCTCCAGATGACAGTCCTATAACATCATATTACACAATACATATAGAGTTTGTTCGAAAATGTGCATATTTAGCGGCACAAATCGTGGTTATGCAATGAGAAAAGTAGCCAAGCTGCCAACAATATGTCGGGAGAAATCTGGGGAGAGGCACCTAATCTAATCAGTAACTAATCCTAAACTTGACTAAAAAATACAGGTTGGACAGCAAATGAAAAATACATTAGTTCTTAATACAATTGCTGTGTTAGATTTTTTAAATTAACGTTACTACGACATACATCGTGCGTTAAAGCGAGACCGCACCGAAATTAATGGCGGAATATGAGTTTAACATCTTTCAACAGAACAACGAATTAACATCATAAATAGTTCTTACTTTTTGATGAGCTCCCATCAGAATCTTGGGCAAGTTGTCCTTTTTCCAAAAGAACCGTTGCTCGGTTGTAGATTGTCGCCTTCAACGTTGGAATTAGCAGTAAACATTAGCCATGTGGGCCAGACGTGCCCAAGTCCCTAGAACGCAGCACAAATAAATGCCCGAAAATCGCAATATACTGATATAAACTGATATAACTCGGTTTAAAATAACAACATTATGATGTCTTTAACACCTATATCGAATAAAAACAGAGCCGGATATATCTAAGGGCTATAACGGGAGCTTTCTACAACGACATCCTGAGGTCCTTTTTGCGTTATGGCGAAGAGAAGAAAGGGAGAACCCCAAGTTGCCAGCCCATTTATAAGGCCTCAGATCTGCATAGCAACTCCATTTCAATTCTCACTATTCGCTGACATCCAGGGGAAGGCGTATGCAGTGCATCTCAACCAATAGAAGACAGGCAAATTAATAAACCGACCTCAGAACAGCCTGCAGATTTCAGCATTCTCACATCCTCATAGGAAAATTGCTCCAACTCGAGTTCTGTTTTACTCACAGATATAATTCAAACGGTTTTAGAAACTAGAGATTGTTTTCTATCCAATAGTAATAATAATATGCATATTGTACAAGCAAGAATTGAGTACGAGGCAGTTTAATTTGGGAACGAAATTATTACAAAGTGCAAACAGCACCCCCTATTGAGAAAAGGTTTTAAGTAGTAGTGCTTTACTATTTATATTTTTGACAACTTTTGCTTTTACTTCACTAGCATCCTAAAGAAAACAACATTTTCCCTGACACCCAAAAGTACTCATTACATTTTGAATGCTTAGCAGGACAGGAATTTACACAGTTATCAAGAAAACCTCCATGCCTCTGATCTGGCGGACTCACTAAAGACACTTGCTTTGTTTGTAAATTATGTCTTAGTGTTGGTGTGCCCCTGGCTATCCATAAATAAAAAATAAAAAACAAGAAAATGGTGTTATCTGGTTTGCTTAATATAAGCAATTTGAAAAGTTATCCTTTTACTTTTGATACTTAAGTATATTTAAACCAAATACTTTTAGACTTTTACTCAAGTTGTATTTTACTGGTGACTCACTTTTACTTGAGTCATTTTCTATTAAGGTATCTTTACTTTTACTCAAGTATGACAATTGGGTACTTTTTCCACCACTGGTGTGTGTTTATGTAGTAGAATATAGAGCAAGGGAGTTGGAAAGAAAGAAAGAGGGCATTTGGCAGCCCCGACCAACGGTGTTGTTAATCATGCCGATAATTAAGCCCATGAGTAAAAATGTAATTAATACATAAACAGACAGGGGACATACAACATAACACAACATCACACACACACTCCTGAGACCCTGGCAAAAAAAAAAAATTGCATAAAAAGTTTTTGGGGTGAAAAAATCACATATTTTTTAAACTATTATTTAACTAGGCAAGTCAGTTAAGAACCAATTCGTATTTACAATGACGGCCTACCGGGGAAACTGTGGGGCAACCTTTCGGTTACTGCCCCAACACTGCCCAACACAACACCTGCTCTTATTTAGCATTAAAAAAATATCGCACTGTTCTGAAGACTCACCAAACTATTCCTGATATATTTACTTACTAGAGGAAATGTAAATATCAAACTCACAAAAATTATAATTATACAATTTTGCTAATTGTGTTCGGCAGCCATTTTGAAAACAAGGAAGAGAAAGTTACCTAGGTGAAGCTTTAAAATTTGTAAGTTGTAATGTCACAGGCAAAAGTACAGTGAATGCCTTTCTTACAAGCTCTTTATTAACAAAATGCAGTGATCAATATCAGTAGTACTATAAAATGAAGTAGATATCAATATCAGTAGTACTATACCATAAAGTAAAGTAGATATCAATATCAGTAGTACTATACCATAAAGTAAAGTAGATATCAATATCAGTAGTACTATACCATAAAGTAAAGTAGATATCAATATCAGTAGTACTATAACATGAAGTAGATATCAATATCAGTAGTACTATACCATAAAGTAAAGTAGATATCAATGTCAGTAGTACTATACCATAAAGTAAAGTAGATATCAATACCAGTAGTACTATACCATAAAGTAAAGTAGATATCAATATCAGTAGTACTATACCATAAAGTAAAGTAGATATCAATATCAGTAGTACTATACCATAAAGTAAAGTAGATATCAATACCAGTAGTACTATAACATGAAGTAGATATCAATACCAGTAGTACTATACCATAAAGTAAAGTAGATATCAATATCAGTAGTACTATACCATAAAGTAAAGTAGATATCAATATCAGTAGTACTATACCATAAAGTAAAGTAGATATCAATATCAGTAGTACTACACCATAAAGTAAAGTAGATATCAATATCAGTAGTACTATACCATAAAGTAAAGTAGATATCAATACCAGTAGTACTACAACATAACATAGATAACAATATCAGTAGTATTACATTATAACAAAACGTAAAGTAGATATCAATATCACTAGTACTGTACCATGATGTAGATATGAAATCAATTCAAATCAAATTGTATTAGTCAAATGCTCCGAACACAACAGGTAGACCTTACAGTAGACCTTACAGTAGACCTTACAGTGAAATGCTTACTTACAAGCCCTTAACCAACAATGCAGTTGAAAAAAAACAAATAAGAATAAGAAATTAAAGGAGCAAGTATTTAAAGAACAGCAGTAAAATAACAATAGCGAGACTGTATACAGGGGGTACCGGTACAGAGTCAATGTGTCGCCAATTAGTCGAGGTAATTGAGGTGATGTGTACATGTAGGTAGAGTTATTAAAGTGACTGTGCATAGATAATAACAGAGAGTAGCATCGGCGTAAAAGGGGGGGGCATTGCAAATAGTCTGGGTAGCCATTTGATTAGATGTTCAGGAGTCTTATGGCTTGGAGGTAGAAGCTGTTCAGAAGCCTCTTGGACCTTGACTTGGCGCTCCGGTACTGCTTGTCGTGCGGTAGCAGAGAGAGCAGTCTATGACTTGGGTGCCTGGAGTCTTTGAACATTTTTGGGGTTTTCCTCAGACACAGCCCGGTATAGAGGTCCTGGATGGCAGGAAGCTTGGCCCCAGTAATGTACTGGGTCGTACGCACTACCCTCTCTAGTGCCTTGCGGCCGGAGGCCGCAGAGCAGTTGCCAAACCAGGCAGTGATGCAACCAGTCAGGATGCTCTCGATGGTGCACATTTTGAGGTCCTTTTGAGGATCTGAGGACCCATGCCAAATCTTTTCAGTCTTCTAAGGGGGAATAGATTTTGTCGTGCCCTCTTCACAACTGTCTTGGTGTGCTTGGACCATGTTAATTTATTGGTGATGTGGACACCAAGGAATTCGAAGCTTTCAACCTGCTCCACTTTGGGGAATGGGGCATGCTTGGTCCTGTAGTCCACAATCATCTCCTTTGTCTTGATCACATTGAGGGAAAGGTTGTTGTCCAGGCACCACACGGCCAGGTCTCTGACCTCCCTATTGGCCGTCTCGTCGGTGTCGGTGATCAGGGCTAGTAGTACTAAATTGTTGTTGTCTGTGATCAATATCAGTAGTACTATTACATAAAGTAAAGTAGATATCAATATCAGTAGTATTATAACATAAAGTAAAGTAGATATCAATATCAGTAGTATTTTAACATAAAGTAAAGTAGATATCAATATCAGTAGTATTTTAACATAAAGTAAAGTAGATATCAATATCAGTAGTATTTTAACATGAAATAGATATCAATATGAGTAGTATTTTAACATGAAATAGATATCAATATCAGTAGTACTATAGCATGAAGTAAAGTAGACATCAATATCAGTAGTACTAATGAATAACATTAGGTAGAAGAAAAACACATAAGAAATAAAAATAAGAAATAAGAACAATCCAGGACTTACGACAGTGTATGGCCTCAAAGATATAGACCTAAAACCAATGTCCATTAGAGTGGACAAAAATGATTTGCTGGGTCCCAGGCTGATAAATACTGTACACACACACACATACTTTTCTCTTCTCCTCCTAAATCACTGAGGTAAAACAACAACCTCAGAGGTGTGTGTGAAAAACAGAGGAAGAAAAGGGACAGAAAAAACACGTCTTTCATCTTGTCATCGCCATCATCCGCCCAATGCCAGAATTAGAAAGTGAGAATGGAGTTGCAGTATCTGTGTGCCACTGTGTTTTTCACAACCCCACACCCCCTCCTCCAACCCCACACCCCCTTCCCTCCACAGCCTCCTTCCACGGCCTCCCTCCCCCTCCACTTCCTCGAACACCACACCCGCCCAGACCCCCAACAACCCCCTCCACAGCCTCCAACCAATTCCCCCTCCACTAACTCCAACCCCACACCCCTTTTTCTCCACTGTCTCCAACCCCCTCCCCCTCCACTGCCCGCAACCCCCTCAACCCCCTCCAGCGCTGAGTTGGAGACTGTCATTGAAGACATGTTATTTGGAGCTAAATGAAATGCAAAATGCGGAGTGGAGAAAATAATTGTATGTTGCTTTTTTCCACCTCAATAGAAATGTCAATGTCAATGAAGCCTTGGACAATCTAGATATGGATATATGCAAATCCATCAGTAGTTTCCCCTGCCTAACATAGCCAATAAGACATTTAGAGATTTTCAACCCAGCCCCACAAACGTCAGAAAGTAACAATTGTAAAATATATGTTAATGGTCAAACTTCTGTGCGTGAAGGTGTAAAAGTATGTCGATGGTCAACCGTGTGCGTGAAGGAGCAACATGTTAATTAAGTAAAGTTTTATACGAGTGGTGTAGGCCTGGTTCGTCAAGATAAAAAAAAATAATAAAAAAAAAATAAAGTACTACTTTACAAGCAAATATTTTGGGAAACGCAAACCTGAGAGTGACTTTGACTGATTTGGACTGCAGCGTTGCTAATGGGGGAGTGTGTGTTAAAATGAATATAATATAGCAAAGTTATATGGACAGAATAGTGTCAAAGGTAAACTGCTGAAAAAGGTCAGAACATTTGAGTGAAAATGTATTCATACAGTGGGGCAATAAAGTATTTAGTCAGCCACCAATTGTGCAAGTTCTCCCACTTAAAAAGATGAGAGAGGCCTGTCATTTTCATCATAGGTACACTTCAACTATGACAGACAAAATGAGAAAAGAAAATCCAGAAAATCACATTGTAGGATTTTTTATGAATTTATTTGCAAATTATGGTGGAAAATAAGTATTTGGTCACCTACAAACAAGCAAGATTTCTGGCTCTCACAGACCTGTAACTTCTTCTTTAAGAGGCTCCTCTGTCCTCCACTCGTTACCTGTATTAATGGCACCTGTTTAAACTTGTTATCAGTATAAAAGACACCTGTCCACAACCTCAAACAGTCACACTCCAAACTCCACTATGGCCAAGAACAAAGACCTGTCAAAGGACACCAGAAACAAAATTGTAGACTTGCACCAGGCTGGGAAGACTGAATCTGCAATAGGTAAGCAGCTTGGTTTGAAGAAATCAACTGTGGGAGCAATTATTAGGAAATGGAAGACATACAAGACCACTGATAATCTCCCTCGATCTGGGGCTTCACCCCGTGGGGTCAAAATGATCACAAGAACGGTGAGCAAAAATCCCAGAACCACACGGGGGGACCTAGTGAATGACCTGCAGAGAGCTGGGACCAAAGTAACAAAACCTACCATCAGTAACACACTACGCCGCCAGGGACTCAAATCCTGCAGTGCCAGACGTGTCCCCCTGCTTAAGCCAGTACATGTCCAGGCCCGTCTGAAGTTCGCTAGAGAGCATTTGGATGATCCAGAAGAAGATTGGGAGAATGTCATATGGTCAGATGAAACCAAAATATATATTTTTGGTAAAAACTTAACTTGTCGTGTTTGGAGGACAAAGAATGCTGAGTTGCATCCAAAGAACACCATACCTACTGTGAAGCATGGGGGTGGAAACATCATGCTTTGGGGCTGTTTTTCTGCAAAGGGACCAGGACGACTGATCAGTGTGAAGGAAAGAATGAATGGGGCCATGTATCGTGAGATTTTGAGTGAAAACCTCCTTCCATCAGCAAGGGCATTGAAGATGAAACGTGGCTGGGTCTTTCAGCATGACAATGACCCCAAACACACCGCCCGGGCAACGAAGGAGTGGCTTCGTAAGAAGCATTTCAAGGTCCTGGAGTGGCCTAGCCAGTCTCCAGATCTCAACCCCATAGAAAATCTTTGGAGGGAGTTGAAAGTCCGTGTTGCCCAGCAACAGCCCCAAAACATCACTGCTCTAGTAGAGATCTGCATGGAGGAATGGGCCAAAATACCAGCAACAGTGTGTGAAAACCTTGTGAAGACTTACAGAAAACGTTTGACCTCTGTCATTGCCAACAAAGGGTATATAACAAAGTATTGAAATAAACTTTTGTTATTGACCAAATACTTATTTTCCACCATAATTTACAAATAAATTCATTAAAAATCCTACAATGTAATTTTCTGGATTTTCTTTTCTCATTTTGTCTGTCATAGTTGAAGTGTACCTATGATGAAAATTACAGGCCTCTCTCATCTTTTTAAGTGGGAGAACTTGCACAATTGGTGGCTGACTAAATACTTTTTTGCCCCACTGTACGTATTGTTCAGTCCTTGAGTTATAATGTCCTGAATGCGAAAAGGAGAGTATGTACTGAAGTAGTGCTGAATAGGGCCTATGTTACTATTTTACTAGAACTAACAAAACAAATACAAGTGTACAGTTTAACCCAACAGAATGGTCTTGGTCAGTGTGTACCTATTGTCCATCATTACAACACAGAATGTACCATTGTTAGAGATAGAGCCGAACTGTATCCCTTTTGTGGCGCTAGGTCAGTGTGTGTGTGTCTGTGTTTGTGTGTGTGACAGGCTCTAACCAGAGCACTTAGCCACCCACCAGTACACTAGATTGAGCTGGTCATCACCCATGGCTGTAATGAGAGGGACCCAGCACACTTCTGCCTGGCCTTTCATTATAGACTGTGTTGATCCACTTAACTCCAGTTACTGCCCCAGTTCAACCAAACAGAGTTGGACAGGCTCGCCAGTTCTGTTCTTGTCCTACCTGTACCTATTATATGCAGTGGTACGACAGTGTTGGCTTTTAGGTGAGTCTCAAGGGAATGTCTCTTACGTGCGTACGTATACACACACACACACACACACACACACACACACACACACACACACACACACACACACACACACACACACACACACACACACACACACACACACACACACACACACACACACCATGTCATCAAAATCAAATCAAATTGTATTTGTCACATGTGACATATACAACAGGTGTAGACTTCACTGTGAAATGCTAACTTACAAGGCCTTTCCCAACAATGCAGAGTTAAAAAGTAAGAACATTTGCAATTAAAAATAGACAATAGTAACACAATAAATAACTATAACAAGGCTATATACAAGGAGTACCGGTACCGAGTCAATGTGCTGGGGTGCGAGGTAGTTGAAGTAATAGCTAATATGTGACTCATTTAAGGAAGCTAGGCGTACAGTATGTAAGTTAAATTGTACTGTTCGCTAGCTAGCGAACATTAGCTTGCTGGCTCACTAGCTAACGTTACGTGTATGATCTGTGTAGTAATATGATTTGTATCAGAAATCTATTTGCATTGCTAGTTATAGCCTATGGTTAGCTAGTAAGCTAACATTTAACCTAGTTGGTTAGCTTGAACTACCTGCAGATTCATACTACAGCTGTGACAATCCGTTTTTATTGGTAATAGTATGAGTTGGGATTATATTAGTTCATTGTCTCAACAAAAGAATCGATTACATGACCCATCAAGTTAGCCAGGTGTGTCTGAGGGTGATTACGGCCATCTATTGTATTTCATGAACGTGTCCAGACAATAGTGACTCATCCACTTAGCTAGATGTGGCTGGGGGTTGGTTACAGCACTTCTTTCACTTTACCCATCAATTTAGACAAGTGTTTCTGGGAAAGCGGTCATCTAATAATTATAAAGTATTTATAAAGCATTTTTATCTGGACACTTTCTGTTTTTGATATTGCTACTATTTCACTGTACGTTTAAACCTTTTGTGTCCTGTGCATGTGACAAATAAACTTAGATTTGATATAGTGTGTGTTTACCAGAGATAGTAATGTGAAGAACAACATGACCTGCACCAAAGTCAGGTTAGGATATAGACCAAGGACTAGATAAAGTGTATTTTCACCTGGAGTTTTTCCTTATAGTATGCTACTACTTTTACACTTCAAATCTTTGGTTGTTTACTACCTTACTCACTCTGTTTAGCACATGGCCTGATCCCATGTGGATCCTTAAAGAGATGGGTGGGGCTAAGACTTAAGAGTGTGAGAATAATGTTGAATGGGTGTAGACAAATAAGAGTTCTCCAGTAGCTATACCAAAACATTCAAATTGTTCCTCAACTGTAGTGTATGATATGCCATGTTCTAGCTCTGAGTCTCTATGCTATTCAATGTGAAAAACACTATTTCACATTCTGCTACATTGGACCGAATCCAGGTTTTGGGTCACCTATGCACATGTAGGTAGGGGTAAAAGTGGCTAGGCAATCAGGATAGATAATAAACAGAGTAACAGCAGTGTATGTGAAGAGTGTGTGTGTGTGTGTGTGTGTGTGTGTGTGTGTGTGTGTGTGTGTGTGTGTGTGTGTGTGTGTGTGTGTGTGTGTGTGTGTGTGTGTGTGTGTGTGTGTGTGTGTGTGTGTGTGTGTGTGTGTGTGTGTATGTGTGTGTGTGTGTGTGTGTGTGTGTGTGCGTGCGCGCGTCAATATGCATACCACCTGGTAAAGAGGTCCTGGATGGCAGGGAGCTCGGCCCCAGTGACGTACTGGGACGTCTGCACCACCCTCTGTAGAGCCTTCCGATGCGGTGCAGTAGTCATACCAAGCAGTGATGCAACCAGTGAAGATTCTCTCAATGGTGCAGCTGTTGAACTTGATCTGAGTGGCCATGACAAATATTATCAACCTCCTGACTGTGCTGGTGTAAGAGGAACATGTTAAGTAACTGGTGATTTAGACACAGAGGAACTGTGTCCAAATCAGAGCAAACTTGATGATGGTGTTGGAATTGTGCATGGCCAGACAGTCGTGGGTGAACAGGCGGTACAGGAGGGGACTAAGCACACACCGCTGAGGGGCCCCCATATTGAGGGTCAGCGTGGCAGATGTGTTGTTACCTACCCTCACCACCTAGGGATGGCCAATCAGAAAGTCCAGGATCCAGTTGCAGAGGGAGGTGTTCAGTCCCAGGGTTCTGAGCGAGTCATATCAGATTTCTAAACATCATCCTTACCAATATCATCCCACTGCTTCCTCCATTGATCAGGTTCACAATTATGGTCGTATAGTAGAGTTCATAGAGTATCCTAATACTACACAAGCACATTCAGCCTGTCTAAAGGCCTGTTTCTGAGGTACTGGCCACCCAAGATTACACAAAACAGAAACAAGGACAGACGTTTTACTTTATTATAATAAAAGTATCTGAATACAAAGTACATTCATAGGTACTGTACTTCATATGGACTGCCCACAGACTCACCACATGGACTGCCCAGACTCACAGGGACTGACCAGACTCTAGCACCAGTTATCATACAGACACAAGAGACTAGGTTTTGCTAGATGCTCCCACTACAGTTATTGTCGACATTTGCATTACTCGACCATCAACTATTCAAAAAACAGGAAAATCATCAGATATTAATGAATATGTCTTAAAAGCAAATGTGTCTTTACACCATCACCCCATGTCCCATAAACACACCATATACTATAATAAATACTGTTTACAATAGTTACATAAACACACATTTCTGGTCGAAAGAGGTGCAACATGGAGAACTAAGAAGCTGCTTTCCATGAAGGATTATTCTTTTGAACCAGTCTTCAGTTGACTTTCCTTCTGTATATGTTTGATTTCATGATTACATGAGCTGGTTCTTTCTAATGGTACAGAAGGCCTGGTGTCAGCATCTTAGATAAAGCTGCACTGGCCCACTGTGTCTGTGCAAGTGAGTTTCGGTATAGCCAGAAAATCTAATTACTTAATTTTGGATTTTATACATTTTTTCCCCATCATGGAGCTGCTCTCCATTTGGGTGTGTGAATGCAGTCTGCCAGCCCGACCAAGGTCTCAGTCACAATAATATTCTCATTTCAAAACAATTTTCACTTTCACTGCTTCTCACTTAGGAGAGGTGCTTTGAAAGAAGAGACTTGGCAGAAAGAAACTAGAAAAAAGGGAGTTGATTTGGTTGAAATATGTCTCCTCCTCTTTGAGATTATAATGTTTAACTTGCAGGAGGTGAGGAGTGTGGAGGAGGGGGATTAGAGGAGGAGGGAGAGGAGAGGAGGAGAGGAGGAGGGCAATAAGAGGAGGGGGAGAGGAGAGGAGAGGAGAAGGGGAGGAGAGGGAGGTGGGGAAGGAAGGGAGGGAGGGAGGTGAGGAGGAAAGGGATTGGAGGAAAAGGGTGAGGAGGAGCTGAGGAGGAGGGGGAGTAGATGAGGAGGTAGAGGAGAGGAGGAGAGGAGGAGGGAGGAGGGGGAGGTGAAGAGGAGAGGTGAGTGATTAAAGGAGGACGGATAGGAGAAAAGGAGGGGGAGGAAGATGGAGAGGAGAGGGGGAGGTGAGGAGGAGGGGGAGGTGGGGAGGAGTGAGAGGAGAGGAGGAGGAGGTGATGAGGAGGGGGAGGTGATGAGGAGTGGGAGGAGAGAAGGAGTGGGAGGAGAGGAGAGGAGAGGAGAAGAGGGAGGTGATGAGGCAGAGGGATAGGAGGGATAGGAGGGACAGATAGAAAACTCAAAGCAGGACAGATAGAAGGGAAGGTGACTGAGACTGAGAATCTGTCGGGTGTTCACTGTCAGGTGTTAACTAACCTTATTGGGTGATCCAAAGCAATCTGTCCCTCTCTATCTGCTTATGGGAGTAGGTTTTAGGAGGGGGTCAGGGAAGGGGAAAGGTTAGCCAGCCAGGAGAAGAGAAGAGGGATGGGACCTACCTGCCAAACCCTGTCCGGATTACTCTGACTGTCAATCACAGACGATGAACAGACGGACAGTCACCAGGGGTAAGATTTAAGGGGCAGAGAGGAGTGGGGCTGGTAGGATGGGTAGCCCCCACCACCCCACCCCACCCCACCCCCCAACACATGTAGTGGAACCAGTCCAAATAAGACAAAGAAGGAGATAGCACAGTGACCGCAAAAAGACAGCCCAAAAAATTATCCAGTTATAACGTAATGGATCCATTAGATATTGATCCGTATGAAGAAGGCCGCAGTATCCACAGAGTATGAGTTCAGCTCCAAAAATATTTAAAAAAGAAGAGAAGGGAAATCTTAGGGAGGATGACTCAACTGCCAGTCTTGTCCTCCAAAAAGACAAAAGTTCCAGTCATTATTTTGAGTTATCAATAACTTTTGTCAGAGTTTTTCTCCTTCTTTCGTTACTCCACAAAGGAGACTTGTACCAAGTTTCTATTTGACAGACATCAAGCAATAAAAGCAGTTCACGACCACAGGCAAATGATGGAAAGGAAAAGATCCTTTGAACTGCAGCAGAGAAAAAGCGAGTGCACTCAATCTTTTTGAAAATTTGAAGAAAAAAATATTGTGTCTTAAGGCAGTCTTTTTTGGCTGGCCCCCATCTCTTGATCAGCGCCCGATACTGCACCTATAAGAGGACAGATACGTCTTACCACTCACATAATGGAACGCATCACATTCCATGCAAAATTTCTCAAAAATGTGAGAATTCATTGAAAAAAAAAGTGAGAAATTAATTGAAAAAATGCACTTACTTATAAACAAAAAAAGTATGCTACTTAAAACAGAAATCAGATACGAAAAACGGTTTAAGTTAACCAATTTACGCGTCAAAAAATATCTACTTACAATACTTTACATTCTTTATGAATTGTTTCAGTTTAATGCTACCACGATACTATGCATGCCCTATAACGATCATTAAGCCTTACAGTATGCCTAAATAATGCAATATGCTCAAAATGACTGGTGCTGGTTAATTTGAATCCCAGTACTGACATTGTGCCCATATCCCAACTTCATTCAAAGAACTAGAATACTATTGAGTCTAAATGACAACAACGGGAGACCATTTTACCTTGCATCAATAGAAAGATTACGGTGATCAACATTCAAAACCACATGCTTTCTGGGAATAGCCAATTTGTGAAGATGGCCTTTCCATTTAAGTGGGGCTCGGGTGGCGTGGCTAAATTGGAGTGATTCAAACCCTCAAAGAAGACAAAGACCCCCACTCACTCTCCATGTAATTGGTCCAGCTAGCTTGTCCTCAGGATGCACTTATGTGAGACCAATGCTTCTGACACTTTCTCTAATCGCAGACCAATGGACCTATCCAGAGAGTAAGTCATGACTGCGTAAATACTGCAGGCACAAACTGGTGGAATAATGTTGTGTGTGTGTTCAAGTGCATGTGTACCTTGACAAGTTGGGCAAATATGTGCGCTGATTAATTGTTGAAATTAGTCATTTTCAAGTAATATCAACATGATAGAGTGAAAGTGTGCACGGATAGTATCTCTTTGTAACTCTGCATTTCTTAATCTGGTTATATTTAGGTCAGCTGCAGCACTGTTAGGGTGTTTGCATGTGGTTGTGATTGTGTGGGCGAGACGCCACTATTTAATTCTAGGTAGGCTAAGGAAGCCAGTTCACATGCAAACACACATCCTCACACCAGCCAGGTCAGACCATATACACACTATTTTATGTTTGTTCAGGTCCTTAAGACGTATGGAGATGCCTTCAATACCGTCCACCAGGGACAACTCGATCACCTATTACCATTTTGTATGTTGGCGGCTTGGTGTTGTGGATGGCGATAGAGGAAGTATTTAAACCGCATGCTCCGGCTCAAAGGATCACTCATTACATTTTGTAAATGTTTTAACTTTATCCCAAAACGTAACCCTTACCTTAACCAGTCGTAATGAATGCCTAAACTTAACCCTTACCTTAACCAGTCAGACCGAATGCTTAAACTTAACCGCCAGGTTTTTTCTGTTTTAACCCTATCCCAAACCTTAACCCACAATTGGAATTAATGCTTAAATTTAGCATTCGAAAATGTATGTTTATCCCACCCTGAACAAACGTTGAAAACTGTAGTGAGACTGTGAGATCTTCTTGCTTTCACACCAACACACACACACACACACACACACACACACACACACACACACACACACACACACACACACACACACACACACACACACACACACACACACACACACACACACACACCACACACACACACACACACACACACACACACACACACACACACACACACACACACACACACACACACACACACACACACACACACACACACACACACACACACACACACACAAGCGGGAGGTGAAACTGTGATGGATCCACAGGGGCCAGTACTGGCCACGCTCAATCTGTTTTTCTTATTTCTAATCACTGGGAGATGAGCCCTTCCATAATCCTGCTCCTCACCTCTAACACGACAACAGCTGTTGGGGAGAGAGGACCCAGCCACTTCCCTCCCTCCCTCACTCTCCACCACCTCTCTCCCCTCTGCAGCATCTGGGCGTAATGAGACACACAGCCTGACGCCGTCCCCGTTTAGCGCCTCCTCTGCAGTACCTGACTCTAAAGGTTACCTCCTGCCGGGAGGGTTTGTATGACAACATCTACACTTCCATAACCTCCCATAACCCCACCAACACCTACAGATTGTGCTAGTTGTTGAGCTTGCAGCTGGGTCACTGTACAGAGTCAAAGCTCAGATACACAGAGGTAGGTAAGGGGAGGGTAAGGAGGGTAAGGATCGACAATTTTCTAGAACGTTGGGAATGTGATATGAAGACACTTCAACATCCTGAGATTCTTTGTCATTGTGGGTTCACTACATATATATGGAAGCTGCTGACTTGGTAGGGTATATATAGTGCATTCGGAAAGTTTTCAAACCCCTTGACTTTTTACACATTTTGTTACGTTACAGCCTTATTCCAAAATGGATAAAATAGTTTTTTCCCCCTCATCAATCTACACACATAACCCATAATGACAAAGCAAAAACAGATTATTAGATATTTTTGCAAATGTATAAAAAAATAGAAAACTTAAATATGACATTTACATAAGTATTCAGACCCTTTACTCAGTACTTTGTTAAAACATCTTTTGCACCGATTACAGCCTTGAGTCTTATTGGGTATGACGGTAAAAGCTTGGCACACCTGTATTTGGATTCATCAGATCAGATAATCTTGTTTCTCATGGTCAGAGAGTCTTTAGGTGCCTTTTGGAAAACTCCAAGCAGGCTGTCATGTGCCTTTTACTGAGCAATGGCTTCCGTCTGGCCACACCACCATAAATGCCTGATTGGTGGAATGCTGCAGAGATGGTTGACCTTCTAGAATGTTCTCCCATTTCTACAAAGGAATTCTGGAGCTCTGTCAGAGTGACCATCGGGTTCATGGTCACCTCCCTGACCAAGGCCCTTCTCTCCCGATTTCTCAGTTTGGCAGGGAGACCAGCTCTAGGAGTAGTCTTGGGGGGTTCCAAACTTCTTCCATTGTGTTATTGGGGACCTTCAATGCTACATAAATGTTTTGGTACCCTTTCCCAGATCTGTGCCTCGACACAATCCTATCTCGGAGCTCTACGGACAATTCCTTCGACCTCATGGCTTGGTTTTGCTCTGGCATGCACTGTCAACTGTGGGACCTTATTTAAACAGGTGTGTGCCTTTCAAATCATGTCCAATCAATTGAATTTACCACAGGTGGACTCCAATCAAATTGTAGAAAGATCGGAAAGATGATCAATGGAGACAGGATGCACTTGAGCTCAATTTTGAGTCTCGTAGCAAAGGGTCTGAATAGTTATATAAATAAGGTATTTCATTTTTTAATTTTTTTTTATAAATGAGCAAACATTTTTAAAAAATCTGTTTTCACTTTGTCGTTATGGGGTGTTGTGTGCAGATTGATGAGGAAACAAATGTATTTAATCAATTTTAGAATAAGGCTGTAACGTAACAAAATGTGGAAAAAGTGAAATGGTCTGAATACTTTCTGAATGCACCGTACATAGATCGGGGTTGGCGTCAATTTAAATTGGAGAAGCAATTTATTTCAATTCAAATTGGAGAAGTGATTTATTTCAATTCAAATTGGAGAAGTGATTTATTTCAAATTACTTCCTGAATTGAGTCTTGAATGTGAATTGACCCCCACCCAAATATAGATAAATGTATAGTCATACAAATAT
>NC_074670.1:67438652-67728652 GCF_029448725.1 Salvelinus fontinalis
GACATACTGCTATAAAACCTCCACCAAAGACATACTGTTATAACACCTCCAATAAAGACATACTGCTATAACACCTCCAACAAAGACATACTGCTATAACACCTCCAATAAAGACATACTGCTATAACACCTCCAATAAAGACATACTGCTATAACACCTCCAACAAAGACATACTGCAATAACACCTCCAACAAAGACATACTGCTCTAAAACCTCCACCAAAGACATACTGTTATAACACCTCCAACAAAGACAAACTGCTATAACACCTCCAACAAAGACATACTGCTATAACACCTCCAACAAAGACATACTGCTATAACACCTCTAACAAAGACATACTGCTATAACACCTCCAACAACGACATGCTGCCGCTATATCACCTCGAACAACGATGCATAATGTCAGTCACAAAAATAGTTTATTTTTCAAAAATATGATGAATTTTAAAATGTAGATAAAAATCTATCCTAATTCACTCCATGACCAAAAATATGTGGACACCCATCAAATTAGTCAATTTGACTATTTCAGCCACACCCGTTGCTGAATGGTGTAAAAAAATCGAGCACACAGCCATGCAATCTCCATAGACAAACATTGGCAGTAGAATGGCCCGTACTGAAGAGCTCAGTGACATTCACTGTGGCACCTTCGTAGAATGCCACATCTCCAACAAGTCAGTTCGTCAGATTTCTGTCCTGCTAGAGCTGCCCCGGTCAATTGTAAGACGCTGTTTTTGTGATGTGAAAACGTCTAGGTGCCACAACGGCTCAGCTGCGAAGAGGTAGGCCACACAAGCTCACAGTACGAGACCGCCGAGTGCTGAAGCGCATTACGGGTAAAAATTGTCTGTTCTCGGTTGCAACAGTCACTACCGAGTTCCAAACTGCCTCTGGAAGCAACGTCAGCATAATAACTGTTTGTCGGGAGCTTCATGAAATGGGTTTCCATGGCCGTGCAGCCGCACACAAGCATAAGATCAGCATGTGTAATGCCAAGCGTCGGCTGGAGTGGTGTAAAGCTTGCCGACATTGGACTCTGGAGCAGTAGATCACGCTTCACCATCTGGCAGTTTGAAAGACAAATCTGGGTTTGGCGGATGCCAGGAGAATGCTACCTGCCCTAATGAATAGTGCCAACTCTAAAGTTTTGTTCAGACTAGGCCCCTTAGTTCCAGTGAAGGAAAATCTTAACACTACAGCAACAATGACATTCTAAACGATTCTGTTGTTCCATCTTTCTGCCAACATGTCTTTTTTTATCTATATATTTTTTTACCTTTATTTCGTTTGGGGAAGGCCCTTTACTATTTCATCATGACAATGCCCCCATGCACAAAGCAAGGTCCATACAGAAATGGTTTGTCGAGATCGGTGTGGAAGAACTTGCCTGGCCTGCACAGAACCCTGACCTCAACCCAATCAAACATCTTTGGGATGAATTGGAACGCCGACTGCCTGCCAGGCCTATTCACCTAAATCCAGTGCCCGACCTCACTAATGCTCTTGTGCAGTCCCCACATCAATGTTCCAACATATAATGGAAAGTCTTCCCAGAAGAGTACAAGCTGTTATAGCAGCAAAGGGGGGAGCAACTCCATATTAATGCCCATGATTTTGGAATGAGGTGTTTGAAGAGCACGTGTCCACATACATTTGGCCATGTAGTGTAGATTGATAGATGATAGATAAATAGATTATTCTAGATAGCTCTATGTCTACCAAGTGGAGCTCTACACTGTATTAATTGTTCTTGTCTTGGCCAACAGTGGGTCTAATCTGTGGTACACCGCCAGGGGTGTCAGTCTGTGGTACACCGCCAGGGGTGTCAGTCTGTGGCACACCTCCAGTGGTATCAGTCTGTGCTACACCTCCAGGGGTATAGGTTTGTGGTACACATCCAGGGGTGTCAGTCTGTGGTACACCTCCAGGGGTGTCAGTCTGTGGCACACCTCCAGTGGTATCAGTCTGTGGTACACCTCCAGGGGTATAGGTTTGTGGTACACATCCAGGGGTGTCAGTCTGTGGTACACCTCCAGGGGTGTCAGTCTGTGGTACACCTCCAGGGGTGTCAGTCTGTGGTACACCTCCAGGGGTGTCAGTCTGTGGTACACCTCCAGGGGTATCAGTCTGTTGTACACCTCCAGGGGTGTCAGTCTGTGGTATACCGCCAGGGGTATCGGTCTGTCATACACCTCCAGGGGTGTCAGTCTGTGGTACACCTCCAGGGGTGTCAGTCTGTGGCACACCTCCAGTGGTATCAGTCTGTGGTATACCTCCAGGGGTATCAGTCTGTGGTATACCTCCAGGGGTGTCAGTCTGTGGTATACCTCCAGGAGTATCAGTCTGTGGTACACCTCCAGGGGTGTCAGTCTGTCATACACCTCCAGGGGTATCAGTCTGTGGTATACCTCCAGGGGTATCAGTCTGTGGTATACCTCCAGGGGTGTCAGTCTGTGGTATACCTCCAGGGGTATCAGTCTGTGGTACACCTCCAGGGGTGTCAGTCTGTCATACACCTCCAGGGGTATCAGTCTGTGGTATACCTCCAGGGGTGTCAGTCTGTGGTATACCTCCAGGGGTATCAGTCTGTGGTACACCTCCAAGGGTGTCAGTCTGTCATACACCTCCAGGGGTATCAGTCTGTGGTACACCTCCAGGGGTATCAGTCTGTGGCACACCTCCAGGGGTATCAGTTTGTGGTACACATCCAGGGGTGTCAGTCTGTGGCACACCTCCAGGGTTATCAGTCTGTGGCACACCTCCAGGGGTGTCAGTCTGTGGCACACCTCCAGGGGTGTCAGTCTGTGGCACACCTCCAGGGGTGTCAGTCTGTGGCACACCTCCAGGTATGTCAGTCTGTGGTACACCTCCAGGGGTATCAGTGTGGGGACAATAAAAGGCTTAGCAGACATGTTTTGACACATATTGGCTGTAAAGCCAGAGCCAGGCAAGAGGCGACAACTATAACATCAACAACGCTGGACAACAGACAGCGAACTATCAGACGCCTCAGCGTTTGTTATCAAAAACATATTCGGCCCCATGGGGGCGAGCCACAGCACTAGGTGCTTAGCTCAATAATCCTGCCATGTTTCTAAAAGGCAAAGGTATCAGGGAAGAGAAAAGGAAGGATTCGCATGCCTGTCGGTGTCTCCATCGCAAAGTTGATTGCTACCCAGCCAAGCTCGAGTTTCCGGCGCGTTCAAGATAAATCAAATCAAATCAAATTTTATTTGTCACATACACATGGTTAGCAGATGTTAATGCGAGTGTAGCGAAATGCTTGTGCTTCTAGTTCCGACAATGCAGTAATAACCAACAAGTAATCTAACCTAACAATTCCACAACTACTACCTTATACACACACGTGTAAAGGGATAAAGAATATGTACATAAAGATATATGAATGAGTGATGGTACAGAACGGCATAGGCAAGATGCAGTAGATGGTATATTGTACAGTCTATACATATGAGTTGAGTAATGTAGGGTATGTAAACATAAAGTGGCATAGTTTAAAGTGGCTAGTGATACATGTATTACATAAAGATGGCAAGATGCAGTGGATGATATACAGTACAGTATATACATATACATATGAGATTAGTAATGTAGGGTATGTAAACATTATATTAAGTGGCATTGTTTAAAGTGGCTAGTGATACATTTTTACATAATTTCCATCAATTCCCATTATTAAAGTGGCTGGAGTTGAGTCAGTATGTTGGCAGCGGCCACTAAATGTTAGTGGTGGCTGTTTAACAGTCTGATGGCCTTGAGATAGAAGCTGTTTTTTAGTCTCTCGGTCCCTGCTTTGATGCACCTGTACTGACCTCGCCTTCTGGATGATAGCGGGGTGAACAGGCAGTGGCTCGGGTGGTTGTTGTCCTTGATGATCTTTATGGCCTTCCTGTGACATCGGGTGGTGTAGGTGTCCTGGAGGGCAGGTAGTTTGCCCCCGGTGATGCGTTGTGCAGACCTCACTACCCTCTGGAGAGCCTTACGGTTGTGGGCGGAGCAGTTGCCGTACCAGGCGGTGATACAGCCCGACAGGATGCTCTCGATTGTGCATCTGTAGAAGTTTTGTGAGTGCTTTTGGTGACAAGCCAAATTTCTTCAGCCTCCTGAGGTTGAAGAGGCGCTGCTGCACCTTCTTCACAACGCTGTCTCTGTGGGTGGACCAATTCAGTTTGTCCGTGATGTGTACACCGAGGAACTTAAAACTTTCCACCTTCTCCACTACTGTCCCATCGATGTGGATAGGGGGGTGCTCCCTCTGCTGTTTCCTGAAGTCCACAATCATCTCCTTTGTTTTGTTGACGTTGAGTGTGAGGTTATTTTCCTGACACCACACTCCGAGGGCCCTCACCTCCTCCCTGTAGGCCGTCTCGTCGTTGTTGGTAATCAAGCCTACCACTGTAGTGTCATCCGCAAACTTGATGATTGAGTTGGAGGCGTGCATGACCACGCAGTCGTGGGTGAACAGGGAGTACAGGAGAGGGCTCAGAACGCACCCTTGTGGGGCCCCAGTGTTGAGGATCAGCGGTATGGAGATGTTGTTACCTACCCTCACCACCTGGGGGCGGCCCGTCAGGAAGTCCAGGACCCAGTTTCACAGGGCAGGGTCGAGACCCAGGGTCTCGAGCTTGATGACGAGTTTGGAGGGTACTTTGGTGTTAAATCCTGAGCTGTAGTCGATGAACAGCATTCTCACATAGGTATTCCTCTTGTCCAGATGGGTTAGGGCAGTGTGCAGTGTGGTTGCGATTGCGTCGTCTGTGGACCTATTGGGTCGGTAAGCAAATTGGAGTGGGTCTAGGGTGTCAGGTAGGGTGGAGGTGATATGGTCCTTGACTAGTCTCTCAAAGCACTTCATGATGACGGAAGTGAGTGCTACGGGGCGGTAGTCGTTTAGCTCAGTTACCTTAGCTTTCTTGGGAACAGGAACAATGGTGGCCCTCTTGAAGCATGTGGGAACAGCAGACTGGGATAAAGAAGCAACAAAATGGAGTCGTGGTCAGCTTTTCCGAAAGGAGGGCGGGGGAGGGCCTTATATGCGTCGCGGAAGTTAGTATAACAATGATCCAAGGTTTTCCCAGCCCTGGTAGCACAATCGATATGCTGATAGAATTTAGGGAGTTTTGTTTTCAGATTAGCCTTGTTAAAATCCCCAGCTACGACGAATGCAGCCTCAGGGTGTGTGGTTTCCAGTTTACAAAGAGTCAGATAAAGTTCGTTCAGGGCCATCGATGTGTCTGCTTGGGGGGGAATATATACGGCTGTGATTATAGTCGAAGAGAATTCCCTTGGTAGATAATGCGGTCGACATTTGATTGTGAGGAATTCTAAATCTGGTGAACAGAATGACTTGAGTTCCTGTATGTTGTTATGATCACACCACGTCTCGTTGATCATAAGGCATACACCCCCGCCCCTCTTCTTACCAGAAAGATGTTTGTTTCTGTCGGCACGATGCGTGATGAAACCAGCTGACTGCACCGACTCCGTTAGCGTCCCTCGAGTGAGCCATGTTTCCGTGAAGCAAAGAATGTTACGATCCCTGATGTCTCTCTGGAATGTTACCCGTGCTCGGATTTCATCAACCTTATTGTCAAGAGACTGGACATTGGCGAGTAGTATGCTAGGGAGTGGAGCGCGATGTGCCCGTCTCCGAAGCCTGACCAGGAGACCGCCTCGTTTGCCCATTTTATGGCGTCGTTGTTTAGGGTCACCGGCTGGGATCAGATCCATTGTATTGGGTGGAAGGCAAAACACAGGATCCGCTTCGGGAGAGTCATATTCCTGGTTGTAACGATGGTGAGTTGACGTTGCTCTTATATTTAGTAGTTCCTCCCGACTGTATGTAATGAAACCTAAGATTACCTGAGGTACCAATGTAAGGAATAACACATAAAACAACAAAATACTGCATAGTTTCCTAGGAACGCGAAGCGAGGCGGCCATCTCGGTCGATGCCGGAAGTAAACATTTAGATATCAAGATATCAATTTCTCTTATGTTAGCTCTTGAAATGATCTGCTGAGGACAGTGCCCATTTACATAAACATCTCTCAACACACTATCCCAAGTGCCTTAATCCCTACAAGAGAAGAGGAGAAGGAAAACCATTGATGGTCATCTTATTGTTTCCTAGCGAGGCTCAATAGCACGGAGAAGCGGAAGTGCCTCTCCTGCATTCTCATATCAGTTTGTTGTTTGCCTTGACAAAGAAAGACACTATCCTAAGTGAAGCGAACCAATGGTTTGAGAACCACCGCTCACTGTTAATATCGAGACAATATGATTTTCCTCCATGCTATCTTTTATTTTTGCTTTTCTTTGGTCTATATAAGAAGCATGACGACTGTAAGGGTGGTGAAATAGATGTTGATCACCCTATACTGTAGCTACTATCCTAAAAGTTTTTAAACTAACCATAATTCATCTTGCTGAATCTTTTCATCCCTTGCATGTTTTATAATAGTGGGTTACAGACAAAATCCCAGCTATAGACATATTTTAGATTTATGATTCCATATCACTGTCAGGCATTCTGGATCAAACATGCCCTTTGCTATATAGAGTGGTCGTTCTAGAGTGAATTGCTCTGAAGATGAGGCAGTTTAGAAAATGTGCACAAGAGCAATACAGAGTAGGTGGCTCCATTTGGAGAATTAAAGTGCTGTACCAACGGTAATGGAAAAAGAAAAGCAGCCGTTTATATGAGTTGCTCATACAATCTTCATCCAGTCTCTTACTGCACACGATCACCTACTGTATACTTGAAAGTCTTTTTTACTGTTTTGCCAAACACTGACACTCTTTCTCTCCATCTTTTCTAAACACATCTGTCTGGTAGTTCTTTGTCTATATCTGTGCCCTCAAACTTCTCTTTCTGTCCATCTCTCAGTGTCTCTCTCTCTCAGTGTCTCTCTCTCTCTGGGCTCTACTGGTAAGCAAGGCATATTGTGTGCACAGTGGGGTCTGAGCTAGTGTTTCTCTGAACAGTGGGAGTGAGGTCAGCTGGCGGGAGCTGCCTTTGTTATTATCTCTCTGAGGTGAGAGAACACGACGGGGGCACCCTAAGGAAAGATGCTTCTGCCCAAACCTACCTTTTCCCCCTTTCTACCAGTGCCCAGAGCACCCCATTAGGCCTCACTGCATAGCTGTGTCATCACCGCAGGACCAGTGAGACACACCAGACAGGACCCACAATGACCGCTGTCTAGCTATCTGCCTGATCGTTTGAAGACAGGAGAGGTAGACATTTTAAATCTTTTATTGTACTTGGACTTTTAATTTTGTCCAAAAAAACACAAGATGTAGACACAGTCACAAGTAAAGGGAGACACCCCAAATCCCCATATACGACTAATTCCAATGTGTAAATCTACCCGACTACAAACCAGATTACAATTGGCTCATTCATCCCCCTCCTCTCCCCTGTAACTATTCCCCAGGTCGTTGCTGCAAATGAGAACGTGTTCTCAGTCAACTTACCTGGTAAAATAACGGTAAATAAATAATAAATAAATAAATAAGATATACTGAACATCCCTGATTCCTGAATGTGTCTGTCCACGACTAAAGTATAGATTTGGTCGAATAACACTATAGCTACAACAAAACAAAGCGAAGTTGCATTTCTCACTAAAATGTGCCTCCAAAATGTAGTTAAGTGCAGTGAGGTGCACAAGGCCATGGTGTCAAGCAATTCATACAAACAAAGCCCACAATAGCTTGGAGTGACCTCATCTCTGAAATGGCTACACACAGACAAAGAAACAGAGGTGTGACTGTCACTGTTGTGTGTATGGCTGAGGGCGTCTGGATAAAAGACGAAGCTTAAGACTCGTCTGACTGCTTTTGCTCAGACACAATTACTTGGTCCTTCCTCTGTAAAATCACGTTGACTCATTCCTCTCTTTCTCAACTTTCTCAACAGTCCACAAGTTTGAATAAAAAGAAAAGTGTGATCTTTTCACAGAGACATAATAACAGCTTGGTCATGTCTCCATGCCTACCTCTCAGGATTCCTGCTCATTGTTTTCTTTTGGCGAGCCTCAGTACTATTTTAAAATGTGAGATTCTAGTTCTTTCCTGTTTAATAGCAAGGTTTGAGACTCTAATGTGTGTGTTCATGTGTGTGTGTGTGTGTTTGTGGTGTGTGTGTGTGTGTGTGTGTGTGTGTGCATGAGCAGGTCTGTACAGTGTGCTTGTGTGTGAGATGTTTGTGTTACATGAGTACAAGCATGCTTATTGTATAAGTGTGCACCTGAGTGCCATTTGTGCATGTGTGTGCATGTGTCCGTGCACGTATGCAAATGTGTGTGTGCCCATCCCATGTGTGTGTGTATTATATTATGCTTCCAAAAAATAGTCCTGGACTCTATGCCACTGCAATTAGACCAGCCATGGAGAAAATGGCAACTGCATTGTTGAATTCATTTCAACTCCACATTGATTTGGGGTTTAGCTTTGTGAGATTGGAGACAGCTGCAAAAAATATTTATGCCTCTTGCTGCAATGTATTTATAAGTGACAAATTGCTATTACTCTTTTGAAGGAATCAAAAGATAATGATTATGGCAGCGTGCTTGGTTCAAACCACTCTGGACACACACTTCCCTGATTTGTTTTTAACCTCTTTCTCACAGACATGTGTGCACATATATACCTCCACCTCTGACGCACAGGCAGGCACACACACACACACACTACAATGCATAACAACTGATTGGACCTCCCTGACATCTAAACAAGAGGAGATTGTATTTTTTATGATTGAATAGGTCACATAGCGTAAGAAGGCAGCATAACTCCACACCTAGTTTGAGAATAACTTGGTTAGTGCACAGTGCACACTCACTCAGTGCTCTTCCTTCAACCAAGAACACTCGCTTATGTGCAAGTTGGAAATTGCTTTACATGTTTTTTGTTGCCGTTTGTTTTCTGATGAATGTAATACGTTATAAAGTACAGAGTGAAGCAGGGCTATCTTGGCATGGAAATATTCATTGAAATGGTGTGTATCGATTCACTGCATGACAGAGCTAGACTGACGCAGCATGAGCACAAGCAACCACGCACGCACGCACATGCACACACACTCACACTCACGACACGCACACTGACGACACGCACATTCATGACAAACAAGCACACACTCACCATACACACATTCACATGCACACTCACATGCACGCACACACACACACACACACACACACACACACACACACACACACACACACACACACACACACACACACACACACACACACACACACACACACACACACACACACACACACACACACACACACACACACACACACACACACACACACAAACGGACAATCTGTGCTCTCCTTTCTCTGGATAAGTGCATCTGCTCCATTGACAGTTCATCATCTGTCCTTCCCCTGACAGTTGACAGTTCACATCTTCCTTCCCCTGACCCTCTCCTTATCCTCCCCCTCCTGGAGTCCTCCTTCCCCTGACCCTCTCCTTATCTCCACCCTCCTGGACTCGTCCTTCCACCTGACCCTCTCCTTTTCTCCCCCCTCCTGGAGTCCTCCTTCCGCCTGACCCTCTCCTTATCTCCCCCCTCCTGGAGTCCTCCTTCCGCCTGACCCTCTCCTCATCTCATCCCTCCTGGAGTTCTCCATCCCCCTGACCCTCTCCTTATCTTCCCCTCCTGGAGTTCTCCTTCCCCCTGACCCTCTACTTATCCTCCCCCTCCTGGAGTCCTCCTTCCCCCTGACCCTCTACTTATCCTCCCCCTCCTGGAGTCCTCCTTCACCCTGACCCTCTCCTTATCCTCCCCCTCCTGGAGTCCTCCTTCCCCCTGACCCTCTCCTTTTCTCCCCCCTCCTGGAGTCCTCCTTCCGCCTGACCCTCTCCTTATCCTCCACCTCCTGGAGTCCTCCTTTCCCCTGACCCTCTCCTTTTCTTCCCCCTCCTGGAGTCCTCCTTCCCCCTGACCCTTTCCTTATCTCTTCCCTCCTGGAGTTCTCCATCCCCCTGACCGTCTCCTTATTTCCCCCTCCTGGAGTTCTCCTTCCCCCTGACCCTCTACTTATCTTCCCCCTCCTGGAGTCCTCCTTCCCCCTGACCCTCTACTTATCCTCCCCCTCCTGGAGTCCTCCTTCCCCCTGACCCTCTCCTTATCTTCCCCTCCTGGAGTCCTCCTTCCCCCTGACCCTCTCCTTATCTCCCCCTCCTGGAGTCCTCCTTCCCCTTGACCCTCTCCTTATCCTCCCCCTCCTGGAGTCCTCCTTCCCCCTGACCCTCTCCATATCCTCCCACTCATAGAGTCCTCCTTCCCCCTGACCCTCTCCTTATCTTCCCCCTCCTGGAGGTCTCCTTTCCCCTGACCCTCTCCTTATCTCCCCCCTCCTGGAGTTCTCCATCCCCCTGACCCTCTCCTTATCTCCCCCCTCCTGGAGTTCTCCTTCCCCCCGACCCTCTCCTTATCTCCCCCTCCTTGAGTTCTCCATCCCCCTGACCCTCTCCTTATCTCCCCCTTCCTGGAGTCCTCCTTCCCCCTGACGCTCTCCTTATCTCCCCCCTCCTGGAGTCCTCGTTCCCCCTGACCCTCTCCTTATCTCCCCCCTCCTGGAGTTCTCCTTCCCCCTGACCCTCTCCTCATCTCATCCCTCCTGGAGTTCTCCTTCCCCCTGACCCGCTCTTCATCTCATCCCTCATGGAGTTCTCCATCCCACTGACCCTCTCCTTATCTCCCCCCTCCTGGAGTCCTCGTTCCCCCTGACCCTCTCCTTATCTCCGCCCTCCTGGAGTTCTCCTTCCCCCTGACCCTCTCCTCATCTCATCCCTCCTGGAGTTCTCCTTCCCCCTGACCCGCTCTTCATCTCATCCCTCCTGGAGTTCTCCATCCCACTGACCCTCTCTTTATCTCTCCCCTCCTGGAGTCCTCCTTCCATCTGACCCTCTCCTTATCTCCCCCCTCCTGGAGTTCTCCTTCCCCCTGACCCTCTCCTTATCTCCCCCTCCTTGAGTTCTCCATCCCCCTGACCCTCTCCTTATCTCCCCCTTCCTGGAGTCCTCCTTCCCCCTGATGCTCTCCTTATCTCCCCCCTCCTGGAGTCCTCGTTCCCCCTGACCCTCTCCTTATCTCCCCCCTCCTGGAGTTCTCCTTCCCCCTGACTCGCTCTTCATCTCATCCCTCATGGAGTTCTCCATCCCACTGACCCTCTCCTTATCTCCCCCCTCCTGGAGTCCTCGTTCCCCCTGACCCTCTCCTTATCTCCCCCCTCCTGGAGTCCTCGTTCCCCCTGACCCTCTCCTTATCTCCCCCCTCCTGGAGTTCTCCTTCCCCCTGACTCGCTCTTCATCTCATCCCTCCTGGAGTTCTCCTTCCCCCTGACCCGCTCCTCATCTCATCCCTCCTGGAGTTCTCCTGTTCCCTAACCCGCTCCTCATCTCATCCCTCCTGGAGTTCTCCTGTTCCCTGACCCGCTCCTACTCTCATCCCTCCTGGAGTTCTCCTTCCTCCTGACCCGCTCCTCATCTCACCCCTCCTGGAGTTCTCCTTCCTCCTGACCCGCTCCACATCTCATCCCTCCTGGAGTTCTCCATGGTCAGTATCACTCCTTTATGCACTGCCATTTTCTGGCTGAAATTAATATTCTGATGTTGGACTTCAACCATTGTTGCCTCACTCTGTAGCATTCCCACTGACTCTCTCCAGTTGTTCTGTAGCCTTCCCACTGACTCTCTCCAGTTGTTCTGTAGCCTTCCCACTGACTCTCTCCAGTTGTTCTGTAGCCTTCCCACTGATTCTCTCCAGTTGTTCTGTAGCCTTCCCACTGACTCTCTCCAGTTGTTCTGTAGCCTTCCCACTGACTCTCTCCAGTTGTTCTGTAGCCTTCCCACTGATTCTCTCCAGTTGCTCTGTAGCCTTCCCACTGATTCTCTCCAGTTGTTCTGTAGCCTTCCCACTGATTCTCTCCAGTTGTTCTGTATCCTTCCCTTTGATTCTCTCCAGTTGTTCTGTAGCCTTCCCACTGATTCTCTCCAGTTGTTCTGTAGCCTTCCCACTGACTCTCTCCAGTTGTTCTGTAGCCTTCCCTTTGATTCTCTCCAGTTGCTCTGTAGCCTTCCCACTGATTCTCTCCAGTTGTTCTGTAGCCTTCCCACTGACTCTCTCCAGGTGTTCTGTAGCCTTCCCTCTAATTCTCTCCAGTTGTTCTGTAGCCTTCCTACTGACTCTCTCCAGTTGTTCTGTAGCCTTCCCTCTGATTCTCTCCAGTTGTTCTGTAGCATTCCCACTGATTCTCTCCAGTTGTTCTGTAGCCTTCCCACTGACTCTCTCCAGGTGTTCTGTAGCCTTCCCACTTATTATCTCCAGTTGCTCTGTAGCCTTCCCACTGACTCTCTCCAGTTGTTCTGTAGCCTTCCCACTGACTCTCTCCAGTTGCTGTGTAGCCTTCCCACTGACTCTATCCAGTTGCTCTGTAGCCTTCCCACTGACTCTCTCCAGTTGTTCTGTAGCCTTCCCACTGATTCTCTCCAGTTGTTCTGTTGCCTTCCCACTGATTCTCTCCAGTTGCTCTGTAGCCTTCCCACTGACTCTCTCCAGTTGTTCTGTAGCCTTCCCACTGATTCTCTCCAGTTGCTCTGTAGCCTTCCCACTGACTCTCTCCAGTTGTTCTGTAGCCTTCCCACTGACTCTCTCCAGTTGTTCTGTAGGCTTCCCACTGATTCTCTCCAGTTGTTCTGTAGCCTTCCCACTGATTCTCTCCAGTTGTTCTGTAGCCTTCCCACTGATTCTCTGCAGTTGTTCTGTAGCCTTCCCTCTGATTCTCTCCAGTTGTTCTGTAGCCTTCCTTCTGATTCTCTCCAGTTGTTCTGTAGCCTTCCCACTGATTCTCTCCAGTTGTTCTGTAGCCTTCCCTCTGATTCTCTCCAGTTGTTCTGTAGCCTTCCCACTGACTCTCTCCAGTTGTTCTGTAGCCTTCCCACTGATTCTCTCCAGTTGTTCTGTAGCCTTCCCACTGATTCTCTCCAGTTGTTCTGTAGCCTTCCCACTGACTCTCTCCAGTTGTTCTGTAGCCTTCCCACTGACTCTCTCCAGTTGTTCTGTAGCATTCCCACTGATTCTCTCCAGTTGTTCTGTAGCCTTCCCACTGACTCTCTCCAGTTGTTCTGTAGCCTTCCCACTGACTCTCTCCAGTTGTTCTGTAGCCTTCCCACTGACTCTCTCCAGTTGTTCTGTAGCCTTCCCTCTGATTCTCTCCAGTTGTTCTGTAGCCTTCCCTCTGATTCTCTCCAGTTGTTCTGTAGCCTTCCCACTGACTCTCTCCAGTTGTTCTGTAGCCTTCCCACTGATTCTCTCCAGTTGTTCTGTAGCCTTCCCACTGATTCTCTCCAGTTGTTCTGTAGCCTTCCCACTGACTCTCTCCAGTTGTTCTGTAGCATTCCCACTGATTCTCTCCAGTTGTTCTGTAGCCTTCCCACTGACTCTCTCCAGTTGTTCTGTAGCCTTCCCACTGACTCTCTCCAGTTGTTCTGTAGCCTTCCCACTGATTCTCTCCAGTTGTTCTGTAGCCTTCCCACTGACTCTCTCCAGTTGTTCTGTAGCCTTCCCACTGGCTCTCTCCAGTTGTTCTGTAGCCTTCCCTCTGATTCTCTCCAGTTGTTCTGTAGCCTTCCCTCTGATTCTCTCCAGTTGTTCTGTAGCCTTCCCACTGATTCTCTCCAGTTGTTCTGTAGCCTTCCCTCTGATTCTCTCCAGTTGTTCTGTAGCCTTCCCACTGACTCTCTCCAGTTGTTCTGTAGCCTTCCCACTGATTCTCTCCAGTTGTTCTGTAGCCTTCCCACTGATTCTCTCCAGTTGTCCTGTAGCCTTCCCACTGACTCTCTCCAGTTGTTCTGTAGCCTTCCCACTGACTCTCTCCAGGTGTTCTGTAGCCTTCCCACTGATTCTCTCCAGTTGTTCTGTAGCCTTCCCACTGACTCTCTCCAATTGTTCTGTTGTCCATTTAATTTCACCGTCTGATATGCCTCTGACTTTTAGCTCTGTTTTAGTCAGGTAAAAGCAGGTTTGTGGCTTGTTATAGTCCAGTAAAAGCACGTTTGGGGCTTTTCAAAACCAATGTTGAAGGAAAAACATTCCCACTGCCTGTCTGTCTTTTATTGATTTTTTACCTTTACTTAACTAGGCAAGTCAGTTAAGAACAAATTCTTATTTACAATGACGGCCTACCCTAGACGACGCTGGGCCGATTGTGCACCGCTCTATGGGACTCCCAATAACGGCCGAATGTTATACAGCCTGGATTCAAACCAGGGACTGTAGTGATGCCTCTTGTACTGAGATGCAGTGCCTTAGACCGCTGCGCCATTCTGGAGCCTCCCTGCATGCCTGCCTCCTGCCTGTGTGTTCGTTTACTCAACTGTCTTTGTCTGTCAACATGCTTGCCTGTCTGGCTGTCTCTGTGTGGGTGTGTAGGTCAGGGAAACAGAGCCCAGTGTGAGAGGGGCTTGGCAGGGCAGTGGAGGCCTGCAGGTAGCCAGACACCACACAGCATGGCTCAGGGCAAACCACAGAGAGATATTCAGAGATGTGCCAATGCAGCAAGTCAGAGGCAGTCAGAAGCAGCCAGAGGCAGGGACATATAGGCTGATGGGAGTTGGTACTGGAGTGAACTATCATGTCTTGTAAAAAATTTTTATCATAGAGTCTATGCAAATCTGCTCCTCAGTCACAAAACAACCATTTCACTCCCTCTTAAAAGCAGCAGGATAGGTATAAGCCTTGTCGTCCTTTAGGTTTAGTGGAGCTTCCAACATTTTTCGTATACTCATTAATTTCCTTATTATTTACCAACACAGAACAGGGTAGGGGACAGAGAAGAAATCTAGGAATTGTTTTTGGACTGAGCTATGGCCCTGTTTATTCTCTCAGCTAGACAACCTCTATACCATTGTCCAACACTTCCTGTTTATCTTACTTCCTGTCCAACTGTTCTGTGGTTCCTGCGTTGTAAAGTAAAATGACATGTTATAGATAAAGCAAAGAAAGTAGGATAGTGATAACTTAAATCTGACCTGACGCAAAAAAAAATGGCATTCAGCTGTTGCTTTTAACAGTGATGTCACAACTTCTTGAGTGACCATCCGTTTCTATTAGCTGCATGTCTTTCTGTGCAGATGGCACAACTCATCCTCGCCTACACTTATCAGCATCGCTTCCTGTGACTGGCCTGCATGTTGCACAGAGTGACAGACTCACACTAGAACTCTGCCACGCTATGCTTCACCACACCTACCGCACGGTCATTAGGGTCGCTGGGGTTGTGCATGGAACAGCCTGCAGTCCCTGTCCGTGCCTTCCCCCACAATCCCCTACAGTGGCGTAACTCAGTGCAAAAAGGACCTGCGGGCCGCTGACTGACAGGATGAATGATGCCAAGCTCTGTCACCGTGTCCCCGCTACAGAGGAGCCCTACGTCCGCATGACTGACTACTAACACAACAGCCCCTTACCACCGAGGGAGAGAGCAAGGGAGAAAAAGACACAAAGAGAAACTAGGGATAGAAAGATAGAGTACTGGGCAGAGAGAGAGACTTAAAGGGACACATCTGGTGAGGTAGGTGGTGTTATGTTAGGATGCATGGTGTCCCGCTCTCTCTCGTCGGTAGATATAAAGAGATGACGTTGGGAGGCATGTTCCATCTGTAATGCCCAATTAGCAATGTGCTAGGCTATAAATACACACACATCTGTTTGTGTATGAGGCCCACACAAATAACCATGTGTTTAGGGGACACAGAGACAGAGACAGAGACAGAGACAGAGACAGAGACAGAGACAGAGACAGAGACACAGACAGACAGAGACAGAGACAGACAGCGAGAGAGAGAGAGAGAGAGAGAGAGAGAGAGAGAGAGAGAGAGAGAGAGAGAGAGAGAGAGAGAGAGAGAAAGAAAGAAAGAAAGAAAGAAAGAAAGAAAGAAAGAAAGAAAGAAAGAAAGAAAGAAAGAAAAGCATATGAACATGGAAAAGTAAGGGAAAGATAAAGAGATACAAAAGGGAGAGAAATGAATTAAATGGATAAAATCTGAAAGGTTTGAGGAAGACCGGAAGCACAGAAAGAGGGATCGTAAAAAGTATAATAATGAGTGATGGGAGAGATCCTTGTGACCTCTGATGGAAAGTATGGAGTGGTAGTGTACTGTTGGGAAGGTTTGGCATTGGCCTACTCTTGGGGACAGGAACAGGGGAGGAGGAAGGGGGATGTGGGCCAACGTGACTACTCTTGCTCCAGGGGAGGTGAGGCCTACATGAGGGTATGAGTGGAGGGGGAGACGGGACGGGACGGGGGGTCTGGATAGAAGAGGCCAGAGGCAGCCTGGCCTTCCCCTTGTCTCCCACCCTGACCCCTGGGACCTCACACAATACACCCTGAATCTCTGGCCCCTGCCAGCCACATGAGTGATGTTCCAGCCAACTGACTGTCCAACCCTGTCACTGCAGAGTTGGTGTGTGTCTCCGTCTGTGTGAGTGTGTTTGTCTCTAAATGAGTCTGTGTATGTGTGGGTTAACCATGTTCATAATCAGACAGTATGGGGACGTATGTAGTTTGGCATCAAACACTTGACAAAGATTTATGTTTACTGTGTCCTACAAGAGAAGGCCTTTACTGTAAGTGTGTGTTCCGTCATGCAATTAATAGAGATAATCAATTTTCTTTGCGTCCAAAAATATTGTTAACAGCCTTAACAGAGTTACACTGAATGTAGAAACCATTAAGAACAGCTTCCTAATATTGAGTTGCACCCTCTTATGCCCTCAAAACAGCCTCAAGTAGTCAGTCGGGACATGGACTATACAAGGTGTCGAAAGCGTTCGACAGGGATGCTGACCCCTGTTGACTCCAATGCTTCCAAACGTTGTGGCAAGATGACTGGATGTCCTTTCGGTGGTGGACCATTCTTGATACACATGGGAAACGGTCAAGAGTGAAAAACCCAGCAGCGTTGCAGTTCTTGACACATTCAAATCGGTGCGCCTGGCACCTCCTACCATACCCCATTCAAAGAAACTTAAATATTTTGTCTTGCCCAGTCACCCTCTAAATGGCACACAAACACAATCCATGTCTCAATTGTCTCAAGGCCTAAAAATCCTTCTTTAACCCATCTCCTCCCCTTCATCTACACTGATTGATGTGGATTTTATAGGAGACCTCAATAAGGGATCATAGCTTTCACCTGGATTCAGCTGGTCAGCTGATGTCATGAAAGGAGCAAGTGTTCTTTATGTTTTGTACACTCAGTGTATACTGCATTTGGGAAATGACCAGTTGTGATTTGACAGGCCATGGCCAGTGGTCCCATGTTCTCCCCTTCTCCCCTCTTTTTTCCCCCTTCCAAGATGGCGTAGCAGTCGGACTTCTGTTTGTCTTGTCCCGTCCCATCCCATGTATATATATTTTTCTTCGTATATATTTAGTATATATTTTTGATATATTTTTTTATCTGAATTTCTATCTACAGACTGAAAATACTCTCCTGCAACTCACCTCACCCAACGTGGTACGGATCTGCAGTTTTTTTTACACTTTCAAACCGGAACCCCCTTCAGAAACTAGCCAGCTAACTAGCTCGTAGTCAGTTAGCCACTACATCAGTCAGCCTCAGCCCGGTCAGTTCCTGCCAGTCTGCACAGCTCAATATCAATCCAGAGCATTTCGGACTGCTTTTTCTCTACCACATCTCTGGATTCCTACCGTAAGCTCTGAAGCTTTACACCGGATCAACGCAGCTAGCTAGCTGCTATCCGAGTGGCTACTCCTGGCTAACGTCTCTGTACCGAAGCAAGCACCAGTTAGCCTGGAGCTAGCCTGGAGCTAGGCCCATCCCCCGGCCAGCAGAAGAGGTCCATCAGCCAATTCTTGGGCTACAATACCTATTTTCCCAATTGGCCTGGACCCTTTGATGCCGACACGGAGCCCCGTCAATCCATCAGCACTGGTCTGCCGACGTAACCGTCTGAGGGGGTTTCAACAGGCTCTTCCGTTGCAACGTCCCCCGAAGGCCCATCTGCTAGCCTGCTAGCCCCGGCCCGCTAGCTGTCTGAATCGCCGTGTCTCCAGCTCGCCTACCTGCTCACTGGACTCTATGATCACTCGGCTACACATGCCTCTCCCTAATGTCAATATGCCTTGTTTATTGCTGTTTCGGTTAGTGGTTATGGTCTTATTTCACTGGAGAGCCTCAAGCCCTGCTCAATATGCCTTAGCTAGCCATTTTGTTCTACCGTCCACACATGCGGTGACCTCACCTGGCTTAAATGGTACCTCTAGAGACAAAAATCTCTCTCCTCGTCACTCAATGCCTAGGTTTACATCCACTGTATTCACATTCTACCATACCCTTGTCTGTACATTATGCCTTGAATCTAGTCATCCTCGCCAAGAAATGTGCTCCTTTTACTCTCTGTTCCGAACGCACAAGACCACCAGTTCTTATAGCTTTTAGCCGTACCCTTATCCTACTCCTCCTCTGTTCCTCTGGTGATGTAGAGGTTAACCAAGGCCCTGCAGCCCCTAGCTCCACTCCCATTCCCCAGGCGCTCTCATTTGTTGACTTCTGTAACCGTAAAAGCCTTGGTTTCATGCATGTTAACATTAGAAGCCTCCTCCCTAACTTTGTTTTATTCACTGCTTTAGCACACTCCGCCAACACGGATGTCCTAGCTGTGTCTGAATCCTGGCTTAGGAAGGCCACCAAAAATCCAGAAATTTCCATCCCTAACTATAACATTTTCCGACAAGATAGAACTGCCAGAGGGGGCGGAGTTGCAGTCTACTGCAGAGATAGAATACAGAGTTCTGTCATACTATCCAGGTCTGTGCCCAAACAATTCGAGCTTCTAACTTAAAAAATCCACCTTTCCAGAAACAAGTCTCTCACCATTGCCACTTGTTATAGACCCCCTTCAGCCCCCAGCTGTGCCCTGGACACCAGATGTAAATTGATTCCCCCCATCTATCTTTAGAGTTCGTACTGTTAGGTGACCTAACCTGGGACATGCTTAACTTCTCTAGGATAGGGGGCAGCATTTTCACTTTTGGATAAAAAGCGTGCCCAATTTCAACTTCCTTCTACTCATCCCCAGAATATAAGATGTGCATATTATTAGTAGATTTGGATAGAAAACACTCTGAAGTTTCTAAAACTGTTTGAATCATGTCGTGAGTATAACATAACTTATGTAGCAGGCAAAACCCAGAGTAAAAACCATTCAGGTGTTGTTTTTTTTGAGGTCACTGTCTGTTCAATGAGATTTCATTGGGATACTAGATTTCTAAGTGACTTGTTTGCAGTTCCTACAAATTGGTTGAGGTTATTCCTTTGTGTAATGAAGAAGTACGGCCATCTTGAATGAGTGTCATTTGAAGTGTACTTTTTGAGAGAGGTGCATGACTCGAAAAGTAGCGTCAGTTTGTTGTCTTCCTGTATTGAACAAAGATAGTCCCGTCTTCAATTTGATCGATTATTAACGTTTAAAAATATCTACAGTTGTATGACAAAAGTAGTTTGAAATGTTTTGGAAAAGTTTACAGGTAACTTTTGAGATATTTTGTAGTGACATTGCGCAAATTGGAAGCTGTTTTTTTCTGGATCAAACGCGCCAATTAAATGGACATTTTGAATATATATGGACGGAATTAATTGAACAAAAGGACCATTTGTGATGTTTATGGGACATATTGGAGTGCAAACAAAAGAAGCTCGTCAAAGGTAAGGCATGATTTATAATTTATTTCTGCATTTTGTGTTGTGCCTGCAGGGTTGAAATATGCTACACTCTCTTTGTTTACTGTTGTGCTATTATCAGATAATAGCATCTTATGCTTTCGCTGAAATGCCTTTTTGAAATCTGACATGTTGGCTGGATTCACAACGAGTGTAGCTTTAATTTGGTATCTTACATGTGTGATTTAATGAAAGTTAGATTTTTATAGTAATATATTTGAATTTGGCGCTACATTTTACTGGATTTTGGCCATGTGGGACGCTACCATCCCACCTATCCTAGAGAGGTTAACACCCCTGCCGTCCGACAATCTAAGCTAGATGCCCTCAATCTCACACAAATGATCAAGGAACCAACCAGGTACAACCCTAAATACATAACCATGGGCAGGCACCCTCTTAGATATCATCCTGACCAACTTGCCCTCTAAATACACCTCTGCTGTCTTCAACCAGGATCTCAGCGATCATTGCCTCATTGCCTGCGTGCGTAATGGGTCCACGGTCAAACGACCACCCCTCATCACTGTCAAATGCTAACTAAAACACTTCAGCAAGCAGGCCTTTCTAATCAACATGGCCCGGGTATCCTGGAAGGATATTTACCTCATCCTGTCAGTAGAGGATGCCTGGTTGCTCTATAAAAGTGTTTTCCTCACCATCTTAAATAAGCATGCCCCATTCAAAAAATGGCGAACTAAGAACAGACATAGCCCTTGGTTCACCCCTGACTTGACTGCCCTTGATCAGCACAAAAACATCCTGTGGCGTTCTGCATTAGTATCGAATAGTCCCTGCGACATGCAACTTTTCAGGGAAGTCAGGAACCAATATACTCAATCAGTTTGAAAATGCTAGCCTTAGCTTTCCTATCATCCTGCAGCACTAATTCCAAAAAGTTTTGGGACACTGTAAAGTCCATGGAGAAAAAGAGCACCTCCACCCAGCTGCCCAATGCACTGAGGATAGGAACCTTTGTCACCACCGATAAATCTACGATAATCGAGATATAATCATAAATAATCATTTTTCTACTGCTGGCCATGCTTTCCACCTGGTTACCCCTACCCCGGCCAACATCTCAGCACCCCCTGCAGCAACTTGCCTAAAACCCGCCGCTTCTCCTTCACCCAAATCCAGACAGCTGATGTTCTGAAAGAGCTGCAAAATCTGGATCCCTACAAATCAGCTGGGCTAGACAATCTGGACCCTCTCTTTCTAAAATTATCAGCCGAAATTGTTGCAACCCCTATTACTAGCCTATTTGACCTCTCTTTATTATCGTCTGAGATCCCCAAAGATTGGAAAGCTGCCACGGTCATCCCCATCTTCAAAGGGGGACCCAAACTGCTATAGACCTATATCCATCCTGCCCTGCCTTTCTAAAATCTTCGAAAGCCAAGTTAACAAACAGATCACCGACCATTTCGAATCCCACCGTACCTTCTCCACTATGCAATCTGGTTTCTGAGCTGGCCATGGGTGCACCTCAGCCACGCTCAAGGTCCTAAACGATATCAATACTGCCATCGATAAAAGACAGTACTGTGGAGCCGTCTTCATCGAGCTGGCCAAGGCTTTCGACTCTGTCAATCACCGCATTCTTATCGGCAGACTCTATAGCCTTGGCTTCTCAAATGACTGCCTCGCCTGCTTTACCAACTACTTCTCAGATAGAGTTCAGTGTGTCAAATCAGAGGGCCTGTTGTCCGAACCTCTGGCAGTCTCTATGGGGGTGCCAAAGGGTTCAATTCCCTGGCTTACTCTTTTCTCTGTATATATTAATGATGTCGCTCTTGTTGCTGGTTATTCTCTGATCAACCTCTACATAGATGACACCATTCTGTATACATCTGGACATTCTTTGGACACTGTGCTAACAAACCTCCAAGCGAGCTTCAATGCCATACAACACTCCTTCCGAGGCCTCCAACTGCTTTTAAGTGTAAGTAAAACTAAGTGCATGCTCTTCAACTGATTGCTGCCCGCACCCTCCCGCCTGACTAGAATCACTACTCTGGACGGTTCTGACTTAGAATATGTGGACAACTACAAATACCTAGGTGTCTGGTTAGACTGTAAACTCTCCTTCCAGACTCACATTAAACATCTCCAATCCAAAATTAAATCTAGAATTGGCTTCCTATTTCACAACAATACCTTCTTCACTCATGCTGTCAAACATACCTTCGTAAAACTGACTATCCTACCGATCCTTGACTTCGGCGTTGTCATTTACAAATAAGCCTCCAACACTCTACTCAGCAAACTGGATGTAGTCTATCACAGTGACATCCGTTTCGTCACCAAAGCCCCATTTACTACCCAGCTCTCGTCGGCTGGCCCTAACTACATATTCGTCGCCAAACCCACTGGCTCCAGGTCATCTATAAGTCTATGCTAGGTAAAGCCCCACCTTATCTCAGCTCACTGGTCACCATAGCAACACCCACCCGTAGCACACTCTCCAGCAGGTATATTTCACTGGTCACCCCCAAAGCCAACACTTACTTTGGCCGCCTTTCCTTCCAGTTCTCTGCTGCCAATGACTGGAACGAATTGCAAAAATCACAGAAGCTGGAGTCTTATATCTCCCTCTCTAAATTTAAGCATCAGCTATCAGAGCAGCTTACCAATAACTGTATCTGTACACAGCCATTCTGTGAATAGCTTACCCAACTACCTCATCCCCATATTGTTACCTATCTTCTTGCTCTTTTGCACCCCAGTCTCTCTACTTGCACATCATCATCTGCACATCTATCACTCCAGTGTTAATGCTAAATTATAATTATTTCGCCTCCATGGCCTATTTATTACCTTACCTCCCTACTCTTCTACATTTGCACACACTGTACATATATTTTTATATTGTGTTATTGACTGTACGTTTGTTCATGTGTAACTCTGTATTGTTGTTTTTGTCGCACTGCTTTGCTTTATCTTGGCCAGGTCGCAGCTGTAAATGAGAACTTGTTCTCAACTGGCCTACCAGGTTAAATAAATAAAAAATTAAAACGTGTACAGTCATTCAGTACTTAAACCAATCAATCCAATGCATATGAATCCATGTGAATGAGTGGAGACATCAGAAATAACGGTTGAGAAACAGACTGTTTGGTAGCAGAAGGCGGTTTAGGGATGATCTGAGATTGTTTGGAGATCTGGCTGTTTTGTTGTGGGTCCCTCCTGTGATCCATCATAATCCTTGCCCCTGCTGTGTAAAGAGATATGAAACAAAGGATGGAGAAACCACTCGTGCCCCCTCTCCAGAACCCCCTCCCCCCCAAATCCTCCACCCCCTAGCCCCCCAAACTCCTCTGCCTTGTTCCTGAGCCCATAAGCAGCTCTGTTTCAGCCTTCCCATCCCTCCCTTTGGGGACGGACGGGCCCTACCTCAATCTCTTCACTGGCAGCAAAAATTTGATAGAACTAAACCCCATGAAGAACTCAGAGGTGGTAGGGGGCTCGGTGAAAGACGCCTGCAGAACTGCTGAGCTCCATACAAAAAACAAAGATGGCACAGGGTTAGGGATATGGAGCGGGACTCCTGGTGTGCATTGGCAAAAGCCAAGTGATCTTGAAAAGAAGGTTAGCTTGCACCATGTGATTCCAATGGCTCAGTTGGCTAAGGCATGGTGCTGGCCTCAGAACAGTGGTGACTTAATCTAATTGTGGTCACCAATTTTCCTTTATTTAACTAGGCAAGTCAGTTAAGACCAATTTCTTATTTTCAGTGACAGCCTAGGAACATTGGGTTAACCTGTTAAAGCTGGGGGCGCTGTTGTCACTATTTATGGTAATCGTGTAATTTTTGAAACGGCTTCCTACAAAATTCTTGATCGTACAATATGCATATTATTATTATTATTGGATAGAAAACAGTCTATAGTTTCTATAGGAGTTGACATTTTGTCTCTAAGTGGAACAGAACCCATTCTACAGCAATTTCCCTGACATGGAGTCAGATTTCAGAAATTTTGGCCACTGTTCTGGAGTCAGTTTTAAAGCCAATGTTATTCCTATGAGTATACGGACACTGCTTACGTCTTCCCCTGGATGCCTTTACGTGATGACGATTTGAATGGGGTCGATTGCGCAATCACAGGCACTATAAATTAAAAAACCCTGTAGCTAGTAACTCTTTTGCAGCTGCGTCATGCGCGTGGAGGACACCGACCCGCACCTGTTCCAAGCATTAGTGTTGGGAGTAATCTTTCTCCGGTCATGTTAAGACTCGTTATAGGAGTTAAAAACATCATAAGGTAGTTAATTTAAAGCGTTTTATAGCAATTTATATCCGTTTAGTGCGATTTTGGGACATTTATTTCTGAAACGCTGTGAATCGCTGGGCACGCTTCCAGTTCATCCCGAACGCAGTTGGCATTTCCACATGGCAAGAGGACAGCTTTCCACCAAAAGACGATTAGACCCAAGAAAGGATCCTTTGCCCAAGATACTGATGGAAGAACAGCTCAAAGTAGGAAATTTTTATTATGATAAATCGTGTTTCTGTCGAAAAATGTTAGTGGCTTAGGACGCCATGTTTTTTGACGTAGCTTCGCTTGGCGCAAACTGTATTGAAAAGTAAGGATAATTAAAAAATGTAATTCCGCGATTGTATTAAGAATTAAATTGTCTATCAATCGCTGTCCACCCTATATTTTTTAGTCACGTTTATGAGTATTTATGTATACGAGTAGATCACTGTCTAATATGGCGCACGGACATTTTCTCACCAGCTGGGCTACATTTCTCATTGTCTAACCATGATTTTGGTGGCTAAATATGCACATTTTCGAACAAACTGTATATGTATGTTGTAATGTGATGTTACAGGGGTGTCATCTGAAGAATTCTGAGAAGGTTAGTGAAAAAAATAATATATTTTGGCGATGTTTACGTTATAGCTCTCTTTGGCTAGAATCAATGCTGGGGTAATGTTTGCACATGTGCTATGCTAATATAACGATTTATTGTGTTTTCGCTGTAAGACACTTAGAAAATCTGAAATATTGTCTGTATTCACAGGATCTGTGTCTTTCGATTAGTGTATGCTGTGTATTTTTACGAAATGTTTGATGATTAGTAGTTAGGTAAACACGTTGCTCATTATAATTATTCTAGTCCATTTGTGACGGTGGGTGCAATTGTAAACTATGCCAGCTACCTGAAATATGCACATTTTTCTAACAAAACCTATCCCATACCATAAATATGTTATCAGACTGTCATCTGATGAGTTTTTTTCTTGGTTAGGGGCTATAAATATCTTAGTTTAGCCGAATTGGTGATAGCTACTGGTGTTGGTGGACAAATAAAAGATGGTGGATTATGCTAATGTATTTTTAGGTAATAGATTTACATCTTTACATATTGTGTCTTCCCTGTAAAACATTTTAAAAATCGGACATGTTGGCTGGATTCACAAGATCTGTGTCTTTCATTAGCTGTATTGGACTTTAATGTGTGAATTTTTTTTTTGAATTTCGCGCTCTGCCTTTTCAGTGGAACGTGGGGGGGGTGTGCCGCTAGCGGCACCCTCAAACCTAGACAGGTTAACTGCCTTGTTCAGGGGCAGAACAACATATTTTCACATTTTCAGCCCTGGGATTCAATCTTGCAACCTTTCGGTTACTAGTCCAATGCTCTAACCACTAGGCTACCTGACGCCCCTAAAGAAAATCACCTGTTGTTGTTAAACAACTAGTACACTGATCACCATTTCCTTTAAAATCAGTAGGGCAGCTATTCAAATATTGAATGGAGCCCTATTTCCACAATGAAAAGTCATAATCTCCACCCAGAACAACCAGAAGAGGACTGGCCACCCCTCATAGCCTGGTTCCTCTCCAGGTTTTTTCCTAGGTTCCGGCCTTTCTAGGGAGTTTTTCCTAGCCACCCTGCTTCTACACCTGCATTGCTTGTTGTTTGGGGTTTTAGGCCGGGTTTCCGTACAGCACTTTGTGACCTCAGCTGATGTAAGAAGGGCTCTATAAATACATTTGATTGATTGATTGCTGAGACACCTTGTCAATTCTCAGAGACAGCTTACTCTGAGCCAATCACAGGTCGGATCAGCATCACCTTTCCACTATTCAATCTACATAGCGCGTGATCTCCTTCTGATTGGATTATGCAGTTATCCTGGCAGCCCCCAAACAAAGGATCTATAAACAATAGACAGATCTATGTCATTGCACTGATCCGATGATCCCTAAGAAGATTTGACAGCAGACAAAAGCTACATGTCTTTGGCCATATGTGTCTGATTAATAAAAGGTTGGTTGAGACTGCTATGAGACTGCTGTTGCATCAAACTGAGCTAATCTGAGACTGTACCTACCTTCTCACCTCATCTGCACTTAGGCTCGACCAAGTTGAAATACATCTAAAAATGAATCCAAATGTAATTTACCTTAACTGCTAAACAATCAATAAGAACATGGTTTTCTTCCAAGAGCTGGAGGGTTCATGGAGGAGCAGGTGCAGAATCAATCTCGAGACTTGGAGAGCGTCAGCATTGACTATGCCCAGACCGGCCAGTTAAGCTCTGTTCTTTTGGGTTTCATTTCCAGATTTCCACTAGAAGTAAAGTCCCTGATAACAAACTTCATTTTCTTTCTACGCCATTGCTGTCTCTGACAATATCAATTCCCCATTTCTCTTCTTCAGGAGTTTTTTTTCTGTGGATTTGAGATTGCACTCATATCCTGCTATCTTGCGCTTTTCAAGTCAAATTTACCTCCAGTCAAATATAGCAGGGTTGCCTGCACACAGCCTTTCCTAACAGACCTCTTTTGAAAGGACACAGTTTGACGCACCCGTTAAACATTGTGCTCAGCTAGAGAAGAGCTTAACCCTTTACACTCGTATCCATATACGGGTTGAACATGTCAGATTTGGGCACTGATAAAGGCCGAAATTGGAACGCAGTGGCTGTACTGTAACATTCTACAAATGAGGTCAGAGCTCAGGCTCTGTGCTTCAGAACGCTGTATGGATCAGAACGCTGTATGGATCAGAACGCTGTATGGATCAGAACGCTGTATGGATCAGAACGCTGTATGGATCAGAACTCTGTATGGATTTTGACTGACAGCTGTTCTGAACATGAGCACCTCACGCGACAGAACACAGAAACCTCACAGGGACAAGCATTACTGTGCTCTAGTCAAGGCTCATCCTATACTGTATATCTTATATAACTATTCCTGTACACGTATTTTCTATTCATATACTGTCCATACCCACCATCTTCTACATATATATTTATTTTCCGTAATGTCTATAACCACCATTTTATACATATATATTTATATTCCATACTGTCTTTACACACCATTTTAATAATTACATACACGTATTTAGCAGATGTTATTGTGGGTGTAGCAAAATGCTTGTGTTCCTAGCTCCAACAGTGCAGTAATATCTAACAATTCACATCAATACACACAAATCTAAAAGCAAAATAATGGAATTAAGAAATATATAAATATTAGGACGAGCAATGTCAGAGTGGCATTAACGAAAATACAGGAGAATAGAATACAGTATATACATATGAGATGAGTAAAGCAGTATGTAAACATTATTAAAGTGATTAGTGTTCCATTATTAAAGTGGCCAGTGATTCCATTTCTATGTATATAGGGCAGGAGCCTCTCTATGTTAGTGATGGCTATTTAACAGTCTGATGGCCTTGAGATAGAGGCTCTTTTTCAGTCTCTCGGTCCCAACGTTGATGCACCTGTACAGACCTCGCCTTCTGGAGGATAGCGGGGTGAACAGACCGTGGCTCGGATGGTTGATGACCTTGATGATCTTTTTGGCCTTCCTGTTACATCGGGTGCTGTAGGTGTCCTGGATGGCAGTGTGCGCCCGGTGATGCGTTGAGCAGACCGCACCACCCTCTGGAGAACCCTGCGGTTGCAGGCGGTGCAGTTGCCGTACAAGACGGTGATACAGCCCGACAGGATGTTCTCAATTGTGCTTCTGTAAAAGTTTGTGAGGGTCTTAGGGACCAAGCCAAATTTCTTCATTCTCCTGGGGTTGAAGAGGGACTGTTGCACCTTCTACACCAAGCTGTCTGTGTGGGTGGACACTTTCAGATTGTCAGTGATGTGTACGCCGACGAACTTGAAGCTTTCGACCTTCACCACTGTGGTACCGTCGATGTGGATAGGGGCGTGCCTCCTCTGCTGTTTCCTGAAGTCCACAATCATCTCCTTCATTTTGCTGACGTTGAGGTTATTTTTCTTGCCCCACTCCACCAGGGCCCTCATCTCCGCCCTGTAGGCAGTCTCGTCATTGTTGGTAATCAGGCAAACTATGGTTGTGTCGTCCGCAAACTTGATGATTGAGTTAGAGGCGTGTTCACGCAGGTATTGGTGAACAGGGAGTACATGACGGGGATGAGCACACACCATTGTGGGGCCCCTGTGTTGAGAATCAGTGAAGTTGAGGCGTTCCACCTGGGAGCGGCCTGTCAGAAAGTCCAGGACCCAGTTGCACAGGGCAGGGTTCAGACCCAGGGCCCCAAGCTTGATGATATGCTTGGAGGGTACAATGGTGTTGAAGGCTGAGCTATAGTCAATGAACAGCAATCTTACATAGGTATTCCTCTTGTCCAGATGGGATAGGACAGTGTGCAGTGTCATGACGATTGAATCGTCTGTGGATCTATTGGGCCGTTATACAAATTGAAGTGGGTCTAGGGTGTCAGGTAAGGTACAGGTGATATGATCCTTGACTATCCTCTTAAAGCACTTCATTATGACAGAAGTGAGTGCTACTGGGCGACATTTAGTTCAGTTACCTTTGCTTTCTTGGGTACAGGAACAATGATGGACATCTTGAAGCAAGTGGGGAAAGCAGACTGGGATAGGGAGAGATAGGGAGAGTAATATATTCGGAAGCGGTGGATAGTGTGCCCGCCTCCTGAGTTGGACTAGAAGTCCACTCCAAATACCTCTTCTCCGCCTCTCTGTCTTGAAACAGCCTCTGGGATAAGTTACATTTCCCTGGGGGGTGCGAACAAAGGATCCAATTCAGGAACGTTGTATTTCTGGTCGTAATGCTGGTGTTACCGCCGCTCTGATATCCAAAAGTTATTTCCTGGTGTATGTAATAACACAAAAATGTTTGGGTCTAATAGTCTAAGAAATAACACAAAAAACAAAAAAAACACTGCAAAGTTACTTAGGAGCTAGAAGCAGAGTTGCCATGTCTGTCGGCGCCATGTTAATTTATATTCTGGATTCTGACTTTGCTCGATCTAATATTTCTTCATTTTTTCTGAAAATTTTTGGGTGATTTGTGTGTATTGTTTTGTATTGTTAGGTATTACTGCACTGTTGGAGCTAGAAAAATAAGCATTTCGCTACACCTGCGACAACATCTGCAAAATATTTGTACACACCAGTAACATTTGAATAGATTTTTTATTTGATTAGTCATAAAAACAGACACTCCCACTCCATACTGTTCTGCAATGTGTGTATCTGAATCTATAGCCCAAGACATGTATGAATACATATTGCATAACGCTTTACTTTAAGGTACTCTTTATAAAGGCAATCAAAAAGTGTTACAAATTCTACATACAGTACACATATATATATTTATGTAAGCTTCTATACCATTTGTATACTCATAATTATCTGTTGACGTTGACACCATCACTCCCTCCTAAACCATGATGGTTGAAAATGGCAGATTTGGGCCCAAAATTGAAACACAGTGGCTGTACAGTGACATGCTATACATGATGTCAGAGCTCTGGCTCTGCGCTTCACAGCGCTGTATGGGTTTTGACTGACAGCCTCCCTGAACTTGAGCACCTCGCGCATCAAGAAATTGCGCAACATTTGTTGTTATGTGAGTGAGGGAAATGCTGTAAATTAAGAGGACTCTATGTATTTTGAAAGATGAGACGCTGAGGATTATAACAAATATCCTAAAACTCATGTTCAATACAGTGTCAACGTTTATGATCACTATGTTTGATGTACAGTTACAGTTGCAACAATACCCTGGGTTGTTCTGAACAGATCAAGCCTACTGTTGAATATTGTGTTGAAAATTTGATGCGGCAGACGTACATGAATGCACTCATGACTCTTTTTTATGCGCACCAAAATGATGATCTGTTTCCCTGAATTGCATTGTAAAAGCCTAACACTGTAATATCATATTTTTTGGTCTTAGCTAGTCATGTTGGCAGTAGAACAAGCATTCAAATGATGCCCACCTGACCCAGATTGTGATTTATAATGGACCGTATTTGGATTGGTTAAACAACAACAGTAATTGTGTGATGTAGGGATGCAGGATTGTGTTCCAAACAAAACAACTACAAGTGTGCTTGCTCTAATTCCTTAACAGCACTGCTAGGAAAGCTCAAAAAATGACCTCATAGTTGAAGACTCTTCTTTGAGTCATAAAAGTGCATTGAAATTACTTTGGAGAGGTGTGTGTCCACTTGGAGACACCAGTTAGTCCTCTCACTCAAACCCTTGTAATTGTTTTGTCTCGTGTTTCAACTAGAACACATCTTCCAGAAATATTCTTATCATGTTACTTAATGTATCCAGATCCATATTGTTTTCATTAATTTCGGCATAAGAAACATTTATTTTTAGCCCTATCAATATAGGACAATTCCCACAAATGTAAAAGGTTAAGGAGAGTGTTGGAAGCAGTAGGACTTAAAGAGCATGGATCCTAGACTCCAGCCTTGCAGCTGCTCTGGACTCGGTTGAAGGAGTCGACCCTCACAGGATCTTTTGAAGTTAGCATTAGCATTTTCCCCACAGATTCCCAGCGAAAATCTGCCTCAGAGAAGCCTCAGAGAAGCACACTGTACACTGTACACATGCACAAATTCACACACACATGCACTAATGCACACACATCAAGCAAAGTTGTGACAAAGCAGACAAAGCCACACAGGCCGAGAGTCTATTTGTCTCAAAGGGCACATATAATCCTTCATTTAGTGACAGGCTAAAACACCTATCCACTGTTTCCCTGTCTCCATCACTCATAGGCCACAGAGTGCCTGTGGATACTAAGGCCAGTCTTTAAGTGAATCCATGCCTGGGCTAGATCAATAGGTCAGGGACTTGAGAGGACAGAGGGGTCAGTAACATCTAATAGTACCTTTGTTTCCCCTTTGTCTCATCAACCAGTTGATCTACTCTGGATTGGAATGTCATGGTGTATTAATCCAATAACATGGTAAAATCATCACCTTGTATGAAAATGCCTTTCTGACAATGATCTTACACCATAGCCTTAAGCAGCTAACACACAACTTTCAACAGAGAAAGCCAAAGCCTCACAGCCAATGACAGAATAACATGCCATCTCCATAGACTATAATGTGTCCATTATCATGAAAAACAATTAAGCATGTAGAGACTGCTTGGTAGAGAATCGGGCTATAACCTTCAGTTTCAGTCCAGGTGGCTAGTGCAGGGTTTAGAAGCCCATTTTAAACCTTTGGTCATATCTCTGTTTCTGCTGTTGTAAGGCTGACTGACAAAGCTTGGTCTTCACACTTCTCTGCCTGTCAATCATCTCAGCACCCACACAGAAAACTCCCCATTGGAAAAGGAGTAAGAGAGTAAGAAAAAAGACACTCGCTGCGACCGATGGAGGTTGAGCTTTTTGGGGATTCACTTTTTTTTTCTCCATGGCTCTTAAAATGCGGTCCCGCTACATAAGCTCCTTGTAGTGCAAATCACATTTTAATTAGGTCTATCCCTGGCTAACAATTTTCTCCTTCCTGCTCCAGGCCCCCACCCCCGGGATTACCTTCTGAGGTTGTGTCCACCTAAGCCGATCAGACTCCCTCCTGCCTGGCCTTTTTAACCCTGCACTTCCTGGTGGCTCTCTCTGTGTGTCAAGTCACCCTCTTCCACTGCTCTCTCATTCTCCCCTCCTCTCTGGTCATCTCCTTGTGTGACCTGTTCTCTCTTCTCCTCTTTCCATATTCTCTGGTAGGCCTTCCACTCACCGCCTTTTCCTCATTTATATTCCTCTCTTCCACTTCCTGTCCTCCTCTCTTTGTCCATCTGCTCCTATAATATTATTGAACACCTCGGTTCCAAAAAAAGCCTCCAATTATAGCATTTTTGCTCCAGCAGGCAACAAACAGAGTATTAGTTTGGGCTCACAAAACGTCAGCAAAACCCCCTTAACCTCTCTAAACCCTGGCACACAGCCCGGTTAACACCTGCCCTGCTGCATCTCCCTTTCTTTCTTTTAAAGGGAGGTGGTTTACATTTTCCTAGTCTATGCAAGCTTGTGATAGAATAGAGACATTATGTGGTGGTGGTGGGTGAGGGAGGGAGATGGGTGAGGGAAGGTGGGATGGAGATGGGTGGTGGGTAAGGGAAGGAGGGAGGGAGATGGGTGGTGGGTAAGGGAAGGAGGGAGGGAGATAGGGTTGGTGTGTAAGGGAAGGCGGGAGGGAGATGGGTGGTGGGTAAGGGAAGGAGGGAGGGAGATAGGGTTGGTGGGTAAGGGAAGGCGGGATAGCGATGGGGTTTGTGGGTGAGGGAAGAAGGGAAGGAGGGATGGAGATGGGTGGTGGGTAAGGGAAGGAGGGTGGGAGATGGTTGGTGGGTAAGGGAAGGAGGGTGGGAGATGGGTGGTGGGGAGGTTGTATCAAACAAATCTACCATGGAAGGATTCTCAGCTCAGGCGTACCAGGCCTTGGTGTTGCTGGTGAAATAGAGCGCTGGATACATGGATATGACATTTTATTATCGAATGTTGCCATGCACTTTGTCTGGTGAAGATATGTGCAGATGAAAGGTGGATCCCGCGTGGAGGTTGACAGGTATAAGAAAGCCGTCGGATCTCCCCGTGAGGAACACAGGCGCCTGGGCCCCCACCATGAAAGGCAGGTGGTGCGATCCGACCTGTCATCTCTCCTGCCGCCCACCCGCTCCCCTCTCCTGGCCTGCTCCCAACCCTGTGCCTGAGCTCTGTGGAGTCCCTGGGGTCCTGCGCCTTAGCCCCCTGCCTGCACCACAAAACACTCCACCTGTCCGCTCGTCTGGCTGTCAGTCTGCTTATCTGTCAGTTCTTCCACAGACCATGGGACAACTTCTTGGAATATAAAGAAATTGTATGTGTGCGTGTGAAAGAGAGAAAGAGAGAGAGGTAAAGAAAGAAACAAAGAGAGAGAGAGAAAGAAAGAAGGAAAGAGAGAGAGTGCCAGGGAAATAAAGAAAGAATGTAGGCATATTCAAAGGACTGCAAAGCCTTGAAGTAGATTCAATGTTTAAGGAAACTTTTGTTCTGTTTTCTCTACACCCGACTACATCAGCTCCAAGGACCCCAGCTGGAGTCTGCCTCTAAATGCAGTGCACTTATATATACACACCCACTATATTTAACCTTTGTCCCTCAAACAGTGCCGTGAGTCACTGCTTACAGCAGGGGATCCTCCGTCCCTCTCATTAGGCAACTTTTGCCAGTATGTAACAAACATGTCTTACCAGTTCCAGACAAATGCTTCTAATCACAAGGATACAATGACGGTATTATATATGGATAATGCTTGAAGTACTTACAGTAAACTCTAACTAGTGCTAGCATATGTTAGTGGCCATCTGTGTTTTTGGTTTATGCAGACAATTATGGGTGGTTGTGGTTTACAAGGACTTCTGAGTGGGGGGCGTAAGCCATGTCCCGGACTGGAAAAGGATCATGCATTAACTCAGGAAGGATTGCTATGCTAATACCTGGCGAACAAGTGGATTACCGTGGGTCAAAATGGATTAGCTATCTGCTCTTTGTTCAATTCCGAGATCGCCTGCCGAAACCTCATCTCATATAAATCAACCAAAGCTTAGGGCCAAATTAAGACCTGTCTGACACAGAGGTGATGCCCCTATCTTCGGAACTCTATCCTGAACTAGATAGGCTTACAAAGAGCATATTCCAACTGGTAAAGGCTATAGTTCCTCCATCAAACACGTTTCTGTGTAAGTTTGAAAGGTCATTTCTTAGATTGTCTCTTTTTCTGTCTCTCTGTTTTTCAATATTTCTCTCTCATGATATCTGTCATCGTTCATCATCTTTTTTCCCCAAACTCCCCATCTTTCATCTCTCTGCTATCTCTGCTTTGTATCTGTCTCTAACTCTCTCATTTTATCTGCCCTGTTCTCAGTGTTTCTGACTGTCTCTAGCCTTGTAATACTGTTTCTGATTATCACTAGCCTTTTAATACTGTATTGAACTGTCTCCAGCCTTTAAATACCGTATCTGACTGTCTCCAACCTTGTAGTACTGTTTCTGACTGTCTCCAACCTTGTATAACTGTTTCTGACTGTATCCAGCCTTGTAATACTGTTTATGACTGTCTCCGGCCTTGTAATACTGTTTCTGACTGTCTCCAGCCTTGTATAACTGTTTCTGACTGTATCCAGCCTTGTAATACTGTTTCTGACTGTATCTAGCCTTGTAATACTGTTTCTGACTGTATCCAGCCTTATAGTACTGTTTCTGACTGTATCTAGCCTTGTAATACTGTTTCTGACTATCTCCAGCTTTGTAAAACTGTTTATGACTGTATCCAGCCTTGTACTACTGTTTCTGACTGTCTCCAGCCTTGTACTACTGTTTCTGACTGTATCTAGCCTTATAGTACTGTTTCTGACTGTATCTAGCCTTGTAATACTGTTTCTGACTATCTCCAGCTTTGTAAAACTGTTTATGACTGTATCCAGCCGTGTAATACTGTTTCTGACTGTCTCCAGCCTTGTACTGCTGTTTCTGGCTGTAGCTAGCATTGTAGTACTGTTTCTGACTCTGTTTCTAGCCTTGTAATAGAGGGCAACATCAAAGGCTGTCCGGCTGCCGTGACAACAGCCCAGGATGAGACATACAGACCAGGCAAGCCTCCTAATTGGCCAGTGCACTCGCAGGGCACAGCTACCTTATCCCCAGACTGACTGAGGCAGACCAGAGAAAGATCAGCAAATAGCAGATAAATATGAAAGCAGTGAGAGCTTTTCTTTGACATTATTGCCTGGCTCAGGCCGGCACAATAGGAAAGGTATAAAGGGTGCAGAGGTTTAGTCGCGATGGGGGGTTATTGAACATATTGAAAACCAGAAGCAGGATGATGTAGCAGACAGCCTTGCTACTTGGCACAGGAAATTGATTCTGGCCCCAGTGAGCGTGAGGCCCTCTATCACGTGTCGTGGCAGCAACAGAAAAGCTGGTTGGTCATGCGGTCAAGCGCTGCCACCGATAAAGTAGACTCTTTTCCCCTGACAACAGCAGCAGAGACCGCGGCATCAAGATGATAAGGCCTGGCAAGAGCTGCTTTTGAGCAAATATCATATATGTTTTGTCAATCTTTCAATACTACATTTACATTTTTGCCATTTAGCAAACACTCTTATTCAGAGTGACTTAAGAAGTCAAAAAACCTAGAATACTAACATAGAAACTCAAAACAATGTTCAATTTACTTTGTATTAAACAAAATGGCTGCCATTGCTGTGGTTGTTTTTTTTTAAAGATCCTTACAGTAGTAGAGAGAGTCTGTGTGTAGTTTCCAGTAGAACAACACAATTATAGCTGAGCGAGACACTGCAGTTCAAAATGGCCTACGCACAGATTGGAGCCTTCGGGATAGATTTCAAGTCAGTGATTATCCTCGACAAAACTCCTTCGGCTATCAATAGGAGCCAACGAAATTGCCACTCTAGCTATTCCTTCAGCTCTTACGGGTGAAATATGTGTGGATTTTTTTTCATTCCATTGTAGTGTCTGGCAGTAGTGGAAGGAGGCATGTCTAGGAGGATTTAGAGAGGAGAAAATACATTAGTAAGTAAAATGAGGATTGGTCTATAGACGAATTGGGTGTATGCCGAATCTACCTCAGGTGAGGATTAAAATAAACTGGCCTGCTCTGCAGAATGGGGATTGCGGTCCATCAAGTTATTCAGCCTCTCATCCTGACTAGAGTTAAGCTAGGTAAGAGGACCTGCTAAATCATGACTCATGCTTGGCTAACAACATTAAGGCAATCACTCCATCGAGGCTATGCTAACATAGCACCTGTGCTAGTTTTATGGACCCAGTAGCACTCTACCTATGCTAATCCAGCTAGCATTCACTGCATTAGGCTTAATAGAATCCTTTCTATGCTAGTCATTGTAATTGAACAAGCCTGGGCTGGCTAAAGTACCGTTTAGCCACTAAACTCTTCATTAATTGAGATGAGCACTAATCTGTGTGACTTAAAACGTTCAGGGGGGCATAATATTAACCAAAAGTATGTCACTAAAACACCTTTAAAATTATATTAGTTAAAGCACGCCTTTTCAAAAGTATGTATTTCATTGTCGTCTTAGAGCGGTATTCAATTAGCTGTTCAGTCAGTGTAAATTGAATGCTGGTATGTCACACTAAAAACAAGATATCTTTTTAGTAAAAGACTAAAGTGGTGAAGTTCAGTAGGAAGAGACCTTGCAGACATTAATGTTTTCACTGAAGAGTTACACATCAATCTGATTTATTTAAGAGAGGGTGACACAAGTCCATTTCTGCTTTGTATCGATTTCCAATGTATTTATTTTCCCGGGCCTTGTTTGAGCCTGCGGGGAACTTATATAATTACATTTAGAGATAGGGTACAGAACTCTCTGAGTAAACTGTATAATAAAGTGTGTGTGTGTGTGTGTGTGTGTGTGTGTGTGTGTGTGTGTGTGTGTGTGTGTGTGTGTGTGTGTGTGTGTGTGTGTGTGTGTGTGTGTGTGTGTGTGTGTGTGTGTGTGTGTGTGTGTGAGATTCATGCTCTGTCAGGTAACTGGGCAGCAATTCCCCAAACACACCCCACTGCGTACCCCCTACCCGTGCCCCCGTTTCCATGGCAATCCCAGTAGAGCGCCCCAGCGGGACGGCAATATAAACAGAGTCGACTCAAACCACTGGAGATCGGGTGGTGTGTGTGTGTGCATTATAACAAATCCCAGAGAACTCCTCCTAGCATCTCCACTCTCAACATTGACCCTCTCGCCTTCTGAGATTCCTTAACCCCCTGAGGCCCCAGTCTCTCGCCGCCACACTGGAGAGAGGGTGGCGTGTGAGGCTCTCTTTTCCTGGACCTCCCTCACAACAACAAAAACAACCCATTCGATTCTTCACTGTCTCCCTGGAGGTGAGCGCTTTCTTAGCAACCGCAGCAGTGGCTAACTCCCTGAACGCTCAGAGATGGCTGGCCCAACGCTCAGGGATGGTGACCCAGAGCTCCGTGAGCTAGCCAGCCATCTGTCCTGGAGATGCTGGAGTAGCCAGCCAGACACCCAGGGACAGCTGCTGGCACTAGGGGAGGTAGCTAATGGTATGCCTTGAGATATGGGACACTCCACCTCCACCCCTGGAGAAGGCTAGATATGTCCAAGCCATCTAACAAGTCCATGGGGCTTCAAAAAGTGATATTCACCCAGAATGATTTTCAGATGCCCGTTAGCACATCAACACATCATTCTACATAATAGTCCTATTCAATGTATACTTTACGTGCAGTCGAGGATTCGGTACGTTATAATCAAACAATCTGGAATGCTCTCTTTGAAAGTACAGTTTAATAAATATATGCATATTTCTTAATCCAACACATTTGAATTAAACTCCTATGTTCCCCTTATAAAAAGCATTGATGGTTAACCTCAAATTTCCTCAGGTAACTCACATTTCAGGCTAATAGTTTTATATCCTAATTCCTGCCACAGGGATTTGTTGATCCGATTGCTACATATAACTACATTAATGCCGGACTCTCATGTTTCCTTATTCAGACCACAGGAAAATCAAACTCCCATTCCCTTTCTGAGATGCCAATTTAACTTCATTGCACGATAATAACCAGGAGACACAGAAATGTAATACTCATATTTCCCTGTTCTAACGATATTAAAGAGGAGGGCTCGTATTTTTCCTCATCGGTGAGGGTTCTCGCGTTGTTTTTCTGACTGGGGACACAGGAGAATTGAACGGACGGCATGTGGTCAGGCTCCGGCGAGGTTGGGGGGGGGGGGGGGGGGGGGCGCAGGAGACGGAAAAGAGACCACAGAGGAATCGATGGACTGAAATAACAATGAGAGCTCAAGGCCAGTGAAGGAGGAGCCCAGAGAGACAGAGAGACAGAGAGACAGAGAGACAGAGAAAGAGAGACAGAGAAAGAGAGACAGAGAAAGAAAGACAGACAGAGAGAGACAGAGAGAGAGACAGAGAGAGACAGAGACAGAGAGAGAGAGACATTGTCCTAAATAGTAGGCCAGTTGAGTATGCCAAAAAAAGATGGTTTAATTGTATGCAACATTCCGAAAGTAGAGTACTTTAAATGCCCTAAGTCATAGTCATTCCGTTTTTGACAACAGCTGATCAATTAGATATGGGATGCGCCTTATTGAAATCAACAGCAGAAAACAACATAATCACGCTTGACACATTCCTAGTATGTGAAAATCGTATGTTTAATAGTATACGACATTTGAAAAATAAGTATGGATGACAGGACTTTTCCACAATACATTGGAAGAGGTGGGCTGCGAGTGAAAGGCCCTAGTTCTCTTCAAGTAGCCAACAACAAAACTAGGGAAGTTAATTGGGAAGCTTCTGCGGTGGTGTTCAAATGTAGGCTAAGTAGTTTTTGTTCTCCTTAAAACGATCACTAGTATTGCATCTTTGAAAACAGTCTTTTTTAGATTTTTTTTTCCCCCTAGTGCATTTCTATTTTCTCACTGGTGTTTCTTGTTTTCTTGGCCTTCGTCAGGGCTTTTAAACTAAATACTAAACCATCTTTTGATTTCTGCACGTGTCGGAACTGGGGACTTGGGATGTGGCTGCAAAAATCCACACGCACTCGGCCCCGCCCCAGCTACTCAGCCAATCAGGAGCCAACTGATTTGCGGCCGTGGCATACAGCATACTTTTTACCAAACGTGCTAAATAGTATGCAACGATGAGTAAATAATATGCAGTTTAAGTATCTAGTACGTTAGTATGGATATTTTTACACGGCCAGTGTAGGGCAGCGATATGACATACAATACTGCTTCATCTAGGTAGTATACAGAGAGACATAAAGACAAGAGAGCAAAAGAGAGGACAGAAATAGAGGTAAGGAATAATAGAGAAAGAGAGAACGAGAGAGGGAGACAGAGAGAGAGAGAAATAAAGAGAGAGAAAGAAAGAGAGAGAGAGAGTGAGAGAGAGGGGTAGAGACAGTGAAAGAGACAGAGAGAAAGAAAGAGAGAGAGGAGGGAAGGATAGAGAGATAGTTAGAGAAAGGAGGGAAGGGTAGAGAGAGACAGAGAGAGTGAGAAAGAGAAAGAGAAAGAGAGAGGGGGGAGGAGTAGAGAGAGCGGGAGAGCGAGATTCTGTCAGACCTGGTCCCTGACAGTAAATCTTAGTAAGACAAAAATACTGGTGTTCCAAAAAAGGTCCAGTTTCCAGGACCACAAATACAAATTCCATCTAGGCACAGTTGCCCTAGAGCACAAAAAAAACTATGCATACTTTGGCTTAAACATCAGCAACACAGGTAACTTCCACAAAGCTGTGAACGAGCTCAGAGACAAGACAGGAAGGGCCTTCTGTGCCATCAAAAGGAACAGAAAATGTGACATACCAATTAGGATCTGGCAAAAAATACTTGAATCAGTTATAGAACCCATTGCCCTTTATTGTTGTGAAGTCTGGGGTCCGCTCACCAACAAATAATTCACAAAATGGGGCAAACACCAAATTGAGACTGCATGCAGAACTCTGCAAAAACATCCTCTGTGTACAACGTAAAACACCAAATAATGCATGCAGAGCAGAATTAGGTCGATACCCCGTAATTATCAAAATTCAGAAAAGAGATGTTAAATTCTACAACCACCTAAAAGGAAACGATTCCCAAACCTTCGATAACAAAGCCATCACCTACAGAGAGATGAACCTGGAGAAGAGTCCCCTAAGCAAGCTGGTCCTGAGGCTCTGCTCAAACAAACAGACCCCAGAGAGCCCCAGGACAGCAACATAATTAGACCCAACCAAATCATGAGAAAACAAAAAGATAATTTCTTGACACATTGGAAAGAATTAACAAAAAAACAGAGCAAACTAGAATGCTATTTGGTCCTTAACAGAGAGTACACAGTTGCAGAATACCTGACCACTGTGAATGACCCAAACTTAAGGAAAGCTTTGACTATGTACAGACTCAGTGAGCATAGCCTTGCTATTGAGAAAGGTCACCGTAGGCAGACCTGGTTCTCAAGAGAAGACAAGCTATGTCCACACTGCCCACAAAATTAGGTGGAAACTGAACTGCGCTTCCTAACCTCCTGCCAAATGTATGACCATATTAGAGACACATATTTCCCTCAGATTACACAGATCCACAAAGAATTTGAAAACAATCCCAATTTTGATAAACTCCTGTCATGACTGGCCTGTTCAGGTCAGGCTACCGTGGACCATAATCCTAAAGAGACATCTCTCACACCCACCAGCGAGGGAGAGATCCAGATATATGGAGGAGGGGGTTTTATGACACCTCACGCCATTGTAAATATTGTGCTGTTCTCTCGTGCACTCTCTCTTTCGAAATCCCTATTTTGTGTAACACGTGTCATTTTGTGTTGGCCCGCTAGGGACCTTTTTCATTGTACTAAGTTCTAATCAATTGCTTAGACTGTGTGTGTTGTGTATGTGTAGCTTATATTATAATTTTAGCTTGTTAGTAAATACGTAAAATAATCAACTCAATTGGTGTGGTATGGACTTATTTAGTGGGACTCAGGTTTGAGAAAGAGAGAGAGAGAGGGGAGGGAAGGGTAGAGAAAGATAGAGAGGATGAAAGGGTAGAGAGAGATAGAGAGACAGGAGGGAAGGGTAGAGAGAGATAGATAGAGAGAGGAGGGAAGGATAGACAGGAAGAGAAAAAGAGAGAGGAAGGAAGTTGTGTAGAGCTAGATTTACCAGGACAGAGGGTGGGGTTTATGGGATAGGGGGTGGGGTTTATGGTCTATTTGGTGAGTTATCTGGGATAGGGGGTGGGGTTTATGCACAAAACTTTACCACCATCTGAAATTGATTTGTTGTTTTCTCAGAGAGAGGCAAGTGGGTGAATGGCTCACTAGACCTATGGTAAATAGCTACTATATACTCCTTTCATGCTTTGTTACCATCCTGAGTATGAAAGTATGCATCAATCCTAAGGTCTGTAAATTTTCTTATCTCGCCACAAAAGGAGGTGGTAAAATAAAACCAGACTATAAAGCTCTGAAAAAACCCTGGTTACTTCTAACAAATGAGCTGTACAGTATATTCTAACGGCGTAATCCATTTCTCCCTTCAACTTGATGCTCCTGAGTGATTTATTCAAAGTATCAGATCCATTGGTCTGGTAATCAGTGGATCCAAACGTTTCTCAAGCGGTGAATCAGCATTGCTCTGGCATTGCCAAGTTTGGCTCATTGACTTGTATTGCTTGAACCAGTGTCCTTGTGCTGGCTAGAGTAGAGTAGACAAGTGTACTTTAAAGAGGCAATCTGCAGTTGCTACATTCATTTTTGGACTTATAAATGAATGATATGTACCCATTGATTCTTGAAGAATATAACTTCTAAATGCCTCACGAGCTTAGTTCATCTGTCATACCCCATCAGAACCACAAATATAACCTTGTTTTACTCCAATATTTGCAAAGAAAGTCAATGTAATAAACACTGCACAGCCTCAACACATGGATAAAACTATAATGTTGATATCATGGATGGTAAGTTCTTGCATCCATAGCTCTGTCTATCAGCCACATCCATCTATCCAGCTTTTTACCGAAACAGGAGTGGGGATCGTGTTTTGTTATTGTTTCAACTGCTGATTGCCGCTTTAAGAGTTGGCTCCAACCCTGTCCTCTGTACTCAATTACATTATGCAGCATGTATGACCTTTACCAGAGAACCTGTAGGCCTGTCCATTCCTTCACACACAGACATGCACCCAGACATAGACATGCACCAGGACACAGACATGCACCCAGACACAGACATGCACCTAGACACAGACATGCACCTAGACACAGACATGCACCCAGACACAGACATGCACCAGGACACAGACATGCACCCAGACACAGACATGCACCAGGACACAGACATGCACCCAGACACAGACATGCACCTAGACACAGACATGCACCTAGACACAGACATGCACCAGGACACAGACATGCACCCAGACACAGACATGAACCCAGACACATCAGCATAATCAGGTCTATAATTATTGACTCAGTTGATAAAGAAGAGCAGAAAAGACTGTATAAAATAAATAATACAAATACTGAACTATATTGTATTCACAACAAATGAGTGCATTATATTACTTTATACTAAAAACAATTTATAAAAACAAATATCAAAAAATATTATTATTATCTTCTTGTCAATAGGGGGGCGCTGTTTTCACTTTGGAAAAAATCGTGCCCAAATTAAACTGCGTCGTACTCTATTCTAGATCATACAATATGCATATTATTATTACTATTGGATAGAAAACACTGCGATGTTTCTAAAACTGTTTGAATTATATCTGTGAGTAAAACAGAACTCCTTTGGCAGCAAACTTCCATACAGGAAGTGAAAAATCTGAAAACGAGGCTCTGTTTCAGGGCCTGCCTATTCAACTGGCTTTTTTTTATCGATATGTATGCACTTCATACGCCTTCCACTAGATGTCAACGGGCAGTGGAAGGTGGAATGGGGTGTCTAGCTTGATCTGAGGTCGAATAAGAGCTTTTGGAGTGACATGTCCGGTATTTTCTTTGTCTTCGAAGGCACGCGGGGGAGCTCGACATTGTCTTCTGAAAAGCATTCGGTATACACGGCGAATATCTCCGGCTCTGATTTTATTTGATACATATGATAATAACATCATAAAGTAGGTATTTTCAACCGAGTTTTATCAGTTTATTCAACGTTTATTGGGACTTTTGGAGTTTTCCGTTCTTTGCGCCAAGAGAGGATGGGAATGTTAGCAACCTTGGCTAGCATTGTTGCGCGAATTCGAGAGAAGAAATGGACATTCTAAAACCAAACAACGATTTATTCTGGACCAAGGACTCCTTGTACAACATTCTGATAGAAGCTCAGCAAAAGTAAGAAAATATTTATGATGTTATTTCGTATTTCTGTGTAAAATGTTGACTCCTATTCTCCGCCGTGTTGGTGAGTGCTGTCTCACAATAACGCAAGCTGTATGTTATGGTGAAGTTATTTTAAAAAATCTAACACAGCGGTTGCATTAACCTGTTTGGGCTGCAAGGGGCAGTATTGAGTAGCCAGATAAAAGGTGTCCATTTCAAACGGCCTCAATTCTTGCTCGTACAACATGCATATTATTATTGCTATTGGATAGAAAACACTATCTAGTTTCTAAAACCGTTTGAATTATTTCTCTGAGTGAAACAGAACTCATTCTGCAGCACATTTCCTGACCAGGAAGTGGAAAGTCTGAAATCGATGCTCTGTTCTTCTTCCTGCCTATAAATGGGCACAAGACCTATTAGTATACATGCACGTCATACACCTTCCTCTGGGTGTCAAGAAGCTGTGAGAGAAGAAATTAGGTGATTATTTTGGTCTAAGATGGAACACATCATCTTGGAATGACGTGTCCCCCATTTTCGGTACTCTGAAGAGCGCGAGCTGGACAGTGGGATTGCCTTTTGTATAGCTGCCGTTATAGGCGACTACAATCTCCGGCTTTGATTTTATTTGATACATGTCACCATATCATCGTAAAGTATGTTTTTTCAATATAGTTTCATCAGATTATTGAAATTTTTTCGGGAGTTTTGCCGTGTTCCGTTCTCTTCCGTTTGTTGACATGGAGAGTGTCGTGCCACCCGGCTAGCGAGCTTGCTAAATGAAGAGGGAAAGTTGCCGTTCTGAATCCAAACAACGACTGTTCTGGACAAAGGACACCTTGTCCAACATTCTGATGAAAGATCAGCAAAAGTAAGACCCATTTTATGATGTTATTTCATATATCTGTCGTAGTCGCCGGCGCCCAAGTGTTTCTGGCTATTGTGCTAAGCTAATATAACGCTACATTTTTTTTCCGCTGTAAAACACTTAATAAATCGGAAATATTGGCTGAAATCACAAGATGCCAGTCTTTCATTTGCTGTACACTATGTATTTTTCAAAAATGTTTTATGATGAGTAATTAGGTATTTGACGTTGGTGCCTGTAATTATTATGACTGCTTTCGGTGCAATTTCTGACTGTAGCTGCAATGTACACTATGATTTATACCTGAAATATGCACATTTTTCTAACAAAACATATGCATACAATAAATATGTTATCAGACTGTCATCTGATGAAGTTGTTTCTTGGTTAGTGGCTATTTATATCTTTATTTGGTCGAATTTGTGATAGCTACTGATGGAGTAAAAAACTGATGGAGTAAAAAAAGTGGTGTCTTTTGCTAACGTGGTTAGCTAATAGATTTACATATTGTGTCTTCCCTGTAAAACATTTTAAAAATCGGACATGTTGGCTGGATTCACAAGATGTGTACCTTTCATATGCTGTATTGGACTTGTTAATGTGTGAAAGTTTTAAAATAATATATATTTTGAATTTCGCGCCCTGCACTTGAGCTGGCTGTTGTCATAAGTGTACCGACGTCGGGCTTGCAGCCAGAAGCAGTTAAGAACCAGTGTATCTTTCATTTGCCTTACAACAAGTATTTTTATGTAAAGTTTATGATGAGTTCTTTGGCCAGATTAGGTGAGTGTCCAAAATATCTCCGGAGATTCTGGTGAATCGTTGCTACGTATTCACAATGTATAACCAGGATTTGTAGCTATAAATATGCAAATTTTCGAACAAAACATAAATGTATTGTATAACATGATGTTATAAGACTGTCATCTGATGAAGTTGTCCAAAGGTTAGTGATTCATTTTATACTGTTTTTTGCGAAAGCTACCTTTGCGGTGAATAAATGCGTTTGTGTGTTTGGCTATTGTGGTTAGCTAATAGAAATACGTATTGTGTTTTCGCTGTAAAACATTTTTAAAATCGGAAATGATGGCTGGATTCACAAGATGTTTAACTTTCATTTGCTGTATTGGACTTGTGATTTCATGAAAATTATATTATATGATACCCCTGTCCCGTTAGGCTAGGCTATGCTAGTCAGCTTTTTTGATGAGGAGGATCCCGGATCCGGGAGAGAGAAGTGGTAGAGGTTATCCACACACACACACACACACACACACACACACACACACACACACACACACACACACACACACACGTTGTTGTCATTGGCAGAAATGCAGCTCTCAGCACTCCTGGCTGTTCTACATCAGTTGTAGGGAGCCTGTCCGCCACGCTGCAATTTACTGCTGCAGCCATGGAACCATTAGGGGGGGGGTCAGTGTTACCCTGACACACACAAACACAAACACACCCTCTGCCTCGACAGGAGTGCAGCAGGCCACCACAGATAAGAACAAATAAACAAAAGCTCCAGCTAAATAAATCATCCCCTCTCTTTCCCTCTCTTGCTCCATCCCTCTTTTTTCTTCCGTCTCCCCATGCAGGCAAACAGGCAGGCAGGCAGCCAGCAGCCCGACCCAGGGCAAGGGGACATGCATCACCCAGGCAGAATGAGGAGACCGGAGGGCAGAGGGGGCTGAAGAGTAGCACAGAATTGTCTTAGCCTGAGACACAGCACTCAATACTGCAGGGCATAGGGCCTTGACACGTCCAATCACCCCCACATGCCCATCCCCCCTGGAGGGTGGCAGGGTGAGATGAGGTCTCGGCTATGGGGAGGGCGGGTGTGTGTAGTTGTGGGTAAAAGTACAGCACAAGGGCCCTCCATAACAGATGGCCATACAGCCACACGATTCCCCATTGCATGGAGCCTGTAATCCACTGGACTGGAATATACACACAAACACCATTCATCCAGTGAATATGCAATCATTATAATAAACATTGCTAGCATTGGCAGTACTCACAAGACTGTCTCGACTGGCATTCAGCATTACTGGGTAATTCAATGTCCGTCCAGGTAAGCAGGACGTCCTGAGATGACTTCAAAACTGGCCACTAGGGGCAACGGTGAGCACTATTACCATCAAGTAGGCCAGGATGTTGCTAGGGCACTGTGGATGGGGATGATGGATGTTGCAAGGGCGCTGTCATACAGGGATGGTGTATGCTGCTATGGCGCTATGGACGGGGATGGTGGATGTTGCTAGGGCATCGTGGACGAGGATGGTGGATGTAGCTAGGGCGCTGTGGATGGGGATGGTGGATGGGCCTAAACTGGGAGCTCCAGCTCCGAGTGTCGCGTGTTCAATCCCAGTTCTAGGCATTCACATATTTTTGGTTTGTTTTAACCGTATACCAAACTTTAACCCTTACCTTAACCCTTACCGTAACCTACATAAGGGACGCTTGTGGCATTTCCCTTATGGTCTACAGACTGTTGACATCTAGTGGAAGCCGTAGGAAGTGCAAACTCATCCATATCTCGCTGTGATTTCAATAGGATCTTGGTTGAAAATCGACCAGCCTCAGAATTCCCACTTCCTGTTTGGATTTTTTCTCACGTTTTTGCCTGCCATATGAGTTCTGTTATACTCACAGACATCATTCAAACAGTTTTAGAAACGTCAGCGTGTTTTCTATCCAAAATGAATAATAATATGCATATATTAGCAACTGGGAATGAGGAGCAGGCAGTTTACTATGTGTTTACTCTGTGCACCTTTCATCCAAGCTACTCAATACTGCCCCTGCAGCCATAAGAAGTTTTAAGGTGGGTTTTGGAGCTCTATGTAATTTCTGTGATTTTATATGATTTTCTGTACACACACACAGTCAATATGGAGTGACACAGTGTGGGGCTTACAGACACACAGAGACTGCAATAGCTACCTGCGATCAAACCATCAAGGAACCGGTCTGAAGTATGTGATATGTGATACTTGGCTTCTAAACGAGTAGGACAAAGTGGGTTTGGTGTCAGTATGTATCAGTTCGGTGTCAGTATGATATCTTATTAACTGATGGATGGCTTACTTATTGTCCATTTCCAATAAGTTTAACAGTGATGAACCAACACCAAATGGACAAGCTGAAATTATCACAGAAAGAGAAACAAATGGCATCACTATTGTCTCTGGGCCGTGCCGAGTTCAAGGAGATGCCCCACTTGATCGTAGCTCGCTCAGTCTGACTGCAGCAACCGTGCAAATAGTTGGCCCAGAATGAAGCCAGACTAGTAGTGATTTAATGATGCTTTGGACATATTGCGGCCTCTGGTTCACACAGAGACATGATCTTTTCGATGGGCTCATTGGGGGGGAGGTTGGGGTGGATAAGCCACAGAGTTATTTTATCTGTGCTCGCCGGTTAACTTCTTTGGGATAGGGGGGCGCTGTTTTCACTTTGGGAAAAAATCGTGCCCAATTTAAACGGCCTCGTACTCTATTCTAGATCGTACAATATGCATATTATTATTACTATTGGATAGAAAACACTCAAGTTTCTAAAACCGTTTGAATTATATCTGTGAGTAAAACAGAACTAATATTGCAGCAAACTTCCTGTCAGGAAGTGAAAAATCTGAAATCAAGGCTCTGTTCCAGGGCCTTCCTATTAATTTGCTTAAAATCTATGGATATACATGCACTTCATACGCCTTCCACTAGATGTTAACAGGCAGTGAGAGGTGAAATGGGGTGTCTAGCTAGATCTGAGGTCGAATAAGAGCTCTTGGAATGACGTGACCACTATTTCCTTTGTTCAGTAAGGCGTGGGAAGGAACCCTGGATTGCCTTCTGAAAAGCTTTCGTTATAGACGGCTAATATCTCCGGCTATGATTTTATTTGATACATGTGATAATATCATTGTAAAGTATGTTTTTTCAATATAGTTTTATCAGATTATTGAAAGTTTATCGGGAGTTTTGGCTTTTTCCATTTTCTGCGTTTGGTGAAGATGGACAGCTTCGCGCCACTTGGCTAGCTTTGGTTGCTAATTCGACAGGAGAAAGGGACATTCTAAAACCAAACAACGATTGTTCTGGACAAAGGACCCCTTGTACAAGATTCTGATGGAAGCTCATCAAAAGTAGGACCCATTTTATGATGTTATTTCATATATCTGTTGTTCATGTGAATTAGTCGTTTGCGGCCAGGTTTTGGGTACTCTCTCGCCATGACGTAAACTGCATATCGTAATGAAGTTATTTTTAGAATTCTAACACGGCGATTGCATTAAGAACTAGTGTATCTATCATTTCCTATACAACATGTATTTTTTAGTTATGTTTATGAATAGTTATTTGGTCAGAATATGTGTGTCAGAAAAAGTGTCAGAAAAATATCCGGACGTTGTGGGAAAAAGATGCTACGTTAGCACAATGTATAACCACTGATTTCAGCTCTAAATATGCACATTTTCGAACAAAACATAAGTGTATGTATAACCTGATGTTATAGGACTGTCATCTGATGAAGCTTATCAAGGTTAGTCAAAAATTATATATCTTGCTGGTTTATTCGCTATCGCTAACGTGCCTTAATGAATGAATGCGGTAGTGTGGTAGGCTATTGTAGTAAGCTAATATAATGCTATATTGTGTTTTCGCTGTAAAGCACTTAAAAAATCGGAAATATTGGCTGGATTCAAAAGATGTTTGTCTTTAATTTGCTGTACACCATCGATTTTTCAGAAATGTTTTATGATGAGTATTTAGGTATTTGACGTTGGTGTCTGTAATTATTCTGGCTGCTTTCGGTGCAATTTCTGATTGTAGCTGCAATGTAAACTATGATTTATACCTGAAATATGCACATTTTTCGAACAAAACATAGATTTATTGAATAACATGTTATAAGACTGTCATCTGATGAAGTTGTTTGTTGGTTAGTTTGGTTGGTTCTTGCTTAGTTAGGTTGGCTTTGTGCATGCTACCTGTGCTGTGAAAAATGTTAGTGCTTTTTTGTATTTGGTGGTGAGCTAACATAAATATACGTGCTGTTTTCGCTGTAAAACATTTTAAAAATCGGACATGTTGGCTGTATTCACAAGATGTGTACCTTTCATTTGCTCTAATGGACTTGTTAATGTGTGAAAGTTAAATATTTCTAAAAAATATATTTTGAATTTCGCGCCCTGCACTTGAAGTGGCTGTTGTCATATTGATCCCGACTTAGGGCTTGCAGCCATAAGAAGTTTTAAGACATGGATCACTGATATTTGTGTTTGGAAGCTGACTTCCTATGATCATATATGGCAAAAGGACATAACCTCCTGATTTGGTACTTTCAATACTTATAAACTCAGCAAAAAAATAAATGTCTCTTTTTCAGGACCCTGTCTTTCAAAGATAATTCGTAAAAGTCCCAAAAACTTCACAGATCTTCATTGTAAAGGGTTTAAACACTGTGTCCCATGCTTGTTCAATGAACCATAAACAATTAATGAACATGCAACTGTGGAACGGTCATTAGGACACTAACACCTTACAGACTGTAGGCAATTAAGGTCACAGTTATGAAAACGTAGGACACTAAAGAGGCCTTTCTACTGACTCTGAAAAACACCAAAATAAATATGCCCAGGGTCCCTGCTCACCTGCGTGAAAGTGCCTTAGGCATGCTGCAAGGAGGCATGAGGACTGCGGATGTGGCAAGGGCGATAAATTGCAATGTCCGTACTGTGAGATGCCTAAAACAGCGCAACAGGGAGACAGGATGGACAGCTGATCGTCCTCGCAGTGCTAGACCCCTGCCACTGTAACAACACCTGCACAGGATCAGTACATCCGAACATCACACCTGCGGGACAGGTACAGGATGGCAACAACAACTGCCCGAGTTACACCAGGAGTGCACAATCCCTCCATCACTGCTCAGACTGTCCGCAATAGGCTGAGCGAGGCTGGACTGAGGGCTTGTAGGCCTTTTGTAAGGCAGGTCCTCACCAGACATTACCAGCAACGACGTTGCCTATGGAAACAAACCCACCATCGCTGGACCAGACAGGACTGGCAAAAAGTGCTTTTCACTGATGAGTCGCGGTTTTGTCTCACCAGTGCTGATGGTCGGATTCACATTTATCGTCGAAGGAATGAGCGTTACACAGAGGCCTGTACTCTGGAGCGGGATCGATTTGGAGGTGGAGGATCCATCATGGTCTGGGGCGGTGTGTCACAGCGTCATCGGACTGACCTTGTTGTCATTGCAGGCGATCTCAACGCTGTGCGCTACAGGGAAGACATCCTCCTCCCTCATGTGGTACACTTCCTACAGGCTCATCTTGACATCACCCTCCAGCATGACAATGCCACCAGCCATACTGCTCGTTCTCTGTGTGATTTCCTGCAAGACAGGAATGTCAGTGTTCTGCAATGGCAAGCGAAAAGCCCGCATCTCAATCCCTTTGAGCACGTTTGGGACCTGTTGGATTGGAGGGTGAGGGTGAGGGCCATTCCCCCCAGAAAAGTCTGGGAACTTGCAAGTGCCTTGGTGGAAGAGTGGGGTAACATCTCACAGCAAGAACTGGCAAATCTGGTGCAGTCCATGGGGACGAGATGCACTGCAGTACTTAATGCAGCTGGTGGCCACACCGGATACTGACTGTTACTTTTGATTTTGACCCCCCCTTTGTTCAGGGACAGATTATTCCATTTCTGTTAGTCACATGTCCGTGGAACTTTTTGCAGTTCATGTCTCAGTTGTTGAATCGTGTTATGTTCATACAAATATTTACACATGTTAAGTTTGCTGACAGTGAGAGGAGGTTTCTATTTTTGCTGAGTTATATGCCATTTGGACATTTCTTTTGCCATTTGGACATGGTTCACTGACTTTTGGGCTCTGGCCGACTTACTATGATCATTTACGGCAAATGGACAAAACATAGGTCTTACGGACAAAGTCACTAAAATAAGACAAATGTATGTCCATACAGTTACTACATTTGTATAATTGACAAAAAAATGAAAACATTTCAAAAAATGGTCCAAAAATACCTTTATATTCGTTTTTTTATTATTAAAACATTTGAGATTTTGACAATTTCACCCTTGAGACGTGATTTTGTAACCATTTTCATCATGAAATCGTACGGTGGAGCGCACTCGCCCCCTATGGGATTTTCGGTTGATGACACTTGCCATTTGCAATGTTCCGGTTGCAAAATGTTTTTGATGAACGGCCGTCCATTTGAGAAGTATTTGCGATCGTGTACAGTATATGGTTCGCCAAATGCCAACAAGTTGCCATTAATTTTTGTCCATTTCATGGGAGTTTTCCCTTACCGTAACCCTTACCTGTTCCTTTACCTGATCCCTTATCTGAACCCTTAATATAACCATTCAGAATTAATGCCTAAACTTAAGCTTAGAAATGTGACGTCTACGGACAAACGTTGGATTCTGCAGTGAGACTGTGCACTTGTTACACACACACACACGCACACGCACACACACACACACACACACACACACACACACACACACACACACACACACACACACACACACACACACACACACACACACACACACACACAATAACCTTCCCTTCCTCCTGGATATGTTTTCTTCATTTACAAAGATATTGGCTTGCAAGAATATCCCAGCAAGTGTCTCAGTTCAGTACAGTGTTTATCACAGCTGTGGACAACTACTTACAGCATTATATCACGTGTGTGTGTGTGTGTGTGTGTGTGTGTGTGTGTGTGTGTGTGTGTGTGTGTGTGTGTGTGTGTGTGTGTGTGTGTGTGTGTGTGTGTGTGTGTGTGTGTGTGTGTGTGTGTGTGTGTGTGTGTGTGTGTGTGTGTGTGTGAGAGAGAGAGAAATAGAGAGAGAGAGACTTTTGAATTGTGTGTCTGCTGGTATGTGTGTACAAACGTAATGTTATATGTGAATAGGATTGATGGTGCCATATCCATCGTCTGCCTCTGTGTGTGTGTTCACTTGCCGCTTGCTCCTCTGTACATATGAAATCACATACACATATTTAGCAGATGTTATTGCGGGTGTAGAGAAATGCTTGTGCCTACGTATATGTGTGTGTGAGAGAGTTTTCCTCCAGCATGCCCTTCTGAGGACGAAGTAGCTGTGGCTGTGGTTACGCCGGGAGCCCCTGACAGCTGCAGGGGGCCTGGGGTTTGACCCACTGCCAGCCCCATCATAGGCTGCTCATTTGGAGACAGGGAGAGGGGAGAAAGGCGTCCTGAGCAGGCCCTAGAGAGCCCTTCACAGGCAGCAAGGAGTGGGGAGAAAGGAGCCTAGAGCTGAGGGACAGAGGGATGGTGGGGTTTGGAGGGTGGGATAGAGACATGAAGGCACACAGCCACCACAACCCAGATCTCTCCTCTCTCTCACCCCTATAGCCTCATAACAAAAGAGAGGAGAGGAGAGGAGAGGAGAGGAGAGGAGAGGAGAGGAGAGGAGAGGAGAGGAGAGGAGAGGAGAGGAGAGGAGAGGAGAGGAGAGGAGAGGAGAGGGTGAGAAAGTGAGAGGAAAGGGAGAGAGACACAGACATACACAGAGAAAGAGAGAGATACAGACATAGAGAGACACAGTGAGAGACAGAGAGACACAGATACAGACAGAGAGAGACAGAGATAGACATGGAGAGACACAGTGAGAGACAGAGAGAGACACAGATACAGACAGAGAGAGACAGAGATAGACATGGAGAGACACAGTGAGAGACAGAGAGACACAGATACAGACAGAGAGAGACAGAGATAGACATGGAGAGACACAGTGAGAGACAGAGAGAGACACAGATACAGACAGAGAGAGACAAAGTGAGAGACAAAGACAGAGAAAGAAATATACAAAGAGATACACACATAGATAGACAGAGAGAGACACACAGAGATAGACAGAGAGAACCACACGGAGATAGACAGAGAGAGACACACAGAAATAGACAGAGAGAGACACACAAAGATAGACAGAGAGACACGCAGTTAGCGACAGAGACAGACAGAGAGATACAGATAGACACAGTGAGAGTCAGAGAGACACAGTGAGAGACAGACACACATTGAGAGACAGTGAGACACAGACAGACACAGTGAGAGACAGAATGAGAGTCAGAGACACAGTGAGAGACAGGCACACATTGAGGGACAGTGAGACACAGTGAGAGACATAGTGAGACACAATGAGAGACAGAGAGACACAGTGATAGACAGTGAGACACACAGAGATATAATAAGAGAGATAGTGTCAGAATTTGAGTGACTGAGAATATTCAGTGGGAAAGAGAGGGAGAGAGAGAGAGAGAGAGAAGATGAGGGATAAGGAAAGGAGGACATGATCAAGACAGAGAGGAGTCAATATAGAATGTAAAAGTAAGTTTAAGAGAGAGAGGGAATATTTCGGTAGGTCTGAAATTCCAATTTGGAAGAACATGTGTCATGTTGTCTGTTCTGAAGAAACGAGTCACAGGACTTTGCACAGTGGCATTCCATGGGAACATTGGTTCTCTGGAGGAACATTTTTGTGGGGACACATTTTTGTGGCGGTGGGACAAGGGCCAGGGGCAGGGCAGCCTTTCAGCATGACTGGGCTCTGTGGGAAACATGGGTCGGCAGTGCTCTGTGGGAAACATGGGTCGGCAGTGCTCTGTGGGAAACATGGGTTGGCAGTGCTCTGTGGGAATGGTTCCACACGGCGTGGCCTGCCTTTGATTAGCGCTCCACTTCCTGTCTTCCCTCCACCCCCACTGTGTACAACCATCATCCCAATCCTCCCACTCCTTTCTCTCCCTCTCGTTACCTCAGTCCCTCATTCCCCAATATCCTCTCCTCCCTCTTGGTGTGGACTTAGAGAGTAAGGAGGGGACGTGATGAAGGGGGTTTACAGGACAAATGTCAAAGAGCAAAGACCCCCATAGGAACCAAAAAACAACAAAATAGGCACATGAACAGATGGTGGTGTTGCGCTCCACTGACGTGCCCACCACTGTGACCTAATGACCTGAATGGCTCCTTCCTCTCTTCTTCCATCTCTCCCTCTCAGGGGTTCATCCCCTAAAGATTGGCTGTTCATTGTTTATCATGGGAAATGCCTTTGAGGGTTGGTGGACATTTAAAAACAAGAGAAAGTCTGAATTTTGTGACATGTGCTCAACCCAACATCCAGATGAAAATGTGCCCAGGACACATTTTTTCAGTTGAGAGAAAACATGTTGGAGTTGTTTTTATCTGGACGTTGGATTGCGTGCGGTAGACCAGACTATTGAGTGAAATATACAGTCAACTATTCCCAACAGCTGGAATAGTCACATCAACTGAACAGTGCTGTAAAGTACTTAAGTAAAAAAAATATAAAAGTACTAGTTTTTGGGGTATCTGTACTTTACTATTTATATTTTGGTCAACTTTTATTTTAACTTCACTACATTCCTAAAGAAAATGATGTACTTTCTACTCTATACATTTCCCTGACACCCAAAAGTACTTGTTACATTTTGAGTACTTAGCAGGACAGGAAAACGTTCTAAATCACACACTTACCAAGAAAACATTCATGTTCCTCCCTACTGCCTCTGATCTGGCGGACTCACTAAACACATGCTTCGTTTGTAAATGATGTCTGAGTGTTGGAGTGTGCCCCTGGCTAAAAAACAAGAAAATGGTGCCGCCTGGTTTTCTTAATATAAGGAATTTGAAATGATTTCTACTTTAACTTTTGATACTTCAGTATATTTTAGCAATTACATTTACTTGAGTAATTTTCTATTAATATATCTTTACTTTTACTCAAGTATGACACTTGGGTACTTTTTCCACCACCGCCACTGAAATGAAAACTATACACTACCGTTCAAAAGTTTGGGGTCACTTAGAAATGTCCTTGTTTTTTAAAGAAAAGCACATTTATGTCCATTAAAATAACATCAAATTGATCAGAAATACAGTGTAGACATTGTTAATGTTGTAAATTACTATTGTAGCTGGAAACGGTTGATTGTTTATGCAATATCTACATAGGCGTACAGCGGCCCATTATCAGCAACCATCACTCCTGTGTTCCAATGGCTTGTTGTGTTAGCTAATCCAAAAAAAGATTTTCTTTCAAAAACAAGGAAATGTCTATAATATCAGATGGGCAGTGTTTAGAAGACAGGTGGAAGTGTCCCTCGTTTCCAATGAAAAGCAGCTGGAAATGAGTAAACAAGGAGAAAGCATTTATTTTCATGTTGTTGACAACAAATTAAGATGCAGAGCAACTGTTAAATTTTTTCAACGAAATACCTGGAAGTATTGTCTGTCATATCTTCAACAATAAAACTGCCATAGGCCAACGGCCAATGACATCTGATTTTGTAAACAAATCTGCCATTTTCAAAGCAACGCCCTCCTGCTTTCCTGACTCTTCCTAAATATTCAGATTTAACATTGTTCAGTTGTCAGAATGTCTTTATCTCAAACAGCAAGGTATTTAAAGGCAGATCACCTGTTTCTTCCACCTAGTACTACCTTAAGGGCTCAAGACAAATGAGCTGTAGGACATCACCCAGGTGATCATGTGTCTCTCTCCACACTGAATGAATTGGATGTAGGATTGATAGAAACTGACATTTGTGCACATGACTTCACAATTGAATTTGCATGATCTGAATGATAAGTAGGATGAAGAAGGTAATTGAATTTAGAACAATAGTGTAATTATAAATAATTTTGGGCGGTCTAATTTTTTTATTTAGAAAGGCTGGAAATGGTATTTAATCTCCCTTCGGAGAGATTCAAATCAGATACTAAGTACAATGTACAACGTGTGTAGGTCACAATTGCAAGCCAAACCAAACGAATGGACGCTTACCTCATTGCAGATGTTACAGAATTTGGATGAGCTGGAGTCAGATGGAGGATCGAATATTGAGCCTGAAATGGACCGTACTGATGATATTGTGGGAACTTCCTGTGATTGTGATGTTGACTTTGAGCCTCAGAAGCCTGAGAGACAGAACAGGTCTAACAGTGAAAGCATCTTTCTCCCCGTGCACCACAGCTCACCCAGGAGAGAAGAGAAGAAACATTGGCAGGTTGGCAGGTGTACACGGAAACAAGGCCCAGTGCAACGATTTCTTTTTGGGTCTTGCTCACACAAGGCACCAAAGCCGACTGTGATATCGGAGCATAATGGAGGAGAGAAGAGGATTGATTCCTGTGTAAAGGTATGGGTAAGGGCACAATACAGTGTCCTGTACAATCAATACATGACTCTTGTTTCCATATATTTCCACAAATATTTCTTTATTCTTTCTATTTGTGTTATGTACTATTTATCAAGTGTTGGCGCATGTGTTTACGGCAATTGATTTGACCGCGCGCCTTGTGGGTTGATATTCTCGTTTACGCTTTACTTTGTAAAAAGAACCTGTTACTGGACTGTATTGCTTACTATAACTATATTACTAATCAAATCTTCAAATAAAATGTATCAAATGTATTACATTGTGGTGTTTTTATTGTAAAATAAATGTCAAGAACATGATACGTGTTGCAGTATAATATAAAACGTATCTTTACATGCATTTTATTCACGTCAAAATATACAATATCAAATTATTCAAAATATACAAGTTATTCTCAAGATATGACTTCATTCATTCATTCATTCAATCAATCATTTTATTTAGGTTGATAACAAAGCAGTAGATGAATCTGATGTGTTTGCTAAAGGGGGTGCCCCACAGCGTTCTGAGGCAGATACTTATGGGCTGAAAGGCTCAGCTGTTCTACTGTTAAGACAGTTGGTAAAGCATCATTTCCCATCTCCTGACGACAAAAAATAACACAAAATCTACTTCCATCTGGGCAAGTTTTGCCCGTTCCTTGGGACTATCAAAACTATTTCCTGTGTTTTGCAATCTTAAATAAGGCTGATGATTGAATCTTTTGGGGACAGATTGGATGTTGTATACAGTTACGGAAAAAAGTAGCTGTTTGCTCATTTGAAACAAATTATGGAGTTGATTTCCCTCGATGTGTGTTGGTTCGAAGGGGATGGGCGGAGGAGGGAGGAAGTTGGAAGGAGGGAGGCAGAGCGAGGCGGTCTGCGGGAGGCTACTTGGCTATTTGGTCTGCAAACCAGAGTGTAATGGGCGTTTTACGCGACGTCCTCATCACACGAGACACGCTTAAGTAGTGCTCGGATACAGTCCCTGACAATGGCACAGATGTTCAAAGGGTTAAGACGTTTTACCGTATCTTCCTCCGTCTCTCTCTCCCTCAGACATCATTTGTTTGTACGCATGTTTGTTTGTGTGCATATTTTTTCTGACCCAATACTGTATGGCTGATGCAATCATGAGATAAGGCTGCAGGCTTGTGAGTCAGGGGCAGGGCTTTAGGATGGGCTGGTATACTGTATGATTACAGCACACACACACACACACACACACACACACACACACACACACACACACACACACACACACACACACACACACACACACACACACACACACACACACACACACACACACACACACACACACACACACACACACACACACACACACAAGTGCATATGCACAGATGCATGTCAAAAGCATTGCCCATCAACTGAATATAAAGAAAATAATTGGTCTCTCTGTTCCTCTCTCGGTCCACTTTTTTCGTTCTCAACCCCTCCCGCCAGTCAGAAACCCAGCAGTGTCTGTGATCCTCTTCCTACTATGGTGCAGTTCTCTTTCTCTCTGTGTCTCTCTCTCTCTCTGTCTCCCTCTCTCTCTCGTGGCAATACCTTACAGTGCCTGAGGGATGAGGACAGTGTGTCTGAAAGAATGGCTATGCATATCACTGAGGACCATCTGCACTATCGGAGTTCTCACACACACAGACTCTCCACTCAACTTTGCAAAAGAGGGCTGCAATCGTCTCCATACCAACAGGGGACCGCTGAGCAGCCTTATAATCATCCCTAACCACCACAGCGGCCCAGACAGACACTCAGCAGCCAGCCCTCCCCTTCGATAATGCATGAGGCTACTCCCAAATGTAACGTAATTATCTGAATGGCGGTTTGCCCTCTTCCCTGCCTGCTCTCAATGCATTTCTACTTGATGCTAGGGAAGATTGAGATCTGATGTGATTGAGAGAGCAGGGCGGACGCTCCATGTTGTACTGGAGATGGAGATGTAAATGTTTTCTAAACATGGCCCACAGGACCATCATCATCATCACCACCACCATCATCATAGTGATCATCATCATCATCACCATCATCATAGTGATCGTCATCACCACCATCATCGTGATCATCATCACCACCATCATCATCATCATCATCATCATCATCATCATCATCATCATCATCATAATGATCATCATCACGACCATCATCATAGTGATCATCATCACCACCATCATCATAATGATCATCATCGCCATCATCATCATCATAGTGATCATCATCACCACCATCATCATAATGATCATCATCATAGTGATCATCATCGCCATCATCATCATCATAGTGATCATCATCACCACCATCATCATCATCATAACCACCATCATCATAGTGATCATCATCACCGCCATCATCATAATGATCATCATCATCATCATCATCATCATCATCATCATCATCATCATCATCATCATCATCATAGTGATCATCATCATCATCATAATGATCCTCATCACCACCATCATCATAGTATTCATCATCACCATCATCATCAGAATGATCATCATCATAGTGATCGTCATCGCCATCATCATCATCATAGTGATCATCATCACCACCATCATCACAATGATCATCATCATAGTGATCGTCATCGCCATCATCATCATCATAGTGATCATCATCATCACCACCATCATCATAGTGATCATCATCACCACCATCATCATAGTGATCATCATCACCACCATCATCATCATAGTGATCATCATCATCACCACCATCATCATAGTGATCATCATCATCACCACCATCATCATAGTGATCATCCTCATCACCACCATCATCATAGTGATCATCATCATCACCACCATCATCATAGTGATCATCCTCATCACCACCATCATCATAGTGATCATCATCATCATCATCATCATCATCATCATCATCATAGTCATCATCACCATCATCATACTGATCATCATCATCATCACCATCACCATCATCATCATCATCATCATCATCATCATCATCATCATCATAGTCATCATCACCATCATCATACTGATCATCATCATCATCACCATCATAGTGATCATCATCACCATCATCATCATCACCATCACCATACTGATCATCCTCATCATCACCACCATCATCATCATCATAGTCATCATCATAGTCAACATTATCATAGTGATCATCATCATCACCACCATCATCATAGTGATGATCATCATCATCATCATCATCATCATCATCATCATAGTGATCATCATCATCATCACCATCATCATCATAGTGATCATCATCATCATAGTGATCATCATCACCACCATCATCATAGTGATCATCATCACCATCATCATCATCATCATCACCATCACCATACTGATCATCCTCATCATCACCACCATCATCATCATCATAGTCATCATCATAGTCAACATCATCATAGTGATCATCATCATCACCACCATCATCATAGTGATGATCATCATCATCATCATCATCATCATCATAGTGATCATCATCATCACCACCATCATCATAGTGATCATCATCATCATCATCATCATCATCATCATCATCATCATCATCACCACATCATCATAGAGATCATCATCATCATCATCATCATCATCATCATCATCACCACATCATCATAGAGATCATCATCACCACCATCATTATAGTGGTCATCATCATCATAAGCGCCATCATCATCATAGTGATCATAATCGCCACCATCATCATAGTGATCATCATCATCATCACCATCATTACAGTGATCCTCATCATCACCACCATCATCATAGTGATCATCATCATCATCATCATAGAACCCATCGTATCACATCCCTAGAAGCCAGTGTTTCTGAACACTAGTAATTATATTCTTGGATTGGAGTTGTAATCCCAAGCAAACTGCTTACTTATAGCCATATCCCCCTATAGCTCTGTAACACTCGAACCTCATATTCAACTGTGGACCTCGAAGCCAGTTCCACTGCTTTTTTCTCCCCATCGTTCCCCTGTAATCAGCGACTATTTTAGACTTGGGACACCAGGTGGATGCAATTAATAATCAGAAAATCAGCAGTAGTCCGGACCTCTCAGGGTAAGACTTGAATACCCCTGCTCTATACCCTCACACTGTACACGTGGCTTTTCTATTTGAAGAAGCCTTACCCTGAGATCAGAGGAGGGTGGTGGGATGAGCTATAAGAGGATGGTGTCATTGTAATGGTTGGAATGGAACAAAGTCAAACATGTGGTTTCCATATGTTTGATGTGTTTGGTATCGTTCCATTTATTACATTCCAGCCATTACAATGAGCCTGTCCTCCTATAGCTTCTCCAACCAGCCTCCTCTCACTGAGATGACCTATACGATAGAGACAACAGCACCCATCATTCTCCCTCTTTTTATTACCTTTTCATGAAGACTCTCTCTCTATCCCCCCATGTCATTGCACCAAACCCCATTGCCTTTCACCCTCTCCCATTCTCCCTCCCTCTCCTCTCCGACAGATGCAGGATCTTAATTTGAGATAGTTCGCTACAGCAGGAAAATAATCCTACAGTAACAGGAAATGTGAATTATTATGTGGATTATAATTAATGGACATCTTTAGAAGCCTTTTTAGACCTTGAATACACTATAGGTTTGCATTTCCTGTTGTGCAGGAAAATCCTCAGCATTAAATTAAGATCCTACACCTGTACTCTTTCTCCCTCATTTTCCCAGGGGCTCCACAGACACCCAGCCCTATTAGAAGGAGGAAATGAGCACATTAGGAGGGCGAGGAGGGGGTCTGCAGGAAACACACAAGGGATCCAGGCCCGGGGTAATGGAATTACTCTCCATTATCTTGCCAAGAGGAACCCATGTATAGGGGGACTGCTGGATGACCAGATAGAGGTGAATAGGAGGCTGTGGGTAGTGTCTGGACACAGACCAGGGACATTGGGGATGTTGTACAGTGATGGTCTTGTTAGCTGGCTATTGGGCTGGTCTCTCAAATGAGAAACTATAATTTTTTGTGTATTTGTTTCATTAGTACATTGTTGATATAGTTCCAAAATGTTTTGCATGACAGAAATCAAGTTTTCAAGATGTATAACTTTCAAAATACATACAGCCGGTATGATGCATACAGTGTATTCAGAAGGTATTCAGACTCCTTGACTTTTTCCATATTTTGTTACATTACAGCCTTATTCTAAAATTGATTAATATGTTTCCCCCCCTCATCAATCTACACAATAACAATACCCACAATGACAAAGCAAAAACTGTTTTTTTTTATTGTTTTGCAAATGTATTGAAAATGTAACACAGATATATCACATTTACATAATTATTCAGACCCTTTACTCAGTACTTTGTTGAAGCACCTTTGGCAGCGATTACAGTCTTGAGTCTCCTTGGGTATGACGCTACAAGCTTGGCACACCTGTATTTGGGAAATTCTCCCATTCTTCTCAGCAGATCCTCTCAAGCTCTGTCAGGTTGGGTGGGGAGCATCACTGCACAGCTATTTTCAGGTCTTTCCAGATATGTTCGATCAGGTTCAAGTCCGGGCTCTGGCTGGGCCACTCAAGGACATTCAAAGACTTGCCCCGAAGCCACTCCATTGTCTTGGCTGTGTAATTAGGGTCGATGTCCTGTTGGAAGGTACACCTTTGCCCCAGTCTGAGGTCCTGAGCACACTGGAGCAGGTTTTCATCAAGGATCTCTCTGTACTTTTCTCCAGTCATCATTCCCTCGATCCTGACTAGTCTCCCCGTCCCTGATGCTGAAAAACATCCCCATGCTTCACGGCAGGGATGGTCTCGGAGCTCTACAGACGATTCCTTTGACCTCATGGCTTGGTATTTGCTCCGAAATGCACTGTCAACTGTGGAACCTCATATAGACAGGTGTGTGTGCCTTTCCAAATCATGTCCAATCAATTGAATGTACTGAAAGCTGAAATACATCCCCATGCTTCACGGCAGGGATGGTCTCGGAGCTCTACAGACGATTCCTTTGACCTCATGGCTTGGTATTTGTTCTGAAATGCACTGTCAACTGTGGAACCTCATATAGACAGGTGTGTGTGCCTTTCCAAATCATGTCCAATCAATTGAATGTACAACCGGTGGACTCCAATCAAGTTGTAGAAACATCTCAAGGATGATCAATGGAAACAGGATGCACCTGAGCTCAATTTCAAGTCTCATATCAAAGGTTCTGAATACTTATTTAAATAAGGTATTTCTGTTTTTTCTTTTTAATACGTTTGAAAAAATATCTAAAACCCAGTTTTTGCTTTGTTATTATGGGGTATTGTGTAGATTGATGAGATAATAAAAAAAAAAATTGGAATAGGGATGTAACGCAACAAAATTTGGAAAAATTCAAGGGGTCTGAATACTTTCCGAACGCACTGTAAATACAGCCGGTATGATGCATATATATAAATACAGCCGGTATGAGTCATATCCAGAAATACAGCCGGTATGAGTCATATCCAGAAATACAGCCGGTATGAGTCATATCCAGAAATACAGCCGGTATGAGTCATATCCAGAAATACAGCCGGTATGAGTCATATCCAGATATAAAGCTGGTATCAGTCATATCCAGAAATACAGCCGGTATGATGCATATATATAAATACAGCCGGTATGAGTCATATCCAGAAATACAGCCGGTATCAGTCATATCCAGAAATACAGCCGGAATGAGTCATATCCCGAAATACAGCCGTTGTGAGGCATATCCAGAAATACAGCCGGTATCAATCATATCCAGAAATACAGCCGGAATGAGTCATATCCCGAAATACAGCCGTTGTGAGGCATATCCAGAAATACAGCCGGTATCAATCATATCCAGGAATACAGCCGGTATGAGTCATATCCAGAAATACAGCCGTTGTGAGGCATATCCAGAAATACAGCCGGTATCAATCATATCCAGAAATACAGCCGGTATGAGTCATATCCAGAAATACAGCCGTTGTGAGGCATATCCAGAAATACAGCCGGTATCAATCATATCCAGAAATACAGCCGGTATGAGTTATATCCAGAAATACAGCCGGTATCAGTCATATCCAGAAATACAGCCGGTATGAGTCATATCCAGCAATACAGCCGGTATGAGTCATATCCAGAAATACAGCCGGTATCAGGCATATCCAGAAATACAGCCGGTATCAGTCATATCCAGAAATACAGCCGGTATGAGTCATATCCAGAAATACAGCCGGTATCAGTCATATCCAGAAATACAGCCGGTATGAGTCATATCCAGAAATACATCCGGTATGAGTCATATCCTGAAATACAGCCGGTATCAGTCATATCCAGAAATACAGCCGGTATCAGTCATATCCAGAAATACAGCCGGTATGAGTCATATCCAGAAATACAGCCGGAATGAGTCATATCCAGAAATACAGCCGGTATCAATCAGATCCAGAAATATAGCCGGTATGAGTCATATCCAGAAATACAGCCGGTATGAGTCATATCCAGAAATACAACCGGTATGAGGCATATCCAGCAATACAGCCGGTATGAGGCATATCCAGCAATACAGCCGGTATGAGTCATATCCAGAAATACAGCCGGTATGAGGCATATCCAGAAATACAGCCGGTATGAGTCATATCCAGTAATACAGCCGGTATGAGGCATATCCAGAAATACAGCCGGTATGAGGCATATCCAGAAATACAGCCGGTATGAGTCATATCCAGTAATACAGCCGGTATGAGGCATATCCAGAAATACAGCCGGTATGAGGCATATCCAGCAATACAGCCGGTATGAGGCATATCCAGAAATACAGCCGGTATGAGGCATATCCAGCAATACAGCCGGTATGAGGCATATCCAGCAATACAGCCAGTATCAGGCATATCCAGCAATACAGCCGGTATGAGGCATATCCAGCAATACAGCCGGTATGAGTCATATCCAGCAATACAGCCGGTATGAGGCATATCCAGCAATACAGCCGGTATGAGGCACATACTGCATATCTTGAAAACTTGACTGCTGACATGCAAAACATTATTTGACTGCGGACTAATGGAACAAAAAACAAAATATTTTCCTTTAACTATTGACCTGACCTCTGTGTTACTAAGAGGATGCAGGCCTCTTTGGGGGAAGGAGTGTGTGTGTGTGTGTGTGTGTGTGTGTGTGTGTGTGTGTGTGTGTGTGTGTGTGTGTGTGTGTGTGTGTGTGTGTGTGTGTGTGTGTGTGTGTGTGTGTGTGTGTGTGTGTGTGTGTGTGTGTGTGTGTGTGTTGAAATAATAACACAGTAATGTCGTGTTATCATCCTACTATAAAGTTGGAACACTGACGAAGTAAGACATGCACCGCAGAGGAGGAACTTAAACAAATTCAGGAAAGAGCCACTTCTTCCCTCCTTCACCCCTAACCTCAGGCCCATTCGCACCCATTCACTTACTCTCCCACAGTGCCGTACAATTTGCCTCGACTAACCTGTTCCCCCCCCTGCACATTGACTTGGTACCGTACCCCCTGTTTAAGAACTTGTTATTGTTATTGTATTACTTTTTAAATAATTTTTTACTTTAGTTTATTTAGTAAATTTAACTCTATTTCTTGAACTGCATTGTTGGTTAAGGGCATTTCACAGTAAGGTATTGTTTTATTTGGCGCATGCTACAAAATGTAATTTGATGTGATTTGAGTGGTACCATAAGACATCCGTCATAGCTCCTATTAGAAGGCCTATGTAGAGTAGAAGGCTGTTGGAAAGATGGAGTGTATTTATAGCTGGGGCCTGTTCTTCCTGGATGGGCTCTGTTATAGACATCTGGGGCGATGCTGCGGGAGGGAGGGCTTTTATTTGAACATATCTGCCTCCTATTCTTAGCTCCATTGTGCCGGCGTGTGATACGGGAACACAATACAGTGCGGGGGGAGGTCTGCTGGTTCGGGGACTATTCTGGAATCGCTCGGCTGAAGACGGAACACCTCTGTAAGGGTCAATTTACACATGCGGGGTCTTTGTTAGACTAGCGACAGGTGGGCCAGTGGGACACACAGGATAAGCGACTAGATAATATGCTTTCCGGGAGCTTATACGTGTGTGTGGTTCAAGTGCAGTGTGAGAAAGGTTTTCCACAGCAGCTTTGTTCAGTATGCAGATCAGCTCATCAAAAGACATATATAGAGATATCTAGTTACGGTTCTGTGCAGAGCACACAGCTGGTAAGGACAGTGTGTCCATAAGTCTGTGTGTAATTGCTGTCAAGCGAACAGGCACACCACACAGTCACAGTCACACACACATACACACACACACGAACAGACCCAAACAGATGTGCACTCTTCCTTGGGAAAATACCTGCAGCCAAAACAAGTTTGACCATCCCAGTGGAAGATCCCCCACCATTTTCTTCCTAACTTGAAGCCCCTTCAACATGAGGAATCTTCGTGCCTCCTCCACCTCTTCCCTCCCTCTGCCACCCACCCTCACCCTGACCTCATTTACTATGTAACAGGAAACAGACATTTTCCTCCTTTTATTTTTCCCTCACTTTTTCCCTCCTTTTACCTTTTCGCTGGGCTGGGTGGTGCTCTAGCCACTGGTCGTCTGAGTGCAGCCGTGGGTAATTGTATTTACAGATGGCATACGTGCGACCGGCGCAGGGACAGAGAAAGAGAGAGAGGAGGAAAGCGAGAGAGAGAGCGAGAAAGAGTCTCCCTGTTTCCCCTCCCTGCGGCCCACAGTACTCTCTGATGGGTAAGGACAGCTTTGCCATTTGGGCCAGGGATTGTCTCTCTTGCCGTTATACTGGCTGTGTGAGTCTGATACACACACACTTTTACCAGTCACTCTCTCTCTTTCTCTCCTTCTCCATTCTGTTCACGATACCAATGTGTGTTACCCATGTGTTTATGTTTACAGTGTGTGAGAGCCTCTGTGTGTTGGGGTTGTGTCTGCATTCAATATGTGGAACTATACAGTCGCAATTGGGAGATTGGGAGATATTTCAAGGACAACACATTGCACTAGAAAGTATATACTGTAGGCTTAGCACATATAAATCAAATCAAAAGGATACTTATAAACAGGAAGTCTAGCCATAGATACAGGGCAAGCTAATTTTAACAACCATCATGTCAGTCATTTACTGTTGATTGGACTATACTATCCACTATATGCCATAACTATTGTAGATGTCTTGTCAGAGTTCATTTTACTATCGTCTATCTACATATATGATGTCTTGTCAGAGTTCATTTTACTGTCGTCTATCTACATATATGATGTCTTGTTAGAGTTCATTTTACTATCGTCTATCTACATATATGATGTCTTGTCAGAGTTCATTTTACTATCGTCTATCTACATATATGATGTCTTGTCAGAGTTCATTTTACTATCGTCTATCTACATATATGATGTCTTGTCAGAGGTCATTTTACTATCGTCTATCTACATATATGATGTCTTGTCAGAGGTCATTTTAATATAATCTATCTACATATATGATGTCTTGTCAGAGTTCATTTTACTATCGTCTATCTACATATATGATGTCTTGTCAGAGTTCATTTTACTATCGTCTATCTACATATATGATGTCTTGTCAGAGGTAATTTTACTATCGTCTATCTACATATATGATGTCTTGTCAGAGGTCATTTTACTATCGTCTATCTACATATATGATGTCTTGTCAGAGGTCATTTTAATATCATCTATCTACATATATGATGTCTTGTCAGAGTTCATTTTACTGTCGTCTATCTACATATATGATGTCTTGTCAGAGTTCATTTTACTATCGTCTATCTACCAATGTCATGTCCTGTCAGAGGTCCTTTTACTATCGTCTATCTACATATATGTCATGTCTTGTCAGAGGTCCTTTTACTATCGTCTATCTATATATGTCATGTCTTGTCAGAGGTCCTTTTACTATCGTCTATCTACATATATGTCATGTCTTGTCAGAGGTCCTTTTACTATCGTCTATCTATATATGTCTTGTCTTATCAGAGGTCCTTTTACTATCGTCTATCTATATATGTCATGTCTTATCAGAGGTCCTTTTACTATCGTCTGTCTATATATGTCATGTCTTATCAGAGGTCCTTTTACTATCGTCTATCTATATATGTCATGTCTTGTCAGAGGTCCTTTTACTATCGTCTATCTATATATGTCATGTCTTGTCAGAGGTCCTTTTACTATCGTCTATCTATATATGTCATGTCTTGTCAGAGGTCCTTTTACTATCGTCTATCTATATATGTCATGTCTTATCAGAGGTCCTTTTACTATCGTCTGTCTATATATGTCATGTCTTATCAGAGGTCCTTTTACTATCGTCTATCTATATATGTCATGTCTTGTCAGAGGTCTTTTTACTATCGTCTGTCTATATATGTCATGTCTTATCAGAGGTCCTTTTACTATCGTCTATCTATATATGTCATGTCTTGTCAGAGGTCCTTTTACTATCGTCTGTCTATATATGTCATGTCTTGTCAGAGGTCCTTTTACTATCGTCTATCTATATATGTCATGTCTTGTCAGAGGTCCTTTTACTATCATCTATCTATATATGTCATGTCTTGTCAGAGGCCCTTTTACTATCGTCTGTCTATATATGTCATGTCTTGTCAGAGGTCCTTTTACTATCGTCTGTCTATATATGTCATGTCTTATCAGAGGTCCTTTTACTATCGTCTATCTATATATGTCATGTCTTGTCAGAGGTCCTTTTACTATCGTCTATCTATATATGTCATGTCTTATCAGAGGTCCTTTTACTATCGTCTGTCTACATATGTCTTGTCAGAGGTAATTTTACTATCGTCTATCTATATATGCCATGTCTTGTCAGAGGTCCTGTTACTATCGTCTGTCTACATATGTCTTGTCAGAGGTAATTTTACTATCGTCAATCTATATATGTCATGTCTTGTCAGTTGTCCTTTACTATCGTCTATCTATATATGTCATGTCTTGTCAGAGGTCCTTTTACTATCATCTATCTATATGTCATGTCTTGTCAGAGGTCCTTTTACTATCATCTATCTATACATGTAATGTCTTGTCAGAGGTCCTGTTACTATCGTTTATCTATATATGTCATGTCTTGTCAGTTGTCCTTTACTATCGTCTATCTATTGTTGTCATGTATTGTCAGTTGTCCTTTACTATCGTCTATCTATATATGTCATGTCTTGTCAGAGGTCCTTTTACTATCATCTATCTATATGTCATGTCTTGTCAGAGGTCCTTTTACTATCATCTATCTATACATGTAATGTCTTGTCAGAGGTCCTGTTACTATCGTTTATCTATACATGTCATGTCATGTCTTGTCAGAGGTCTTGTTACTATCGTCTATCTATATATGTCATGTCTTATCAGAGGTCCTTTTACTATCGTCTATCTATATACGTCATGTCTTGTCAGAGGTCCTGTTACTATCGTTTATCTATTATTGTCATGTATTGTCAGTTGTCCTTTACTATCGTCTATCTATATATGTCTTGTCTTGTCAGAGGTCCTTTTACTATCATCTATCTATATATGTCATGTCTTGTCAGAGGTCCTTTTACTATCATCTATCTATGTATGTCATGTCTTGTCAGAGGTCCTGTTACTATCGTCTATCTATATATGTCATGTCTTGTCAGAGGTCCTTTTACTATCGTCTATCTGTATATGTCATGTCTTGTCATACTCCCATTGCTTTTATGTGTCAGTTTGTTCACTCTTCAAGTCCATATGTGCACAGTAGAGGGCCCACTCCAGAAAGGATGAATTGATGAAGAGTAGGGGTGAAAAGAGGAAGAGTGGGGGGAAACGCCACCTGCTCTTACCGTTCTCCGGGTGCTCCATCTCTCCGATACTGCCGTCTGGGGTGGTCCTCTCGTAGTGGTCCTCAGGCAGGGCCAGGGGCCCAATGCGGGGCCCCGATGACGATTTGGAGCTGGGAGTCTCCGATTCCTCCAATCCGCTGTCGTAGTAGCTGTGCTGGGAGGGGTCCTGCAGGTCTTGAGCCTGATTGGCCGTGGAGAAGGTCACTCGGCGATGGGGGAGCTGTGATAGGATGAGAAGAAGGGACATGTTAGGTCGGTTGCACTCCACTGGTTTCATGAACAGCTCAGTGGATACGTGGTCCCTCGCTGGTTTGTGTGTGTGTGTGTGTGTGTGTGTGTGTGTGTGTGTGTGTGTGTGTGTGTGTGTGTGTGTGTGTGTGTGTGTGTGTGTGTGTGTGTGTGTGTGTGTGTGTGTGTGTGTGTGTGTGTGTGTGTGTGTGTGTGTGTAAAGGAGGGGATATGAGGGGGAAAGCAGCTGTCTGAGTCGTGTGTTTGATGGCAGCATAATTAAAATACAATTAGCTTTCCCACTTGTGCTGGCGTCGGACGTGACTCACTCATTCCTCTGGAGGGTACTGGGGACTGGAATGAGGTACAGAGGCTCACAGACACACAGACACACACCCCACAGGTGGTTTAACTACTGCCTGCTACACACACCACACAGGTGATTTAACTACTGCCTGCTACACACACCACACAGGTGATTTAACTACTGCCTGCTACACACACCACACAGGTGATTTAACTACTGCCTGCTACACACACCACACAGGTGATTTAACTACTGCCTGCTACACACACCACACAGGTGATTTAACTACTGCCTGCTACACACACCACACAGGTGATTTAACTACTGCCTGCTACACACACCACACAGTCATTCACATCCCTAATACACACTCACATAAAGGATGCATTCATATCTCACACATGCGCACATACACAAATACACACAAGGAAGCACACACACACATATATACACTCTCTGTGCGGAGTGTATTACCTCACAGTTAACTAAATCCTCCTTGACTGCTACAGCCAGGTCTGATAAAGAGGACGGGTGCGTCACAGATCCCTGAGGGACCCCCTGGCTGACAAGCACAGGCCCTCAATCACTATAGGAAGAGACAGGCCCGCAAATTGGGTCTGGGAAAGACTTAGAGAGCGCTGTCAAGTAGCTCACACTACACCAGCAACTATACTATCTCCAACTATAGAACCTGGCTTGCTCTCAGGAAGTCACTGAGACACACAGCTAAAGGGCAAATAAAGATAGAAATGTGTGGAGAGAAGGCAGAAAGAGTAAGAGAGAGGGAAGTGTGACAGAGAAAGTTGAAATAGGGAATGTTTCATTTCAATGGGTATTATTCTCTCTCTCTCTCACTCTGTATCTCTCTCTCTCTGTCTCTCTCTTGCTCTTTCTGTCTCTCTCTCTGTCTCTGTCTCTCACTCTCTCTCAATCATAATTTTGTAAAAATCTCATAGACGCCACTCTTTATCTGCCACTGTGACCATTAACCCCCAGACAAACCTACATAAAAAGCCACTATCAAATGTTTGTTTTCATTTGGTTTGTTTATTTCTTTGTTTCAGTAGCAAGACTTGTTGGAGTTGCCCCAGTACAGGCTGTAAATAGAAGAGCCTGCTCAGCAGGTTGTATCATGGGAAAGTGGAACAGCAGCTCCGTGGAACTATGAATATAGACTATAGATCCCCTAGAAACTTCAGTTGCTTCCCAGTTCCACTTAAAACTGTGTAGCAAGGTGGCCATTTTATGTCGAGATGACCTCTGTCGATGAGAGATGATCATTGTGTCATTATTGCAACTCAAATACTTGTGTATAATGAAAGCTTTATTAAATTGTACTTGTATAATTGATATAAAGGTGCAATATGCAGAAATTTTTTATTGCTAAAATTGGAAAAGTTTGCCTAATTTCAGATTATGGGACTTAATAAACAGTCATTGTACCATCTAAACCGCCGTGAAATATATTTTCAATAAGCAAAAATATTGTATTTTCAGCTATTTGAAGTTAGTGACCAAAACCTAAAGTAAAAGATGCAAAAACTAAACTTAAGAACAGGAAGCATAGAAATTGTGGACATAGAACAGATCTACCTCTTCTTAGACTTGCTTTCAATGAGAATTTGGTTGGGTTGCTCAAAAAGTTAAAATTAATAGAGAAAATACAGAATAATTAGCATCTCCATATTAACATAATGGCTGAAGATGCCTGAACAGCTCATTTCGTCCATAGTCCTTTGGATAGTCGATTGAATTCTGTGTGTATGCGTGTGTGTGGTGTTTACATTATCATCAACTTGTATGTGTTTAGAAGAAAATAGTTAAAAAAATATATATATATATTTCTACATAAAACATAATGGCAGGGTCTGCGGATAGCACTAATCTCTGACCTAGACAGGACACCTGTCCAAAATAAAAAAATGTAAGATAAAAACACCCACAATGCTCTTTGCTCCTGATAGCGCAAACAAGCCTCCTCTCAGAGCAGAAAGAAGAAGAAACCGTTATTGTTTTCCACCTCATGTCTATAGCCCTTGGCTAAGATGTGGAGGAAGTAACTAAATGAAAGAATGAAGGGGATTCATCCATTGAGATAGCGCATGGCCGTGCATGCGGCCAGCTGCCCGTACAGACAGATAAGAGGGGTCCTTCAGTAGCTGACAGGGAGAAACATTGTCCTTCTTCAGATTATTAAAACCAGACACTGAACAATGCAAGACTGGATACTCTCCATTGCCTCTCGGCTGTGTTTGTGAGGTTTGAGGTGGAATGTGGAGATAGCAAGGCTGTATGTGTTTTCTCCCTCCCTCTTCCTCTGTACTGCAGCTGTTACTCTTTCCCCATCTTCATACTGAACACAATAGAGGGGTAGACTTATTACAAGAAGCTCCGAGCAACACAGTGTGTGTGTGTGTGTGTGTGTGTGTGTGTGTGTGTGTGTGTGTGTGTGTGTGTGTGTGTGTGTGTGTGTGTGTGTGTGTGTGTGTGTGTGTGTGTGTGTGTGTGTGTGTGTGTGTGTGTGTGTGTGTGTGTGTGTGTGTGTGTGTGTGTGTGTGTGTGTGTGTGTGTGTGTGAGACAGAGAGAGAGACAGAGAGACAGATCCTCATTAAGACTGGTTGAGGCAATATTATGCATTCTTATGAATGTCTCTCGCTATCAAGTACGCATGGACACACACTCATGTAACAAAAACATCTCACAAACAAACATACTGTACACACGCATGTACGCACACACACACACAAACACAGTCATGCTCAGAGCTTCTTGTAATGATAATGCTACATCTCCATTGTGGTCAGTATGAAGATGGGGAAAGAGTAACAGCTGCAGTACAAGAGAGAATGAGAGAAAAAGAGAGATAGAGTGAGATTATGAATGTTCTACATGCCACCCGGAGAGACAAAACTACTGCTCCTGTTGCTAATGCTGAGCGGGTGCGCGGACACACACACACGTGCGCACACACACGCACTCACACACTGAGCAGCCCCGGAGCCAAAACAGCACTCAACCACAAACAAAAAGCTCCCTTCATCCGTCTCTCTCCCTTTTTCTCCCTCTCTCTTTCTACCTCTCTCTCGCTTTATCTGCCAAATCCTGCTCTCTCTCTCTCTAGTTCCCCTGGCCCTAGTCAAGCAGGGCAGGAGTATGTTAGGCATGAGAACTATGCCGCAGGCTACGATTGGCTCCACGGTAAAATGCACCTGCAGTACTAAGTACCTGCATCAGGCGTTCCAAAAATGAAACAATAATGTGCCAGGACAAATGGAATGCTGGGGGATTTTTGTAACGGTTTCAAGCTGGCAGACGCTAGAATTCAGTTGCCACAGGGCAGAGTAAGGGAGGAGGTGGAGAGATGAAGGGAGAAGGAGGAGATGGCAGCGAGAGCGATATAGACAGAGAAAAAGAGAGAGAGAGAACTAGAGAGAGAGAGAGAGAGAGAGAGAGAGCGCGCGCGAGAGAGAAAGAGAATTCGTGCATGTGTGTCAGTTTTAATGGAGGGAACACTGATGTGGGGAGATCATAGGGCACTCCTAGATGGAGAAAAGGTGATGTGGTCTCAAAAGAACTGATCAGTACAGGGAGAAGAGGTGATGTGGTCTCATAAGAACTGATCAGTACAGGGAGAAAATGTGATGTGGTCTCATAAGAACTGATAAGTACAGGGAGAAGAGGTGATGTGGTCTCATAAGAACTGATCAGTACAGGGAGTAGAGGTGATGTGGTGTCATAGTAAGAACTGATCAGTACAGGGAGAAGAGGTGATGTGGTGTCATAGTAAGAACAGATCAGTACAGGGAGAAGAGGTGATGTGGTGTAATAGTAAGAACTGATCAGTACAGGGAGAAGAGGTGATGTGGTCCCATAGTAAGAACTGATCAGTACAGGGAGAAGAGGTGATGTGGTCGCATAGTAAGAACTGATAAGTACAGGGAGAAGAGGTGATGTGGTCTCAAATTAAGAACTGATCAGTACAGGGAGAAGAGGTGATGTTGTCTCATAGTAAGAACTGATCAGTACAAGGAGAAGAGGTGATGTGGTCTCATAGTAAGAAGAGATCAGTACAGGGAGAAGAGGTGATGTGGTCTCATAGTAAGAACTGATCAGTACAGGGAGAAGAGGTGATGTGGTGTCATAGTAAGAAGAGATCAGTACAGGGAGAAGAGGTGATGTGGTCTCATAGTAAGAACTGATCAGTACAGGGAGAAGAGGTGATGTGGTGTCATAGTAAGAACTGATCAGTACAGGGAGAAGAGGTGATGTGGTCTCATAAGAACTGATCAGTACAGGGAGAGGAGGTGATGTGGTCTCATAAGAACTGATCAGTACAGGGAGTAGAGGTGATGTGGTCCCATAGTAAGAACTGATCAGTACAGGGAGAAGAGGTGATGTGGTGTCATAGTAAGAAGAGATCAGTACAGGGGGAAGAGGTGATGTGGTCTCATAGTAAGAACTGATCAGTACAGGGAGAAGAGGTGATGTGGTGTCATAGTAAGAAGAGATCAGTACAGGGAGAAGAGGTGATGTGGTGTCATAGTAAGAAGAGATCAGTACAGGGGGAAGAGGTGATGTGGTCTCATAGTAAGAACTGATCAGTACAGGGAGAAGAGGTGATGTGGTGTCATAGTAAGAAGAGATCAGTACAGGGGGAAGAGGTGATGTGGTCTCATAGTAAGAACTGATCAGTACAGGGAGAAGAGGTGATGTGGTCTCATAGTAAGAACTGATCAGTACAGGGAGAAGAGGTGATGTGGTGTCATAGTAAGAACTGATCAGTACAGGGAGAAGAGGTGATGTGGTGTCATAGTAAGAAGAGATCAGTACAGGGGGAAGAGGTGATGTGGTGTCATAGTAAGAACTGATCAGTACAGGGGGAAGAGGTGATGTGGTCTCATAGTAAGAACTGATCAGTACAGGGAGAAGAGGTGATGTGGTGTCATAGTAAGAAGAAATCAGTACAGGGAGAAGAGGTGATGTGGTCCCATAGTAAGAACTGATCAGTACAGGGAGTAGAGGTGATGTGGTCCCATAGTAAGAAGAGATCAGTACAGGGAGAAGAGGTGATGTGGTCTCATAGTAAGAACTGATCAGTACAGGGAGTAGAGGTGATGTGGTCCCATAGTAAGAACTGATCAGTACAGGGAGAAGAGGTGATGTGGTGTCATAGTAAGAACTGATCAGTACAGGGAGAAGAGGTGATGTGGTGTCATAGTAAGAACTGATCAGTACAGGGAGAAGAGGTGATGTGGTCTCATAGTAAGAAGAGATCAGTACAGGGAGAAGAGGTGATGTGGTCCCATAGTAAGAAGAGATCAGTACAGGGAGAAGAGGTGATGTGGTCTCATAGTAAGAAGAGATCAGTACAGGGGGAAGAGGTGATGTGGTCTCATAGTAAGAACTGATCAGTACAGGGAGTAGAGGTGATGTGGTCCCATAGTAAGAAGAGATCAGTACAGGGAGAAGAGGTGATGTGGTCTCATAGTAAGAACTGATCAGTACAGGGAGTAGAGGTGATGTGGTCCCATAGTAAGAACTGATCAGTACAGGGAGTAGAGGTGATGTGGTCCCATAGTAAGAACTGATCAGTACAGGGAGAAGAGGTGATGTGGTGTCATAGTAAGAACTGATCAGTACAGGGAGAAGAGGTGATGTGGTGTCATAGTAAGAACTGATCAGTACAGGGAGAAGAGGTGATGTGGTCTCATAGTGAGAAGAGATCAGTACAGGGAGAAGAGGTGATGTGGTCTCATAGTAAGAAGAGATCAGTACAGGGAGAAGAGGTGATGTGGTCCCATAGTAAGAAGAGATCAGTACAGGGAGAAGAGGTGATGTGGTCTCATAGTAAGAAGAGATCAGTACAGGGAGAAGAGGTGATGTGGTCCCATAGTAAGAAGAGATCAGTACAGGGGGAAGAGGTGATGTGGTCTCATAGTAAGAACTGATCAGTACAGGGAGTAGAGGTGATGTGGTCCCATAGTAAGAAGAGATCAGTACAGGGAGAAGAGGTGATGTGGTGTCATAGTAAGAACTGATCAGTACAGGGAGAAGAGGTGATGTGGTGTCATAGTAAGAACTGATCAGTACAGGGAGAAGAGGTGATGTGGTCTCATAGTAAGAAGAGATCAGTACAGGGAGAAGAGGTGATGTGGTCCCATAGTAAGAAGAGATCAGTACAGGGAGAAGAGGTGATGTGGTCCCATAGTAAGAAGAGATCAGTACAGGGGGAAGAGGTGATGTGGTCTCATAGTAAGAACTGATCAGTACAGGGAGTAGAGGTGATGTGGTCCCATAGTAAGAAGAGATCAGTACAGGGAGAAGAGGTGATGTGGTCTCATAGTAAGAACTGATCAGTACAGGGAGTAGAGGTGATGTGGTCCCATAGTAAGAACTGATCAGTACAGGGAGTAGAGGTGATGTGGTCCCATAGTAAGAACTGATCAGTACAGGGAGAAGAGGTGATGTGGTGTCATAGTAAGAACTGATCAGTACAGGGAGAAGAGGTGATGTTGTCTCATAGTAAGAACTGATCAGTACAGGGAGAAGAGGTGATGTGGTGTCATAGTAAGAAGAGATCAGTACAGGGGGAAGAGGTGATGTGGTCTCATAGTAAGAACTGATCAGTACAGGGAGAAGAGGTGATGTAGTCTCATAGTAAGAAGAGATCAGTACAGGGAGAAAAGGTGATGTGGTCCCATAGTAAGAACTGATCAGTACAGGGAGAAGAGGTGATGTTGTCTCATAGTAAGAACTGATCAGTACAGGGAGAAGAGGTGATATGGTGTCATAGTAAGAAGAGATCAGTACAGGGAGAAGAGGTGATGTGGTGTCATAGTAAGAACTGATCAGTACAGGGAGAAGAGGTGATGTGGTCTCATAGTAAGAACTGATCAGTACAGGGAGAAAAGGTGATGTGGTCTCATAAGAACAGATCAGTACAGGGAGAAGAGGTGATGTGGTCTCATAGTAAGAAGAGATCAGTACAGGGAGAAAAGGTGATGTGGTCTCATAAGAACTGATCAGTACAGGGAGAAGAGGTGATGTGGTCTCATAGTAAGAACTGATCAGTACAGGGAGAAGAGGTGATGTGGTGTCATAGTAAGAACTGATCATTACAGGGAGAAGAGGTGATGTGGTCTCATAGTAAGAACTGATCAGTACAGGGAGAAGAGGTGATGTGGTCTCATAGTAAGAACTGATCAGTACAGGGAGAAGAGATCATGTGGTCTCATAAGAACTGATAAGTACAGGGAGAAGAGGTGATGTGCTCTCATGAGAACTGATCAGTACAGGGAGAAGAGGTGATGTGGTCTCATAGTAAGAACTGATCAGTACAGGGAGAAGAGGTGATGTGGTCCCATAGTAAGAACTGATCAGTACAGGGAGAAGAGGTGATGTGGTCTCAAATTAAGAACTGATCAGTACAGGGAGAAGAGGTGATGTGGTCTCATAAGAACTGATCAGTACAGGGAGGAGAGGTGATGTGGTCTCATAGTAAGAACTGATCAGTACAGGGAGTAGAGGTGATGTGGTCTCATAGTAAGAACTGATCAGTACAGGGAGAAGAGGTGATGTGGTCTCATAGTAAGAACTGATCAGTACAGGGAGAAGAGGTGATGTGGTCTCATAGTAAGAACTGATCAGTACAGGGAGAAGAGGTGATGTGGTCTCATAAGAACTGATCAGTACAGGGAGAAGAGGTGATGTGGTCTCATAAGAACTGATCAGTACAGGGAGAAGAGGTGATGTGGTCTCATAAGAACTGATCAGTACAGGGAGTAGAGGTGATGTGGTCCCATAGTAAGAACTGATCAGTACAGGGAGAAGAGGTGATGTGGTGTCATAGTAAGAAGAGATCAGTACAGGGGGAAGAGGTGATGTGGTCTCATAGTAAGAACTGATCAGTACAGGGAGAAGAGGTGATGTGGTGTCATAGTAAGAAGAGATCAGTACAGGGAGAAGAGGTGATGTGGTGTCATAGTAAGAAGAGATCAGTACAGGGGGAAGAGGTGATGTGGTCTCATAGTAAGAACTGATCAGTACAGGGAGAAGAGGTGATGTGGTGTCATAGTAAGAAGAGATCAGTACAGGGGGAAGAGGTGATGTGGTCTCATAGTAAGAACTGATCAGTACAGGGAGAAGAGGTGATGTGGTCTCATAGTAAGAACTGATCAGTACAGGGAGAAGAGGTGATGTGGTGTCATAGTAAGAACTGATCAGTACAGGGAGAAGAGGTGATGTGGTGTCATAGTAAGAAGAGATCAGTACAGGGGGAAGAGGTGATGTGGTGTCATAGTAAGAACTGATCAGTACAGGGGGAAGAGGTGATGTGGTCTCATAGTAAGAACTGATCAGTACAGGGAGAAGAGGTGATGTGGTGTCATAGTAAGAAGAAATCAGTACAGGGAGAAGAGGTGATGTGGTCCCATAGTAAGAACTGATCAGTACAGGGAGTAGAGGTGATGTGGTCCCATAGTAAGAAGAGATCAGTACAGGGAGAAGAGGTGATGTGGTCTCATAGTAAGAACTGATCAGTACAGGGAGTAGAGGTGATGTGGTCCCATAGTAAGAACTGATCAGTACAGGGAGAAGAGGTGATGTGGTGTCATAGTAAGAACTGATCAGTACAGGGAGAAGAGGTGATGTGGTGTCATAGTAAGAACTGATCAGTACAGGGAGAAGAGGTGATGTGGTCTCATAGTAAGAAGAGATCAGTACAGGGAGAAGAGGTGATGTGGTCCCATAGTAAGAAGAGATCAGTACAGGGAGAAGAGGTGATGTGGTCTCATAGTAAGAAGAGATCAGTACAGGGGGAAGAGGTGATGTGGTCTCATAGTAAGAACTGATCAGTACAGGGAGTAGAGGTGATGTGGTCCCATAGTAAGAAGAGATCAGTACAGGGAGAAGAGGTGATGTGGTCTCATAGTAAGAACTGATCAGTACAGGGAGTAGAGGTGATGTGGTCCCATAGTAAGAACTGATCAGTACAGGGAGTAGAGGTGATGTGGTCCCATAGTAAGAACTGATCAGTACAGGGAGAAGAGGTGATGTGGTGTCATAGTAAGAACTGATCAGTACAGGGAGAAGAGGTGATGTGGTGTCATAGTAAGAACTGATCAGTACAGGGAGAAGAGGTGATGTGGTCTCATAGTGAGAAGAGATCAGTACAGGGAGAAGAGGTGATGTGGTCTCATAGTAAGAAGAGATCAGTACAGGGAGAAGAGGTGATGTGGTCCCATAGTAAGAAGAGATCAGTACAGGGAGAAGAGGTGATGTGGTCTCATAGTAAGAAGAGATCAGTACAGGGAGAAGAGGTGATGTGGTCCCATAGTAAGAAGAGATCAGTACAGGGGGAAGAGGTGATGTGGTCTCATAGTAAGAACTGATCAGTACAGGGAGTAGAGGTGATGTGGTCCCATAGTAAGAAGAGATCAGTACAGGGAGAAGAGGTGATGTGGTGTCATAGTAAGAACTGATCAGTACAGGGAGAAGAGGTGATGTGGTGTCATAGTAAGAACTGATCAGTACAGGGAGAAGAGGTGATGTGGTCTCATAGTAAGAAGAGATCAGTACAGGGAGAAGAGGTGATGTGGTCCCATAGTAAGAAGAGATCAGTACAGGGAGAAGAGGTGATGTGGTCCCATAGTAAGAAGAGATCAGTACAGGGGGAAGAGGTGATGTGGTCTCATAGTAAGAACTGATCAGTACAGGGAGTAGAGGTGATGTGGTCCCATAGTAAGAAGAGATCAGTACAGGGAGAAGAGGTGATGTGGTCTCATAGTAAGAACTGATCAGTACAGGGAGTAGAGGTGATGTGGTCCCATAGTAAGAACTGATCAGTACAGGGAGTAGAGGTGATGTGGTCCCATAGTAAGAACTGATCAGTACAGGGAGAAGAGGTGATGTGGTGTCATAGTAAGAACTGATCAGTACAGGGAGAAGAGGTGATGTGGTGTCATAGTAAGAACTGATCAGTACAGGGAGAAGAGGTGATGTGGTGTCATAGTAAGAAGAGATCAGTACAGGGGGAAGAGGTGATGTGGTCTCATAGTAAGAACTGATCAGTACAGGGAGAAGAGGTGATGTAGTCTCATAGTAAGAAGAGATCAGTACAGGGAGAAAAGGTGATGTGGTCCCATAGTAAGAACTGATCAGTACAGGGAGAAGAGGTGATGTTGTCTCATAGTAAGAACTGATCAGTACAGGGAGAAGAGGTGATATGGTGTCATAGTAAGAAGAGATCAGTACAGGGAGAAGAGGTGATGTGGTGTCATAGTAAGAACTGATCAGTACAGGGAGAAGAGGTGATGTGGTCTCATAGTAAGAACTGATCAGTACAGGGAGAAAAGGTGATGTGGTCTCATAAGAACAGATCAGTACAGGGAGAAGAGGTGATGTGGTCTCATAGTAAGAAGAGATCAGTACAGGGAGAAAAGGTGATGTGGTCTCATAAGAACTGATCAGTACAGGGAGAAGAGGTGATGTGGTCTCATAGTAAGAACTGATCAGTACAGGGAGAAGAGGTGATGTGGTGTCATAGTAAGAACTGATCAGTACAGGGAGAAGAGGTGATGTGGTCTCATAGTAAGAACTGATCAGTACAGGGAGAAGAGGTGATGTGGTCTCATAGTAAGAACTGATCAGTACAGGGAGAAGAGATCATGTGGTCTCATAAGAACTGATAAGTACAGGGAGAAGAGGTGATGTGGTCTCATGAGAACTGATCAGTACAGGGAGAAGAGGTGATGTGGTCTCATAGTAAGAACTGATCAGTACAGGGAGAAGAGGTGATGTGGTCCCATAGTAAGAACTGATCAGTACAGGGAGAAGAGGTGATGTGGTCTCAAATTAAGAACTGATCAGTACAGGGAGAAGAGGTGATGTGGTCTCATAAGAACTGATCAGTACAGGGAGGAGAGGTGATGTGGTCTCATAGTAAGAACTGATCAGTACAGGGAGTAGAGGTGATGTGGTCTCATAGTAAGAACTGATCAGTACGGGGAGAAGAGGTGATGTGGTGTCATAGTAAGAAGAGATCAGTACAGGGGGAAGAGGTGATGTGGTCTCATAGTAAGAACTGATCAGTACAGGGAGAAGAGGTGATGTGGTCTCATAGTAAGAACTGATCAGTACAGGGAGAAGAGGTGATGTGGTGTCATAGTAAGAACTGATCAGTACAGGGAGAAGAGGTGATGTGGTGTCATAGTAAGAAGAGATCAGTACAGGGGGAAGAGGTGATGTGGTGTCATAATAAGAACTGATCAGTACAGGGGGAAGAGGTGATGTGGTCTCATAGTAAGAACTGATCAGTACAGGGAGAAGAGGTGATGTGGTGTCATAGTAAGAAGAAATCAGTACAGGGAGAAGAGGTGATGTGGTCCCATAGTAAGAACTGATCAGTACAGGGAGTAGAGGTGATGTGGTCCCATAGTAAGAAGAGATCAGTACAGGGAGAAGAGGTGATGTGGTCTCATAGTAAGAACTGATCAGTACAGGGAGTAGAGGTGATGTGGTCCCATAGTAAGAACTGATCAGTACAGGGAGAAGAGGTGATGTGGTGTCATAGTAAGAACTGATCAGTACAGGGAGAAGAGGTGATGTGGTGTCATAGTAAGAACTGATCAGTACAGGGAGAAGAGGTGATGTGGTCTCATAGTAAGAAGAGATCAGTACAGGGAGAAGAGGTGATGTGGTCCCATAGTAAGAAGAGATCAGTACAGGGAGAAGAGGTGATGTGGTCTCATAGTAAGAAGAGATCAGTACAGGGGGAAGAGGTGATGTGGTCTCATAGTAAGAACTGATCAGTACAGGGAGTAGAGGTGATGTGGTCCCATAGTAAGAAGAGATCAGTACAGGGAGAAGAGGTGATGTGGTCTCATAGTAAGAACTGATCAGTACAGGGAGTAGAGGTGATGTGGTCCCATAGTAAGAACTGATCAGTACAGGGAGTAGAGGTGATGTGGTCCCATAGTAAGAACTGATCAGTACAGGGAGAAGAGGTGATGTGGTGTCATAGTAAGAACTGATCAGTACAGGGAGAAGAGGTGATGTGGTGTCATAGTAAGAACTGATCAGTACAGGGAGAAGAGGTGATGTGGTCTCATAGTGAGAAGAGATCAGTACAGGGAGAAGAGGTGATGTGGTCTCATAGTAAGAAGAGATCAGTACAGGGAGAAGAGGTGATGTGGTCCCATAGTAAGAAGAGATCAGTACAGGGAGAAGAGGTGATGTGGTCTCATAGTAAGAAGAGATCAGTACAGGGAGAAGAGGTGATGTGGTCCCATAGTAAGAAGAGATCAGTACAGGGGGAAGAGGTGATGTGGTCTCATAGTAAGAACTGATCAGTACAGGGAGTAGAGGTGATGTGGTCCCATAGTAAGAAGAGATCAGTACAGGGAGAAGAGGTGATGTGGTGTCATAGTAAGAACTGATCAGTACAGGGAGAAGAGGTGATGTGGTGTCATAGTAAGAACTGATCAGTACAGGGAGAAGAGGTGATGTGGTCTCATAGTAAGAAGAGATCAGTACAGGGAGAAGAGGTGATGTGGTCCCATAGTAAGAAGAGATCAGTACAGGGAGAAGAGGTGATGTGGTCCCATAGTAAGAAGAGATCAGTACAGGGGGAAGAGGTGATGTGGTCTCATAGTAAGAACTGATCAGTACAGGGAGTAGAGGTGATGTGGTCCCATAGTAAGAAGAGATCAGTACAGGGAGAAGAGGTGATGTGGTCTCATAGTAAGAACTGATCAGTACAGGGAGTAGAGGTGATGTGGTCCCATAGTAAGAACTGATCAGTACAGGGAGTAGAGGTGATGTGGTCCCATAGTAAGAACTGATCAGTACAGGGAGAAGAGGTGATGTGGTGTCATAGTAAGAACTGATCAGTACAGGGAGAAGAGGTGATGTGGTGTCATAGTAAGAACTGATCAGTACAGGGAGAAGAGGTGATGTGGTGTCATAGTAAGAAGAGATCAGTACAGGGGGAAGAGGTGATGTGGTCTCATAGTAAGAACTGATCAGTACAGGGAGAAGAGGTGATGTAGTCTCATAGTAAGAAGAGATCAGTACAGGGAGAAAAGGTGATGTGGTCCCATAGTAAGAACTGATCAGTACAGGGAGAAGAGGTGATGTTGTCTCATAGTAAGAACTGATCAGTACAGGGAGAAGAGGTGATATGGTGTCATAGTAAGAAGAGATCAGTACAGGGAGAAGAGGTGATGTGGTGTCATAATAAGAACTGATCAGTACAGGGAGAAGAGGTGATGTGGTCTCATAGTAAGAACTGATCAGTACAGGGAGAAAAGGTGATGTGGTCTCATAAGAACAGATCAGTACAGGGAGAAGAGGTGATGTGGTCTCATAGTAAGAAGAGATCAGTACAGGGAGAAAAGGTGATGTGGTCTCATAAGAACTGATCAGTACAGGGAGAAGAGGTGATGTGGTCTCATAGTAAGAACTGATCAGTACAGGGAGAAGAGGTGATGTGGTGTCATAGTAAGAACTGATCAGTACAGGGAGAAGAGGTGATGTGGTCTCATAGTAAGAACTGATCAGTACAGGGAGAAGAGGTGATGTGGTCTCATAGTAAGAACTGATCAGTACAGGGAGAAGAGATCATGTGGTCTCATAAGAACTGATAAGTACAGGGAGAAGAGGTGATGTGGTCTCATGAGAACTGATCAGTACAGGGAGAAGAGGTGATGTGGTCTCATAGTAAGAACTGATCAGTACAGGGAGAAGAGGTGATGTGGTCCCATAGTAAGAACTGATCAGTACAGGGAGAAGAGGTGATGTGGTCTCAAATTAAGAACTGATCAGTACAGGGAGAAGAGGTGATGTGGTCTCATAAGAACTGATCAGTACAGGGAGGAGAGGTGATGTGGTCTCATAGTAAGAACTGATCAGTACAGGGAGTAGAGGTGATGTGGTCTCATAGTAAGAACTGATCAGTACGGGGAGAAGAGGTGATGTGGTCTCATAGTAAGAACTGATCAGTACAGGGAGAAGAGGTGATGTGGTCTCATAGTAAGAACTGATCAGTACAGGGAGAAAAGGTGATGTGGTCTCATAAGAACTGATCAGTACAGGGAGAAGAGGTGATGTGGTCTCATAAGAACTGATCAGTACAGGGAGAAGAGGTGATGTGGTCTCATAAGAACTGATCAGTACAGGGAGAAGAGGTGATGTGGTGTCATAGTAAGAAAAGATCAGTACCGTAGGGCTCTGAAGATATTTCGAGGCCTACCTGAAATCTAGCCTCAGTTCCAAACATAACCTTTTGGGATAGAGCGCATATTACCACGATGTGTACAGCTGGTTTCATCACTATCAAACATAACATGTTCTAATGTGCTTCCCCACAATTTGGTCTGCAGTGTTTGAAACACATCAACGCATTATTTCGAAGCAACAGCCAATTGCACATACATGTCTATGGATGCTACCATATGTGGCCGGATTCAGGTTTGGGGGCATTTGATGCTATTTCCTAGGGCCGTTAAAAAAATAACAAAATGAATAATAATTAATAACGTATATGTATAGTGTATATATACAGTATATTTCAAGAGTTTCATTCCAAAACGATATATATCTACTTTCAGAAAAGTTAGTAAATTTGCTTTTATTCTGTAAAGAAATTATGAAAGAGATTGGTGTGTTTTTTCAATATCAATCTAATCATGGAATGGGGTTGTTCAATGATAGTCTATCACTTGATGCTTTCATTTCAGATACCAACAATCATGTTGTTGTTTTTTAGAAAAACAGTATATATCCGCCTCACTCTCAGAGAAATAAGTAGTACTGCTAGGTTTTACACAGTCTAACGTAACACATAACTACATTTATTATAAAGAACTGTACAAATGATACATTTGCGAAGTAAAAAGAAAAATAATAATGAATTAATACAGTAATATGAGATCTGCATGTAAAACATTTACATGTGACATTTGAGTCATTTAGCAGATGCTCATATCCACAGCGACTTACAGTTAGTGCATTTATCTTAAGGTAGCTAGCTGAGACAACCACATATCACAGTCAAATATACAGGATACAAACATTCCATTCCAGCTAAACGATGAAAATATAGCTCTTTGCAAAAAAAAACTCATTGTAATACATCCAAAATCTATGAATAAAAAAATATGAGGACAATAATATTTTACACACACATGAAGGTACAGTACCTACAAGCAATCATTTCTAGTGAAGAAAATGAAATGTGATAACTTGATGAATATATCAATTTGGAAATAAACTCTTCATTTAGTATTATTTATTTATTTTTGTACAGAAATGACTTCTTGAATGTGTGAAATTGCATATCCCTTAATTACAAACAGGTCTAGGATCTGTAAATATGAATAGAAAGATACAATTATGAGTCTAGTTTAGCGACATAGAAAACACTGCACTACGTAGGGAGAAAAGCAGGATCCATGATTGGCTGAGATAATGGAGGGGGATAATAGAGAGACTACTTCCTGGAGGACAATGCCAAGCTGACTCATGCCTTTAGACGTGAATTCTTAATAAAGAGATGGGTTGGGCTAAGGCATAAGAGGGTGGGAACAATCCTGAATGGGCATAAACAAAGAAGAGCTCTCTAGAAAGTGTGAAAATCATTCAAGGCTATTTCTCCTACTTGTCTCCAAAGTGGGATAACAAGTTCATAGAATTTCAAAGAAGCATAATGTTCCCATGCTTCCCCAACTGCAGTGTCTGATATAACATGTTGAAGCTCTGAGTCTCTACTTTTGTAAAATATAAATAAGCTCATGTTCCTGAATTCAGTCACATTTATGGGTTAAACAGACAAACCTTTCCCAGAATGATGGTTTGACCACAAGGTGTTTAAATAGGAATGATGTCATACACATGCAACCAAAGAGTTTGTTTTGCAAATAGGAGACAATATTTGAATGTGAGCATATGACTTCCACATAGAAGGGCAGACAGAGGTGGTTTCAGAGCCAATTCACTACTGCTGCACGGTACATCAAAACTTTTTCCATACTAGAAGATAAAAAAAACAGTTTGGTACTAGAACTTCTGTTACTTTCGGTATATCTGTCAAATGTGCCTCACTGATCAAGCCTGTCTATTAGCACAGCAGACGTCTTATTGTAGAGCACACTGTCTGCTCCACTTACTCACCACTAGCCTGCACTGGGAGTCTGGGCTGCATCATGTTAGCTCCCCTCTCAAGCACAGAAGTTAACAACCTTGAAGAAATGTTGAAACTGTTAATTACTGTTCGCAAAACATTGTCCTTACAGGCTAGAACACATTACAATGCAAGAAGATGCCGGTAGCTTCCAGCTTTGTAGGCTAAAGCTAACATCAATTCACTACCCTAGTACTTTGTTTGTGATCATATGCAAATCATAACACAAAATATGCAGAATTCCTTGCTGATTGCCAGCGAAAACTGGCAACCATTCACTTATTCGGTCTCTCAAACGTCTCTCCCAGAGATGATCTATTGCCTCAGCAAACTGACTGTGCTCTGACGCTTCCTGAATGACATCATTAATAGTTAGAGAGACATTTTTATAAAACAAGCTACTTCTATGCCAATGTGGTTGATCAGTACAACAAATAAGTCCCAAATGGAAGGGAAACAGATTGTTTATCATCTGTAGCCCCATGAAATCAGCCAAAACAAGCTCAATATCTCAGTGCATGCACACACTCCTATTAAATATGCATTCACCTGTATTGTGAATAGGTCTAGGCTACATCCTGATTAACCCAGTTTATCAATATAGCTTTCCCATTCAAATAAATTATTACCATTATGTTGTAAGGTAGTCAGATTGGTCAAAACTAAGTCAAAGTGATTGCATGATTGTCTAATTGATTCATTAATGCATACATGGCTGTCTCTGAAAAATGTTGATGTAAAAAAATTCAAATGTGATATTGAAGTCAAAAGATGCCCAGCGATTGAACAGAGCAGTAGCTGATTTGATCTGTCTAGATCAAGAGCCATTTGGTGACCTTGGCTAACGTCTTATTTTTTTGCTGTGGGATCGTTTTGATATCGAGTATCGTGATGGTATCGAGTATTGTGCTACAAAATCTGGTATCGAAGTCAAAATGCTGGTATCGTGACAACACTACAAATACAAATGAGTGCTTAAGTCATAGTTTGCACAAGCAAAGAAGTGCGAAGTTTCCCGAGTGGTGCAGTGGTCTAAATAAAGCACTGCATCTTAGTGCTTGAGGCATCACTACAAACACCCTGGTTTGAATCCAGACTGTATCAGAACCGGACGTGATTGGGAGTCCCATAGGGCAGCGCCCAATTGGCCCAGCGATGTCCGTGTAGGCCGTCATTGTAAATAATAATTTGTTCTTAACTGACTTGCCTAGTTAAATAAAGGTTAAATAAAAAAAAGAAATAGACACCTGACAGGCCAAAATGTCAACTATTTAAATCATCTACGGTAAAGAACGCACACATACGTACAGTACTGTGCATACAGACACAAAAGATTACACACCACGTAGCCGCGTACGCAACACACACACGGAATGTGACCTCAGAGCAGAACACTTCTCCTCTGAGCTGATATATATTATGATGTGTGAAGAAGCTGCAGTCTCTGGTGTGACCAGTGACAGAAAGAAGGTAACATGACCTCTCTATCGCGTGGGAACTGTCATTATGCACCGGGAGAAAGATCCTTCCGCATGCCTTTCTCTCTCTCATTCCCTTACTCATCTCTCTCACCCTACTCTCTTTTCTCTCCCTGCCCTCTCGCTCTCTGTTTCACCTTCTCACTCTCTCGTTCCCTGACTCCGCTCTCACCCTCCTCTCTTTTCTCTCTCTGCCCTCTCCACCCTCCTTCTCTCTGATCCCTTCCTTTCTCTCTATTTATTTTTCTTTAACCAATTCAGCACTCCATTTACTCTCTTTCTCTCTCTCACTCTCTTTGTCTCTCTCTTCATCTCCAGTAGGTTATCTTTTTTTTTCTCATCTGTTTTCAAGTGGTAGCAGTCCTTCATTCCTGTACCCTGGGCAGGTGCATAACGTGTGTGTGAGAACCTACAAACAGTGAGCTAGGAGAGTCTTATTGCCAGTAAATCTATCGTGTGGCTGGCAGGACAAACAGCTATAACTCTGACACACACTCAACCTAGCATTTCACTCCTGAAGTGCACACATGCAGAGAGGCACGTAGGCCTAACAGTCAAAAACAGCCAATGGTAACAAAAAGAAATCAGACTTAGAATGATTGTAATGATTATGTTGTTTAGATTAAACACACATTATATTAACATTATACTGCACCTACATATTTATTTATTTAATTTCAAATGTCACATTTCTCTAGTAGCGCCCTTTAGGTTATTTATAATAATGAACAATATCAACAAAATGTCCACAATAAGTGGTCGGTTTGGTCGGTGTCGATGATTTTTAGTTTATCGTCCCAGCTCTAACACACACACACACACACACACGTCTCCCTCAGTCTACCGAGACACAGGGGAAACAGGTCTGACAAGTCTGTTTGTGTCAGTGTTTGTGTGTACGTGTGTGTATGTCATAGTAAGAGCATTGCCGACAGTGACGGACACACTGACTCACAGACCCAGGAACGAGGCTGGCGACACACATAGACAAACACACATAAACCATCCCTTTGCTACAAGGCTGTGGGAAATTCACCCATCTTCATGAAATGAACTTGAATATATCAAGGCACTACAGCATATAATTTTCAATTTACCGCCTCACTGCCCCAAATATATCACCTATCAAAGGGCTCATATAAAAAGGACCAAAAAAATAGGGTGCCATTCACAGAGTTTCACTTGTATGCCAAGGTAACCTGTCTAAATGACGATCGCCCTGGAAGCACTCACATCTGTAACCATGAAGTGCTTTGAAAGGCTGCTCATGGCTCACATCAACACCATCATCCAAGACTCCATCCACCCACTAATTCACATACCGCCCAAACAGATCCACAGATGACACAATCTCTATTGCACTCCACGCTGTACTCTCCCACATGGACAAGAGGAACACCTATGTGAGAATGCTGTTCATTGACTACAGCTCAGAGTTCAACACCATAGTGCCCTCCAAGCTCATCACTAAGCTAAGGACCCTGGGACTGAACACCTCCCTCTGCAACAGGACCCTGGACTTCCTGACGGGCCACCCCCAGGTGGTGAGGGTAGGCAACAATACATCCGCCACACTGACCCTCAACACAGGGGGCCCTCAGGGGTGTGTGCTTAGTCCCCTCATGTACTCCCTGTTCACCCACGACTGTGTGGCCGTGCACGACTCCAACACCATCCTTAACTGTAGATGACGGTGATAGTCCTGATCACGACGGCGATGAGACAGCCTACGGGGAGGAGGTCAGAGACCTAGCAGTGTCGTGCCAGGACAACCTCTCCCTCAACGTCAGCAAGACAAAGGAGCTGATCGTGGACTACAATAAAACAGAGGGCCGAGCTCGCCCCCATTCACCTTGATGGGGCTGTAGTGGAACGGGTTGAGAGCTTCACATTCCTCAGTGTTCACATCAAGGATCTATCATGGGCCACACACACCAACACAGCCATGAAGAGGGCACGACAACGCCTCTTCTCCCTCAGGATAGCTGAAAAGATTTGACATAAGCCCTCAAATCCTCAAAAAGTTATATAGTTGCACCACTGAGAGCATCTTGACTGGCTACATAACCACTTTTTATGGCAACTTTTTATAGCAACTGCTTGGCATATAGAGGGTAGTGTGTACTGCCCAGTACATCACTGGGGCCGAGCTCCCTACCATCCAGGACCTCTATACCAGGTGTCAGAGGAAGTCCCTAAAAATTGAAAGCGGTACCAATGCACTAAGTCTGGAACCAACAGGACCCTGAATAACTTATTCCCCCAATCCATAAAACTGCCAAATATACTGAACATAAATATAAACGCAACATGCAACAATTTCATTGAGTTTAGCGAGTTCCAGTCCACATGAGAAAATCAGTCAATTGAAATAAATTAATTAGGCCCAAATCTATGGATTTCACATGACTGGGAATACAGATATGCATATGTTGGTCACAGATACAGTACTTTTAAAAAAGGGCCTCACATTGGGCCTCAGGATTTCGTCCCGGTCTATTTTTCATTGGATGTAGTGCCAAATTCTCTAAAATGACGGCGGTGGATTATAGTAGAGAAATGAACATGAAATCATCTGGTAACAGGTCTGATGGGCATCATTCCTGCAGTCAGCATGCCAATTGCACGCTCCCTCAACACTTGAGACATCTGTGGCATTGTGTTATGTGTCAAACTGCGTATTTTAGAGTGGTCTATTATTGTCCCCAGCACAAGGTGCACCTGTGTAATGATAATGCTGTTTAATCAGCTTCTTGATATGACCCACCTGTCAGGTGTATGGATTATATTGACAAAGGAGAAATGCTCACTAACAGGGATATAAACAAATGTGTTCAGTGTAGTTAGTTAAATATTTAACCAAATAGAGGCTGCTGCTACTGTTTATTATCTATCCTGTTGCCTTGCCATTTTATTCCTAGTTATATGTACATATCTACCTTGACTCAGTACTGGTACCCTGTGTATGTAACCAAGTTATCATTATCCATTGTGTATTTATTATTACTTTTATTATTACGTGTTAGTACTTTTCAATTATTTCTCTATTTTCTTTCTCTTTGCATTGTTGGGAAGGGCTCGTAAGCATTTGACAAATAACATTTGATTTGATTGATTTGATTCTGAATTTAGATTTTCAGAAGCCCCTCACTTCAGCGACTTGTACTTTTCTCCCTTTTCAACTTGTATGCTATTCATGGGCCTTGGAGACAGACGCGTACTTAAATACAAGTTTCTACTTTCCCAAGCACTGGGTGTTTGTTGCATAAACACACAGGCGCACAAGCACACACACACGCACACTCATACATAAACATTCCATCTGTGGTGCCTTTTCTCCTTGAGCAATGCTAAGATAATTTTTGGGGAGAAATGCCCAAGAGAAAACATTTAAAAGCAAAGGGTGACAATGTTCATTATCGTCACTTTCTCATTCGCGCCTAGAGCGAGTGCTGGCACCGAGAGACAGAGAGGAGGAATAGAGAAGAGAGGATGAGGAGTAGGAGGAGAAGAAGCCTCTTGGGAGACTGCTCATCCCTTGGGGGGTCTATGGGAAGGGTAGGGGGGGGTTCAAGACCAGCCCCCCTCCGCCTCCTTTATAAAATGTATGTGACCCCATTCCATCAAATGTATCATGTGGTTTAGTAGCACAAACAGGTGTGTGTGTTTGTTTGCATATGTGTGGTTTCCGACATGCCCAATTGAACAAACAACATGTTCTCCCGCACCAAGCCATGTCCGTCTGTCTATGCCGATGTGGTTTGATATCAATGACTCACACATACAGGTACCCACATCGGTCATTCTCCCTCTCCCTCACTCTCCATCCCCCAGTCTGTCAAAGACACTCAAAGGCTCACACTGTAGGTGTGTAGCAACATGCTATTCATTATCTTCTTCCCTATCTCCTCTCCTTCTTTCCCTCTCTCCTCTCCTTCTTTCACTCTCTCACTCTCATTGACACATACAGTACCAGTCAAAAGTTTGGACACACCTACTCTTTCAAGGGTATATCTTTATTTTAGTATATTTTCAACATAGTAATAGTGAAGACATCAAAACTATGAAATAACACATATGGAATCGTGTAGGTACCCACAAAAAAGTGTAAACAAATCAAAATATATTTTATATTTGAGAATCTTCAAAGTAGCCGCCCTTTGCATTGATGACAGCTTTGCACACGCTTGGCATTCTCTCAACCAGCTTCACCTGGAATGCTTTTCCAACAGTCTTGAAGGACTTCCCACATATGCTGACCACTTTTTGGCTGCTTTTCCTTCAATCTGTGGTGGAAACGCATCCCAAACCATCTCAATTGGGTTGAGGTAGGGTGATTGTAGAGGCCAGGTCATCTGATGCAGCACTCCATCACTCTCCTTCTTGGTCAAATAGCCCTTACACAGCCTAGAGGTGCATTGGGTCATTGTCCTATTAAAAAACAAATGATAGTCCCATTAATCGCAAACCAGATGGGATGACATATCGCTGCAGAATGCTGTGATAGCCATGCTGGTTAAGCATGCCTGGAACTCTAAATAAATCACAGATAGTGTCACCAGCAAAGCACCCCCACACCATCACACCTCCTCCTCTATGCTTCATGGTGGGAACCATACATGCAGAGATCATCTGTTCACCTACTCTGCGTCTCACAAAGACACGGCAGTTGGAACCAATAATCTCAAATTTTGACTCCAGACCAAGGAAAGATTTCCCCCGGTCTAATGTCTGTTGCTCGTGATTCTTTCGACCATTAAGGCCTGATTCACCCAGTCTGCTCTGAAAGGTTGATGCTGAGCTGTCTGTTAATTGAACTCTGAAGCATTTATTAGGCTGAAATTTCTGAGGGTGGTAACTCTAATGAACTTATCCTCTACAGCAGAGGTAACTGTGGGTCTTCCTTTCCTGTGGTGGTCCTCATGAAAGCCAGTTATCATAGCGCTTGATGGTTTTTACGACTGCAAATAAGAAACTTTCTAAGTTCTTGACATTTTCTGGTTTGACATATCTTCATGTCTTAAAGTAATGATGGACTGTGGTTACTCTTTGCATATTTGAGCTGTTCTTGACATAATATGGACTTGGTCTTTTACCAAATAGGGGTATCTTCTGTATATCACCCCTACCTTGTCACAACACAACTGATTGGCTCAAACGCATTAAGAAGGAACGTAATTCCACAATTACATTTTAAGGCACACCTGTTAATTGAAATGCATTCCAGGTGACTACCTCAAAGCTGGTTGAGAGAATGCCAAGAGTGTGCAAAGCTGTCATCAAGGCAAAGTGTGGCTACTTTGAGGAATCTCAGATATAAAATATATTTCGATATTTTAACGCTTTTTTGGTTACTACATAATTCCATATGTGTTATTTCATAGTGTTGATGTCTTCACTATTATTCTACAATGTAGAAAATAGTAAAACAATTAAGAAAAACGCTTAAATGAGTAGGTGTGTCCAAACTTTTGACTGGTACTATATATGCCATGAAATACCCACATAGATGTTCTTCATACTCTCTCTCTTTCTCTCCCTCTCTTTTCCTGGGTCAGAAATGCTATTATATGTGTGATGAGCTGTCAGTGAGGTATGGCAGCCCAGTACTGTGTGTTCTCCCAGGTCTTCATGTGGAACACGTTTCTACTGTAAGGAATGTAGAGGAGGTAATTGGATCCAGGAGATTGCTTTGGGAAGACGGGATGGTGGAGGAGAAGAAAAGGTAGAGAGCGATGAAGAGAAGAGCTCTTCTATTGAGAGAAAACGAGTGTTAGGGAAACTTCTTCATCCTCATTCACTCACCCTCTCTCAGTTTTTTCTCTCTTGCTCCCTCTCTCTCTGAAACCTATTCCTCTCTCTGTCGCTCTCTCTGAATGAGAACGAACCTTGTGAATGATATTCAGCTAAACTAAAGTAAATAGTTTAGCAGTCTCATCGGAGTGGAGGTGTGAGGGAACTTAGCGTCTGTGTGAGCATTAGGAGCTTAAATGCTTCCTCCGGGCCCAGTTCCAAAGCAGCGTCGGGTTCAGCTAATCAGGAACCCACTACCCATCACCCCCTTGGAGCCAACAGGAGTTACAGTGAATTGAAATGCAGCTACTGGGATGAAGTACGGCTACTGGGATGAAGTACGGCTACTGGGATGAAGTACGGCTACTGGGATGAAGTACGGCTACTGGGATGAAGTACGGCTACTGGGAGGAAGTACGGCTACTGGGATGAAGTACGGCTACTGGGATGAAGTACGGCTACTGGGATGAAGTACGGCTACTGGGATGAAGTACGGCTACTGGGATGAAGTACGGCTACTGGGATGAAGTACGGCTACTGGGATGAAGTACGGCTACTGGGAGGAAGTACGGTATGGCTACTGGGAAGAAGTACGGAACCATTTGGTTAATTCTGTCGTAATAATAGTGTTTACCTTCCACCTATTTCTATCTTCTATTTCTTCCTCTCTTTTCTACCTCTCCCACACACTCGCTTCAAATAGGAGGGTTTTTCATCCATCTCCCTTGAATTCTGTTTCATCATAGAGACTCAGTGCTTTGAAAGGGAGAGAGAGAGGAGGAATGCTAGAGCAAGAGGATGAGTGATTGAGAGGGGGAAAGATGAACAGAAGTCACACTCTCCCGGACCTTTTGAAGGATGTACCTCGAGTCATTGGGTCCCTGTGGTCTTTTGAACAACTCTGTAATTGTAATTGTAAGTGTGTGTGTGTGTGTGTGTGTGTGTGTGTGTGTGTGTGTGTGTGTGTGTGTGTGTGTGTGTGTGTGTGTGTGTGTGTGTGTGTGTGTGTGTGTGTGTGTGTGTGTGTGTGTGTGTGCATGTGTGTGTGCGTGCGTGTGTGTGTGTGTGTGTGTGTGTGTGTGTGTGTGTGCGTGCGTGCGTGCGTGCGTGCGTGCGTGCGTGCGTGTAAGAGTGAGTCACTTCCCCCTAAGAATAGCGTACGGTCCTGGAAGGCCACTATAGTTTCTTTGAAAAAACATTTACTAAGGCCTAGCCTCTTCACATGTGCTATGGGTACAGTGTGGTGGCAGTAAAACACCAATGGGGACAGGGAATCTAGCCTAGTGCATCAAGCTCTGACTGTGCATTTGCAGTTTCTTTGAAGAACAATCCAAGCTGTGTATAGAGTCGTGACCTTAAGAAGCTACACTGAACCAAAATATAAACGCAGCATGCAACAATTTTAAAGATTTGACTCAGTTACAGTTTATAAAAGAAAATCAGTCAATCCAAATAAATTCATCGGGCTCTAATCTTTGGATTTCAAATGACTGGGAATACAGATATGCATCTGTTGGTCACAGATACCTTAAAAATGTAGGTAGGAGTGTGGATCAGAAAACCAGTCAGTATCTGGTGTGACCACCATTTTCCTCATGCAGCGTGACACATCTCCATGGCATAGAGTTGATCAGGCTGTTGATTGTGGCCTGTGGAATGTTCCCCCATGGCTGTGCGAAGTTGCTGGATATTGGCGGGAACTGTAACACTCTGTCGTACACATTGGTCCAGAGCATCCCAAACTTGCTCAAAGGATTTATATTTTTGTTTAGCATAGATATATGTTCTGGACCTGAATACAGAGGTGATGGTGGTAATATTAATGCATTTGTAGGGAGTTTCACTTATAATGAACAAAAATATAAACGCAACATGTAAAGTGTTGGTCCCATGTTTCAAGAGCTGAAATAAAAGATCCCAGAAATGTTCATATGCATAAAAACCTTAATTCTCTTACATTTTGTGCACACATTTCTTTACATCTCTGCTCGTGAGCATTTCTCCTTCGCCACGATAATCCATCCACCTGACAGGTGTGGAATCTCAAGAGGTTTGGCATATCGTAAGCTGCCTCTAACGTCATTTTAGAGAATATGGCAGTATGTCCAACCAGCCTCACAACCGCAGACCACGTATAACCACGCCAGCCCAGGACCTCCACATCCAGCTTCTATAACTGTGGGATCATCTGAGGGGGTGCTGAGGAATATTTATGTCTGTAATAAAGCCCTTTTGTGGGAAAAACCAATTCTGATTGGCTGGGACTGACTCCCCAGTTGGTCAGCCTGGCTACCACGTGGGTGGGCCCATGAAGGCTAAGCCTTCGCCCAGTCATGTGAAATCCATAGATTAGGACCTAGGAGTTTATTTCAATTGACTGATTTCCTTATTTGAACTACAACTCAGTAAAATCTTTGAAATTGTTGCATGTTGCGTTTCAATTTGGATGTTTTTGATGTAGCAGTTGTAGCCTAGTGGTTAGATGTATGACCTGGTAGTGATAGTAGGGACCAGAAGGGCTATTGAGTCAAACCCCAGGTCCTCTGGTGCCCTTGACTCAGCAACTTCACCTGAATTGTACTATAGTGTACATTTAACTAACTGTATGTACAAAATTGTTTAGCTAAATAATTGTGTGTGTGTGCACACATGTTTTTCTTCTAAGAATAGCAGAGGAGCTATTGTGGAGCTCCATGGAAAAGGTTGTGTGACATTCACTGGAAGACAGGGCTATATCTTCCACTCCTCCAGTCTGTTTCACGCTGGCCCCATTCACTCGTTACTCTCCCTTTTTCATGAAGGGAGGGAGGTTGTTAATCAAATGGATTCTCAGAGCATCGCTCCGCTGTGTGTGTGTGTGTGTGTGTGTGTGTGTGTGTGTGTGTGTGTGTGTGTGTGTGTGTGTGTGTGTGTGTGTGTGTGTGTGTGTGTGTGTGTGTGTGTGTGTGTGTGTGTGTGTGTGTGTGTGTGTGTGTGTGTGTCATTGGAATAGTATTAGGGGGCATATTTGGGGATTGGGCTGTCTATCTATAAGCTGACCCTAGCACCTGTGACCTGGGATAAAAGAGCCATCTTGTGGAATACACCACAGAGAGTGATGTTTTGGTTGGGTAACATTGTTAACATACTACTGGTAATGGTTCTAAGTTGAAAGAGCAGTACTAACAGTAACACAAGTCTTTTCTCAAAACAAATTTGTTTTTAGAATGTCTAAACTCTTGGATTGGTAGAGGATCAGGTAAATGTCCAATACAGATGTTGATTCAGTGTGTTTTGGGAAGGAATATTGGTGAGTTGTTTTCCCTGACCCTAAACTCTCCCATTTCCAGTACCTAGGTCCTAAAGGGTTCTGTGTTGTTTTCACTGACCCTAAACTCTCCCATTTCAAGTACCTAGGTCCTAAAGGGTTCTGTGTTGTTTTCACTGACCCTAAACTCTCCCATTTCCAGTAGCTAGGTCCTAAAGGGTTCTGTGTTGTTTTCACTGACCCTAAACTCTCCCATTTCCAGTACCCAGGTCCTAAAGGGTTCTGTGTTGTTTTCACTGACCCTAAACTCTCTCATTTCCAGTACCCAGGTCCTAAAGGGTTCTGTGTTGTTTTCACTGACCCTAAACTCTCCCATTTACACTACCCAGGTCCTAAAGGGTTCTGTGTTGTTTTCACTGACCCTAAACTCTCCCATTTCCAGTACCCAGGTCCTAAAGGATTCTGTGTTGTTTTCACTGACCCTAAACTCTCCCATTTCCAGTACCCAGGTCCTAAAGGGTTCTGTGTTGTTTTCATTGACCCTAAACTCTCCCATTTCCAGTACCTAGGTCTTAAAGGGTTCTATGTTGTTTTCAATGACCATAAACTCTCCCATTCCCAGTACCCAGGTCCTAAAGGGTTTTGTGTTGTTTTCACTGACCCTAAACTCTCCCATTTCCAGTACCTAGGTCCTAAAGGGTTCTTTGTTGTTTTCACTGACCCTAAACTCTCCCATTCCCAGTACCTAGGTGTTAAAGGGTTCTATGTTGTTTTCACTGACCCTAAACTCTCCCATTTCCAGTACCTAGGTCCTAAAGGGTTCTATGTTGTTTTCACTGACCCTAAACTCTCCCATTTCCAGTACCTAGGTCCTAAAGGGTTCTGTGTTGTTTTCACTGACCCTAAATTTTCCCATTTCCAGTACCTAGGTCCTAAAGGGTTCTGTGTTGTTTTCACTGACCCTAAACGCTCCCATTCCCAGTACCCAGGTCCTAAAGGGTTCTGTGTTGTTTTCACTGACCTGAAACCCTCCCATTTCCAGTACCCAGGTCCTAAAGGGTTCTGTGTTGTTTTCACTGACCCTAAACTCTCCCATTTCCAATACCCAGGTCCTAAAGGGTTCTGTGTTGTTTTCACTGACCCTAAACTCTCCCATTTCCAGTACCTAGGTCCTAAAGGGTTCTGTGTTGTTTTCACTGACCCTAAACTCTCCCATTTCCAGTACCCATGTCCTAAAGGGTTCTGTGTTGTTTTCACTGACCCTAAACTCTCTCATTTACAGTACCCAGGTCCTAAAGGTTTCTGTGTTGTTTTCACTGACCCTAAACTCTCCCATTTACATTACCCAGGTCCTAAGGGGTTCTGTGTTGTTTTCACTGACCCTAAACTCTCCCATTTCCAGTACCCAGGTCCTAAAGGATTCTGTGTTGTTTTCACTGACCCTAAACTCTCCCATTTCCACTACCCAGGTCCTAAAGGGTTATGTGTTGTTTTCACTGACCCTAAACACTCCCATTCCAGTACCTAGGTCCTAAAGGATTCTGTGTTGTTTTCACTGACCATAAACTCTCCCATATCCAGTACCCAGGTCCTAAAGGGATCTGTGTTGTTTTCACTGACCCTAAACTCTCCCATTTCCAGTACCTAGGTCCTAAAGGGTTCTATGTTGTTTTCACTGACCCTAAACTCTCCCATTCCCAGTACCTAGGTGTTAAAGGGTTCTATGTTGTTTTCACTGACCCTAAACTCTCCCATTTCCAGTACCTAGGTCCTAAAGGGTTCTATGTTGTTTTCACTGACCCTAAACTCTCCCATTTCCAGTACCTAGGTCCTAAAGGGTTCTGTGTTGTTTTCACTGACCCTAAACTCTCACATTTCCAGTACCTAGGTCCTAAAGGGTTCTGAGTTGTTTTCACTGACTCTAAACTCTCCCATTCCCAGTACCTAGGTCCAAAGGGTTCTGTGTTGTTTTCATTGACCCTAAACTCTCCCATTCCCAGTACCCAGGTCCTAAAGGGTTCTGTGTTGTTTTCACTGACCCTAAACGCTCCTATTCTCAGTAGCTAGGTCCTAAAGGATTCTGTGTTGTTATAATTGACCCTAAACTCTCCCATTCCCAGTACCTAGGTCCTAAAAGATTCTGTGTTGTTATAATTGACCCTAAACGCTCCCATTCCCAGTACCTAGTTCCTAAAGGGTTCTGTGTTGTTTTCATTGACCCTAAACTATCCCATTCCCAGTACCCTGGTCCTAAAGGGTTCTGTGTTGTTTTCACTGACCCTAAACGCTCCCATTTCCAGTACCTAGGTCCTAACGGGTTCTGTGTTGTTTTCACTGACCCTAAACTCTCACATTTCCAGTACCTAGGTCTTAAAGGGTTCTGTGTTGTTTTCACTGACCCTAAACGCTCCCATTCCCAGTACCCAGGTCCTAAAGGGTTCTTTGTTGTTTTCACTGACCTGAAACCCTCCCATTTCCAGTACCCAGGTCCTAAAGGGTTCTGTGTTGTTTTCACTGACCCTAAACTCTCCCATTTCCAATACCCAGGTCCTAAAGGGTTCTGTGTTGTTTTCACTGACCCTAAACTCTCCCATTTCCAGTACCTAGGTCCTAAAGGGTTCTGTGTTGTTTTCACTGACCCTAAACTCTCCCATTCACAGTACCCAGGTCCTAAAGGGTTCTGTGTTGTTTTCACTGACCCTAAACTCTCACATTTCCAGTACCTAGGTCCTAAAGGGTTCTGAGTTGTTTTCACTGACCCTAAACTCTCCCATTCCCAGTACCTAGGTCCAAAGGGTTCTGTGTTGTTTTCATTGACCCTAAACTCTCCCATTCCCAGTACCCAGGTCCTAAAGGGTTCTGTGTTGTTTTCACTGACCCTAAACGCTCCTATTCTCAGTACCTAGGTCCTAAAGGATTCTGTATTGTTATAATTGACCCTAAACTCTCCCATTCCCAGTACCTAGGTCCTAAAGGATTCTGTGTTGTTATAATTGACCCTAAACGCTCCCATTCCCAGTACCTAGTTCCTAAAGGGTTCTGTGTTGTTTTCATTGACCCTAAACTATCCCATTCCCAGTACCCAGGTCCTAAAGGGTTCTGTGTTGTTTTCACTGACCCTAAACGCTCCTATTCCCAGTACCTAGGTCCTAAAGGATTCTGTGTTGTTATAATTGACCCTAAACTCTCCCATTCCCAGAACCTAGGTCCTAAAGGGTTATGTGTTGTTTTCATTGACCCTAAACTATCCCATTGCCAGTACCTAGGTCCTAGAGGGCTCAATGCAAAGCCAATCCTCTTTCCTCCAATCCCCTCATGTGTGGAGAACATGGAATGAGAGGGGGCTAAGCCTAGAGCTTGGCGATATGGACAAAAATCCATATTGAGATAAATTGCAAGAATTGATGCGCTAACAATAAATAGAATGATACGTTTATAACAATGTTCACGACAGTTTGTTCTTTATTCTCATTTAAACTACTACTACAGGTTATAGCCATCAATTGTCCCATTAACAATAACCTATATTAGTAAATGTATTTCATTTCAAACTCTGTATTATAGGCTACTTGTCCTAATGAACGATATCAGCAAAATGCCTGGGATAAGTGATCGGTATGGTCGGTGTTGATCATTTTCGGTTAATCGTCCCAGCTCTAGCTTAGCCCTTTGTAATCACACACACAGACACTCGCACACACACACAAATCAACTTGCAGATATAAACACACTCAATCTTGTATGAAACTATACTGTATATGATCCAGAATTCAAGATAGCTGCCATCCATCTAAGTTGAGTCAGGATTTCTAGGTTGGGCTGACACATTTTTGACACCCTCTTTTAACATTGGGCCTTTCATTGCCGAGTCACTGCCCCGCTATAAAGGAAACACAGGTGCATGGTCTCTCACGCTAGCTTGTTTTTAGCTTCTCCACATCTACTGCTAAGGGCCGAATTACAGAGGTGAGAAGTTCTCTGGCTGGGCAGAGAACCAGGCGCAAAGTGCTCAAGGCTTGCCCAAACCGAGCCTCGGGACATGGCTTGACTTTAAAGGAGCCTGCCTGGACCGTTCAGCCGTCGACAACTTTGACTCACACTTCCAACACTCCCAGCCTACTAATTAGCCACTAGGCTAACCCTCCAAGTTAGCGATTAGCTGTTAGAGGCTAACACATTCTTTCAAAAGGGGGGCTTTGCTGTTCCAGGTGGGTTCCCTGGCTGGATGTCCCCCGCTTCAGGAACACACAGGACTGGGGCAGGCATTGTGTCGTGCCAGTAGCCCTGGGCATTAGTGGAACAGACAGCTCTCCCTGGGACAGGTGGAGCTAGGCCAGTGGTCCATTAGCGGCCAGTCTCTGTACAGCAAGTCCAGCTTGACCGTCCGGCTTGACCGCACGCATGCCAAGACCACAAGAGCTAGGGAGCCAAGACAATGGGCCTATACAGACAGGAGCAGGGAGTCTGGTTGGAACTGAAGCCAACTGAGATTAGCCACAGGGGAGAGTAAACAACAGAAAAACAGGGCTGTGGGGTTTGTATCCACAAATGGGCTTCAATCAGTGACGCTGCTAGCTGGGAAGCAAATGCCTCCTTTGCCCTCGACTGACAGGATGAGAGAGAGGGAGAGGGAAAAGAAGAGAGAGGAATAGAGTCCAACTTTCTATTCCACACCACACACATTGAATGACTCAGATCTGTCTTGACAGCCTACTAATGTCAGCCCACTAACCAATTATATTATCAGGCTGCCTACTAATGTCATCCCAATGACCAATTATATTATCAGGCTGCCTACTAATGTCAGCCCACTAACCAATTATATTATCAGGCTGCCTACTAATGTCATCCCAATGACCAATTATATTATCAGGCTGCCTACTAATGTCATCCCAATGACCAAATATATTTTCAGGCTGCCTACTAATGTCAGCCCACTAACCAATTATATTTTCAGGCTGCCTACTAATGTCAGCCCACTAACGAATTATATTATCAGGCTGCCTACTAATGTGTGCGAGCAAGGATCCTATAAACCTGAATCAGTTACACAAGCTCTGTCAGGAGGAATGGGCCAAAATTCACCCAACTTATTGTGGGAAGCTTGTGGAAGGCTACGTGAAACGTTTGACCCAAGTTAAGCAATTCAAAGGTAATGCTACCAAATACTAATGGAGTGTATGTAAACTTCCTACTTCAACTGTATAACACATTAGATCTGGTAAAAGATAATACAAATAAAAAGCATTAGATTTTTTTTTGTACCATCATCTTTGAAATGCAAGAGAAAGGCCATAATGTATTATTCCAGCCCAGGCGCAATTTATATTTTGGCCACTAGAAGACAGCAGGATATATGCAAAGTTTTTTCTGATCCAATGAACAATTGCATTTCTGTTCAAAACTGCCTAATTGTTTTATTAATACATTTTCAAGTTATTAACTGTGCATTCTCCTCAAACAATGGCATGGTACTCTTTCATTGTATTTTGGATAGTTCAGTCAGTGCAGTTAGTAATTCAATCTTTCTGTCAATATCAGATATGTCTAGGGAAATCTTCTTGTTACTTACAACCTCATGCTAATCGCATTAGCCTATGTTAGCTCAACCGTCCCACGGGGGACCCACCGATCCTGTAGAGGTTGCAGATGCTCTTATCCTAAGCAACTTACAGTTGTGAGTACATATATTTTGGTACAGGTCACCAGTGGAAATCGAACACACTACCCTGGCGATATTTTAAATGTATTAAAAAATATATATAATAATTAAAAAAATATTTTATATACACTGCTCAAAAAAATAAAGGAAACACTTAAACAACACAATGTAACTCCAAGTCAATCACACTTCTGTGAAATCAAACTGTCCACTTAGGAAGCAACACTGATTGACAATAAATTTCACATGCTGTTGTGCAAATGGAATAGACAAAAGGTGGAAATTATAGGCAATTAGCAAGACACATTTGTGGCCTACTGGAGGTCATTTTGCAGGGCTCTGGCAGTACACCTACTTGCACAAAGGCGGAGGTAGCAGTCCTGCTGCTGGGTTGTTGCCCTCCTACGGCCTCCTCCACGTCTCCTGATGTACTGGCCTGTCTCCTGGTAGCGCCTCCATGCTCTGGACACTACGCTGACAGACACAGCAAACCTTTTTGCCACAGCTCGCATTGATGTGCCGTCCTGGATGAACTGCACTACCTGAGCCACTTGTGTGAGTTGTAGACTCCGTCTCATGCTACCACTAGAGTGAAAGCACCGCCAGCATTCAAAAGTGACCAAAACATCAGCCAGGAAGCATAGGAACTGAGAAGTGGTCTGTGGTCACCACCTGCAGAATCACTCCTGTTTTGGGGGGTGTCTTGCTAATTGCCTATAATTTCCACCTTTTGTCTATTCCATTTGCACAACAGCATGTGCAATTTATTGTCAATCAGTGTTGCTTCCTAAGTGGACAGTTTGATTTCACAGAAGTGTGATTGACTTGGAGTTACATTGTGTTGTTTAAGTGTTCCCTTTATTTTTTTGAGCAGTGTATATATATATATATATATATATATATATATATATATATATATACACACACACACACACACACACACACACACACACACACACACACACACACACACACACACACACACACACACACACACACACACACACACACACACACACACATTTGCCGATATAGACTCTGTGTCCCTTTTTGTCCCTTTTTGAGGACCCTGTCTGTCAAAGATAATTCGTAAAAATCCAAATAGCTTCACAGATCTTCATTATAAAAGGTTTAAACACTGTTTAAACACTGCTTTTTCAATGACCCATAAACAATTAATGAACATGCACCTGTGGAACGGTCGTTAAGAAACTAACAGCTTACAGACGGTAGGCAATTAAGGTCACAGTTATGAAAACTTAGGACACTAAAGAGGCCTTTCTACTGACTCTGAAAAACACCAATAGATAGATGCCCAGTATCCCTGCTAATCTGTGTGCCTTAGGCATGCTGCAAGGAGGCATGAGGACTGCAGATGTGGCCAGGGCAATAAATTGCAATGTCCATACTGTGAGACGCCTAAGACAGCGCTACAGGGAGACAGGACGGACAGCTGATCATCCTCGCAGTGGCAGACCACATGTAACAACACCTGCAGAGGATCGGTACATCCAAACATCACACCTGCGGCACAGGTACAGGATAGCAACAACAACTGCCCGAGTTACACCAGGAACGCACAATCCCTCCATCAGTGCTCAGACTGTCCACAATAGGCTGAGAGAGGCTAGACTGAGAGCTTGTAGGCCTGTTGTAAGACAGGTCCTCACCAGACATCACCGGCAACAACGTCGCCTATGGGCACAAACCCACCGTCGCTGGACCAGACAGGACTGGCAAAAAGTGCTCTTCAATGATGAGTCGCAGTTTTGTCTCACCAGGGCTGATGGTTGGATTTGCGTTTATCATCGAAGGAATGAGCGTTACACCGAGGCCTGTACTCTGGAGCGGGATCGATTTGGAGGTGGAGGGTCCATCATGGTCTGGGGCGGTGTGTCACAGCATCATCGGACTGAGCTTGTTGTCATTGCAGGCAATCTCAATGCTGTGCGTTACAGGGAAGACATCCTCCTCCCTCATGTGGTACCCTTCCTGCAGGCTCATCCTGACATGACCCTCCAGCATGACAATGGCACCAGTCATACTGCTCGTTCTGTGCGTGATTTCCTGCAAGACAGGAATGTCAGTGTTCTGCCATGGCCAGCAAAGAGCCTGGATCTCAATCCTTTGAGCACGTCTGGGACCTGTTGGACCGGTGGGGAGAGGGCTAGGGCCATTCCCCACAGAAATGTCTGGGAACTTGCAGGTGCCTTGGTGGAAGAGTGGGGTAACATCTCACAGCAAGAACTGGCAAATCTGGTGCAGTCCATGAGGAGGAGATGCACTGCAGTATTTAATGTAGCTGATGGCCACACCAGATATTGACTGTTACTTTTGATTTTGACCCCCCCCTCTTTGTTCAGGGACACATTATTAAATTTCTGTTAGTCACAGGTCTGTGGAACTTGTTCAGTTCATGTCTCAGTTGTTGAATCTTGTTATATTCATACAACTATTTACACATGTTAATAGTTTGCTGAAAATAAATGCAGTTAACAGTGTGAGCACGTTTCTTTTTTTGAGTTTATATATATATCTCACCCATCTACACACATTTTTAAAAATGTTTGAAATGTAAAAGCTCATTTACATTAGTATTCACACCCCTGAGTCAATACTTTACAGGAGCACCTTTGCACATCTGGATTTGGTGATTTTCTCCCATTGTTTTCACTTAGTCATTATGGGGTATTGTGTGTAAATGGGTGAGCTTTTGTTTTATTTAATCCATGTTGAATGCAGGCTTTAACACAACAAAATCTAAAATAAGTCAAGGGGTATCGATACTTTCGGGAAGGCACTGAATTCGTTTCAGCCCACTAACCAAATATATTATCAGGCTGCCGCTACTCTACTCCACTGCATGGCTAGAACATTTTCCAGCTTTACAGGTTTTTAATCATTGTGTTCTCTAAAAACAAAAAATGGTATTTCCATTAACACTGGAGTCATCAGCCACCCATCAATGTTCCAAGACTGAGCATCTAAAGCAATAGTTTATGACAGTACAGCCATCTTGTTCAATAGACAGCTTTTTAGATCATCTGTCCTTCTCTAAAATATGCATAGTGTACAAAACATTAGGAACACCTGCTCCTCCATGATATAGACTGACCACATGAATGCAAGTGAAAGCTATGATTCCTTATTGATGTCACCTGTTAAATCCACGTCAAGCAGTGTAGATGCAGGGGAGAAGATGGGTTAAGGAAGGATTTATAAGCCTTCAGACAATTGAGATAGATTGTGTATGTGTGCCATTCAGAGGGTGAATGGGCAAGCCAAAAGATTTAGGTGCCTTTGAACGGGGTATGGTAGTAGGTGCCAGGTACACCGGTTTGTGTCAAGAACTGCAACGCTGCTGGGCTTTTCACGCTCAACAGTTTCCCTTGTGTATCAAGAATGGTCCACCACCCAAATGATGCAAAGCAACCTTGACACACTTGACACACAACTTGACACAACTGTGGGAAGCATTGGAGTCAACATGGGTCAGCATCCATGTGGAACGCTTTCGACACCTAGTAGAGTCCATGTACCAAAGAATTGAGGCTGTTCTGAGGGCAAAAGTGGGTGAAACTCAATATTAGGAAGGTGTTCCTAATGTTTTGTACACTCAGTGTATATTTGCCAGATAGACAGACACACAAACAAAGATAGACAGAGAACTCACTATCCTATAATATGTATTCAAGTCTGACTGTCTGCTGTATCTAAGAGACAACATTGGAAAGAGAGATATATGGGAGTAATATGAGAGTGGAGGAGAGGGGGAGGAGAGTGGAGGAGAGGGGGAGCGCGAGGAGAAAAGGATATGAAGAGAGGAGAGGGAGGATTGGAGTCAAGGAGAGGGAGGAGAGGTGGAGGAGAGGGGGGAGAGGGGGAGGAGAGGGGGGAGAGGGGGAGGAGAGGGAAGATAGTGAATATACTGTAGGAAGAGGGATCTCCATATGAGTTTCTGTCCCCTCTACTTCACTTTTCATTATTTTATGCTTGCTGCGTCTTTTTAAAGGTGCACTCCTTCTTTGTCATTTTCCTTCCTTGGGCTAATTTTTTTCTCTTGTTCTCCCTCTCTCTCTCTCCGTGGCCTCGGTAGGGAGCCTGACGGGGTGTCGCTCCATGGACGGCTGCAGCTGCAGCTCCTACAACCAGAGGACCTACAGACTCTAAATATAGATAACTCACTGGGGTGTGTGTGTCTGTTTGAAACTCCTAGACACCATCATTCACACAAACACCTGGCCACCCACACAGATTGTTCTCGCTATTCTCCACCAAACACAGAGTACTCCACGTCCACTTCCTGTACGTGAATATAAAACATGTTATAATAACAGCATCTTTTTTATTGCTTTCTTTTCACTGTATGTGATACATTTTCACAACTCTTAGTACAAAACTCCAAACTGATCACATAACGCAGCCAGTCTCATTCAAAACCAGTCATGGTGCATTCATTTGGATTGTAAACATCTCTCACCACACAACCATTGACTCGAAATATAAGTTTATTGTGAAATGTAATGAGAACATTGGTTTATTATCAAATCTTTTAACTACCAGTTAATCTAATAGGAAACAATGCAGATATGTTTTTCAAATCGCCCTTAGAAGTGCTGAAAGTAATATGCTACAGTGTTGTAAATTACAGTAGATTGAAGTTCACATTAGGCAATACACTTACATGACCCAACAAAAAAAAGTAGTTGTACTGTCGGTAATCAAATGTAAGAAATGTAATGAAACAAATTTAATGAATGAAAATAAAACAATGTTTAGCACTCATTCATTTGCATCAAGCCTGTCTTGAGCGTTTGTCCATAAATTCTCATCCACATGACAGTTAATGTCCTCATTGTTCATGCACCGCGGGTAAAAAACATTTAGCATTACAGATCCAAGCTTGACATTGGTCTGCATTGATGTCATCATCAATGCATCATCCATGGCCAGGAGGAGGGTGGCACGCTCATGGGGATGGTGATTGTACACCTTCCACCTCCAGGCTGAAAAAATACCTCAATAGGGTTGAGGAAAGGAGAGTATGGGGTTAGGTATAGGGTCAAGGATGGGCCCCAAAACCATCCCTGAACCACCTCTGCATGTTGGAAACTGACATTGTACCACACAATGACATAGGTGACCACTTCACCTTGACAGGCCTGCTCAATTTTATTGAGAAACACAATGAGGTGTGCAGCGTTGTAGGATTCAAGTAATGGCCTACGTCCTACCACACATTCTTCAGAGATAGCTGCGCACATAGAGATGTTTCCTCCATATTGTCCAGGCACTTGGACGGTCGGCCGTTGACCGATGAGTTTCCGCCCACGGCACTGAGTTTGGGCTAGGTTGAAGCCCGCTTCATCAACAAAGAAATACTTGTGATGGTTCACAGCAGTGTAGTTCCAATGTGATATTGTGAAGTAGCACGTGTATCAAATTGTAACAGTAATACTTTAAATAGTGCTGTAACTGAACATACTCAGCCAGCAGTAGTTTCCCCCGATCGTTGATTCTCTCAAGAGGCACCAGGTAAATGTGTTTCATAGATACATTACCTGGTGCCTCTTCAAAAGTTGAGTGATTGTTGGTAGGCTGATGGACACCACATTGGCAAAGATGTCATCGTTCTCCTCAATGGCCTGCTTTATTTCAGACAGCCGTATGTCATTCCTGGCCCTCGACATTTCCATCACTGCTGGTCAGTCAGCACATGGACACCACCATGGGGTCTTCTGTCAACTCTGAGGGTAGATCAGATCATACTGTAAGAATATTGTCATATGTTTTGTGAATTTACATGCATTACAATATGTCATTTACTGTAAAGGTAATGGTAAAGCATAGTGCATATCCTGCAGACTTACCAGTTATCTTGGCGAAATGTTCTCAAAATCGAATTGACAGTTGATCTTTTCAAATGAGGGTGAACTAATCTGGCATCCTCTTCCATGGTAAGTCCTCTGTTTACCACATGTTCAACGATGATGGCCCAGACTCCATTAGACAACAGTTCCCTGCCTCCCTCTCTCTTATGTCTACCTCTTTGACGCAGCCCATGCCCACCTCTTTGACCTCTTTGACGTGGGCCAAGCCCACCTCTTTGACGGGGGCCAAGCCCACCTCTTTGACCTCTGACGGGGCCCATGCCCACCTCTTTGACGGGGGCCAAGCCCTCCTCTTTGATCTCTGACGGGGCCCATGCCCACCTCTTTGACCTCTTTGACGGGGGCCAAGCCCACCTCTTTGACCTCTGACGGGGCCCATGCCCACCTCTTTGACCTCTTTGACGGGGGCCAAGCCCAACTCTTTGACCTCTGACGGGGCCCATGCCCACCTCTTTGACCTATTTGAAGGGGGCCAAGCCCACCTCTTTGACCTCTGATGGGGCCCATGCCCACCTCTTTGACCTCTTTGAAGGGGGCCAAGCCCACCTCTTTGAAGGGGCCAAGCCCACCTCTTTGACCTCTGATGGGGCCCATGCCCACCTCTTTGACCTCTTTGAAGGGGGCCAAGCCCACCTCTTTGAAGGGGGCCAAGCCCACCTCTTTGACCTCTTTCAAGGGGGCCAAGCCCACCTCTTTGACCTCTTTGAAGGGGGCCAAGCCCACCTCTTGGACCTCTTTGAAGGGGCCCATGCCCACCTCTTTGACCTCTTTGAAGGGGGCCAAGCCCACCTCTTGGACCTCTTTGAAGGGGCCCATGCCCACCTCTTTGACCTCTTTGAAGGGAGCCAAGCCCACCTCTTTGACGGGGCCCATGCCCACCTCTTTGACCTCTTTGACGGGCCCCCGTCCAATAGCTCTTTGATTTCTTCCTTTCCCTTGCTGTCTATCTTGCTCAATGTTGAAAGAAATGTTCAAGTGTTCACACACACCCTTTTTTATGGTGATCAATTCTGGTTACCACTATGTGAAATCAATTAGCAATAATGAGTAGTCGTTATGTATGGTTATCATACATGTAATTTAGATGTTTATACTTTACAAAAACACATTTTATTTCTGTAGTTCTGAAAACCTTTTATACAGTGCATTAGGAAAGTATTCAGAGCCCTTGACGTTTTTCACATTTTGTTACGTTACAGCCTTATTCTAAAATGTATTACGTAGTTTTTTCCCCCTCATCAATCTACACACAATATCCCACAATAAGACAACTGGTTTTTAGAAATGTTTGCAATGTATTACAAAACCCCCCCCTGAAATATCACATTTACATAAGTATTCAGACCCTTTACACAGTACTTTGTTGAAGCACCTTTGGCAGGTATTACATCTTCGAGTCTTCTTGGGTATGACGCCGCAAGCTTGGCACACCTGTACATTTGGGAGTTCTTCTCCGCAGACCCTCTCAAGCTCTGTCAGGTTGGATGGGGAGCGTCGCTGCACAGCTATTTTCAGGTCTCTCCAGAAATGTTAGATCGGGCACAAGTCCGGGCTCTGGCGGGGTCACTAAAGGACATTCAGAGACTTGTCCCGAAGCAACTCCTACGTTGTCTTGGCCATGTGCTTAGGGTCATTGTCCTGTTGGAAGGTGAACCTTTGCCCCAGTCTGAGGTTCTGAGCGCTCTGGCGCAGGTTTTCATCAAGGATCTCTTTGTACTGTGCTCCGTTCATCTTTCCCTTAATCCTGACTCGTGTCCCAGTCCCTGACATTGAAAAACATTCCCACAGCATGATGCTGCCACCACCATGCTTCACAGTAGGGATGGTGCCAGATAGGGATGGTGCCAGGTTTCCTCCAGACGTGACACATGGCATTCAGTCCAAAGAGTTCAATCTTGGCTTTATCAGACCAGAGAATCTTGTTTCTTATGGTCTGAGAGTCTTTAGGGGCCTTTTGGCAAACTTCAAGCGGGCTGTCATGTGCCTTTTACTGAGAAGTAGCTTCTGTTGGGCCACTCTACCAGAAAGGCCTGATTGCTGGAGTGTTGCAGAGACGGTTGTCCTTCTGAAAGATTATCCCATCTCCACAGATGAAATCTAGAGATCTGTCAGAGTGACCATCGGGTTCTTGGTCACCTCCCTGACAAAGGCCTTTCTCCCCCAATTGCTCAGTTTGGCTGTGCGGCCAGCTCTATGAATAGTCTTGTTTGTTCTTCCATTTAAGAATGATGGAGGCCATTGTGTTCTTGGGGACCATCAATGCTGCAGAAATGTTTCGGCACCCTTACCCAGATCTGTGCCTCGACACAATTCTGTCAAACAAGTCTCTGAATGTCCTTCAACCTCAAGGCTTAGATTTTGCTCTGACATGCACTGTCAACTGTGGGACCCTATATAGACAGGTGTGTGCCTTCCAAATCATGTCTAGTCAATTGAATTTACCACTGGTAGACTCCAATCAAGTTGTAGAAACATCTCAAGGATGATCAATGGAAACAGGATGCACCTGAGTCTCATTGCAAAGGGCCTGGATACTTGTGTAAAAAATGTATTGCTGTTTTTTTTATACATTTGCAAAAATATCTAAAAACCTATTTTTGCTTTGTCATTATGGCATATTGTATGTCGATTGAGGATATATATTTTTTTATCCATTTTTGAATAAGGTTGTAATGTATCAAAAATGTGGGTTAAAAGTCAAAGGGTCTGAATACTTTCCAAATGCATTGTAGGGTAGACAAACCCGTTTAAAATCTAGAGGTTTACCAAACAGTTAAGTAATTAACCATTAAGTTTAGTTGGATTAAATGATGGTCAAATGTATTTAAGAGAATCATATGAAAAGCATTTTGAGAATTTCATTGTGAAAGTCAATTACTTTATATGAAAGGTATTTCTAGATGAAACACTGATTAGGTTTGTTGAAAACGTCAAGTGATAGAAACCAAATTATTATTACTGTTAATATTATTAGTTATTATTACTATTATTAATAAGGGTGCACGATATATCGGTGAACATATCGGACGATATTAGCTAAAAATGCCAATAAAGGTATTGGCCGATATCAAGTTTAACGCCGATGTGCAAAACCGATGTCAAAGCTAATGTGCATACCTATATAACGTCAGTACATAACGTAATGACGCCACATAAAATGTTGCGCTAAACGTGCAGCAGAGCATTAAACTAGCCCACAATGTCTGCTGTGTGGATCGAGCAGTCAACAAGTCGAGCAGTCATTTGAGTCAACTCAAAGGCGAAATCTATTAAAGCCAAGATAATGGAATTCATTGTCATAGACAATCAACCGTTCTCTGTCGTGGGTGATGTTGGCTTTCGCCGACTGGTCCAGCACCTGTACACACTTATCAAGTGCGCTATTCTGCAGTTGTTGCCCTACCAGAGTTACACAATAATAGTGTAACTGCTATTAGCTTCAAAACATACATACTATGGAACGCTGTTTGGGTCTTGGCGTGTCAAGAAAGACACAGTGGCACTGTCAAAACCGTTTTTAAAAAGTCAGCAAAAAAGCAAACACCAGCCACGAACGATGTGTTTACAATACCTTGTTGGTAATAATGCATAATTTGTTTGACCACAGCTTCTGAGTTTAGCTTGGTACCTAGCTAGCACCAGCCTGAAAACAATGACCAGTAGAAACTGCAGTTATTTTCATTATTCTTAGCAATGATGTAGGAGTCCTTGTGAGTAAGTTTTAGCTAGGTTGTCACTTGTTGTTCGCCTACTGAAATTGAACTTCAAGTCATGAAAGTAAATAGCTAGCCAGCTACTTAACCCTGTTGCCCAAAGCTAACGCTATAAGCAGCCAGCTAGCTTCATCTGGCTAATGAGGCTTGACCGCATTGCGTTATGTGTTGCGAAGCTAGCCACAATAAGGATTAGGCACAATAGTGGAATTTGTAGTTTGCCTTCAAAATAAAAATATGTAATTGACAGTGATGCAAAGGAATACAAATAGTATATTTATGCCATACTTTTACTTTGAAGGCTAACCAAAAAGTCCACTATTGTGGCTAATCCTTATTGTGGCTAGCTTCACAAAGATGGGTCTGTCCACCGTTAAACAAATAAGAACTGTCTCATGAATGAGGGTTATTTTAGATGATGACACCTAGCTATTAAGTTAGCTAGCTAACTATAGCTACTGAAACAGATAGTCGTTTTGCTATCTTTTTGGGGAAGAACATTGTTTTCATCCATGAGCTAGTTAGCTTGCCTATGCCGTTCTGTACCATCACTCATTCATATATCTTTATGTACATATTCTTTATCCCTTTACACTTGTGTGTATAAGGTAGTAGTTGTGGAATTGTTAGGTTAGATTACTTGTTGGTTATTACTGCATTGTCGGAACTAGAAGCACAAGCATTTCGCTACACTCGCATTAACATCTGCTAACCATGTGTATGTGACAAATACATTTTTATTTGATTTGATTTGATTTAGCTGTTTTTATGACCATCACTGTAGGTGTGCGAGACAACTTTACCAGCATCATAGCATACGTATCGATGAATCATTGTGACATATAAAATACGAGTAATAGTGTAATAATTGAGTAATAACTACGTAAAAAATGTATGAAGGCGTTCAATTATTATGTGACGTGCAGACATATTCATGTCCTGATTGGTCAACAAGCTTATTCGACACGGGAAATTGTGTTATTTGATACGTCAAATAGTGTTAAATAGTATATTTTTTGACACGCAAAGACCCAAACGGCGTTCCATAGAAATCCTGGTTAAGAATGAAACAACTGAACAAATGAACAACGAAACAGCACAGCAAGTAAGTGAAAGAAATAGGTTTGATTATGTTTTACTGGTAATGGGGACATACTGTCACGTTCCTGACCTGGTTTCTGTTAGTTTTGTATGTGTTAGTTGGTCAGGACGTGAGTGTGGGTGGGCAGTCTATGTTTTCTGTTTCTATGTTGGTTTTGGGTGACCTGATATGGCTCTCAATTAGAGGCAGGTGTTTTTAATTTCCTCTGATTGAGAGTCATATTAAGGTAGGTGTGTTCACACTGTTTGCTTGTAAGTAGTGGTGTTGATTGTGTGCTACATGTTTTCTGGACTGAGTTCTTTTACCCCGTGTCTGGGGTTGGTTATATTGTACACCCAGTGTGTTAATAGGGTGGACTAGATGGTCCGTGTTCATTAAAGAACATTTTGGATTTGGCACCTGCTGTTTCCTGCGTGTTGACTCCACACTCTGACACCCAGGCCTTACACATACTTAAATGCCAAAAAAATATATATTTTGGTCAGTGTAGTGTGTGTGTGTAACCTTCATTTAAATAGGCAAGTCAGTTAAGAAATAATTCTTAATTACAATGACGGCCTACCCCGGCCAAACCCGGACAATGCTGGGCCAATTTTACGCAGCTTTATGGGACTCCCAATCACGGCCGGATGTGATACAGCCTGGATTAGAACCAGGGAATGTGGTGATGCCTCTTGCACTGAGACACAGTGCCTTAGACCGCTGCGTCCGTGTGTGTGGCTGAAGTCCCAGTAACAGGACCGATATGACAACAGCCAGTCCAAGTGCAGAGCGCCAAATTCAAAAAACAGAAATCTCATAATTAAAATTCCTCAGACATTCATGTGTCTTATATCATTTTAAAGGTAATCTTGTTGTTAATCCCACCAAAGTGTCCGATTTCAAATAGGCTTTACAGCGAAAGCACTACAAACGATTATGTTAGGTCACCACAAAACCCCAATAAGCATAGCCATTTTTTCCAGCTAAAGATAGCTTCACAAAAACCAGAATAGAGATACAATTAATCACTAACATTCGATTATTTTCATCAGATGACACTCATAGGACTTCATGTTACACAATCTATGCATGTTTTGTTTGATTAAATTCATATTTATATAAAAAAAATCTGAGTTTACATTGAGGCGACTAGATCCACTAGTTGCAAAAACATCAAGTGACTTTGCATAGCCCATCGTTTCAACAGAAATACTCATCATAAATACAGATGATAATACAAGTTATACACATTGAATAATAGATATACCTCTCCTTAATGCAAAAGCTTTGTCAGATTTCAAAAAAACTTTACGGAAAAAGAAATGCACGCTATAATCTGAGACGGCGCTCAAAAGAAACATACCACAGCTGCAAAGATGGCGTCACCATAAACAAGAAAATACATGATAAATATTCCCTTACCTTTGATGATCTACATCAGAAAGCACACCAGGAATCACAGGTCCACAATAAATGTTTGTTTTGTTCGAAAAAATCCGTTATTTATGTCCAATTGTTAGCGCGTTTGGTAAACATGTCCAAACGCTAATTCTGGTCAGCTTTCTATCGGACAAAAACTTCAAAATGTGATATTACCGGTCGAAGAAACATTTCAAACTAAGTACAGAATCAATCGTTAGGATGTTTTTAACATATAGCTTCAATAAAGTTCCAACCGGAGTATTCGTTCTTGTCTGCGTGAACGTAGGTGACTTCCATGAAAAAAAAAGCATGATCAGAAAATGGCTGCTTAATGGACACCTGACTGATTCTGCTATCATTCTCTCCCACAACATCATAGAAGTCTCATTGTAATTTCTATTGATGGTTGACATCTAGTGGAACCCCTAGGCAGTGCACAATCATTCATAAGTCAAATGGATTTCATTAGGGACTCTGGTGAATACAGACAAGCTCAGATTTCTGACTTCCTGTTTTGATTTCAACTCAGGATTTTGCCTACCTAATCTCACAGACATAATTCAAACAGTTTTAGAAACTTTAGAGTGTTTTCTATCCAATACTAATAATAATATGCAAATATTAGGAACTATGACTGAGGAGCAGGCCATTTGATATGGGCACCTTTCATCCAAGCTACTCAATACTGCCCCTTCAGCCATAAGAAGTTAACTATTTAACTGTACTAGAATGCTTAAAAGGCTGCTAAAATTGTAAATATCGGTATCGTTTTTGATTTTGGCAAGGAAAATATTGGATATCGATATCGGCCAAAAATGTCATATCGGTGCATCACTAATTATTAATAATACTAATATTACGCTTATGGATCTAGACAAAGCCAAACAAAAGTGTGTTTGTGATTCAGAGGTTGCGGTTGAATGCATTCAGTTGTACAACTGACCAGGTGTCCCCTTTTCCCTTAACGCATAAATTGCACTGGTAGCTAACGTAGTATCTCTACAGTACCACTCACCCTTTCGCCTTCCCCTTCCCCTTCTCCCTCTACCCCCACTCCTCCCCTAGACTCTCTCTTCTTATGAGTCTCTCTCTCTGTTTGCTGGCATTTACAGTCAGAGGTAAGGGTGATGTGCGAGGGACACCTAGCTACTTGCCATACTAACCCTTTACCCCATCCACTAAAATCTGCTTTTTCCCTTTTTACTCAGAGAATGATGAATCTTCTGTCAAGCTGTGGGTGTCAGAGGTGATTTGAACAGATGGTATTTTCCTTTAGTATGAGAAGAAATACACTCGCAAGCACGCACAAGCGAAGCTTTACAGAATTACGCCAAAAAAGGTATTCCAGAAAATAACCAAACAAAATAATATGAAGGGAAAGCCAGCATGTCAGGGCATAGCAGAGGTAACCCAAGATTTTCATGACTTCTCTTTATTGTGGTTTACTAAACAATTCACCACACCTACTTGACATGCAGTGTTAATGTAATCAGAGGTGACAGAAGAATTGTCAACATGCTGAAATACAGAACAAGAGGGAGAGAAGAGAAGAGGTGTAACAGTTCTTTCTATAGTTTGAACTTATGCGACAAATGCCAAAGGCCTTTGTTGACATTACAAACCAGACTGTGTGCAGTAGCAACAGTCAAAACGAACAATGATGAAAAATAGATTATCCAAATGATGTAGTAACATTCCACCTGAATATGTGAATTTTAAACGCTCCCTCCCACAGGACGTATGGTGAACGTCTAAACGCTCCCTCCCACAGGACGTATGGTGAACGTCTAAACGCTCCCTCCAACAGGACGTATGGTGAACGTCTAAACGCTCCCTCCCTCCCTCAGGACGTATGGATAACGTCTAAACGCTCCCTCCCTCAGGACGTATTGTGAACGTCTAAATGCTCCCTCCCACAGGACGTATGGTGAACGTCTAAAAGCTCCCTCCCTCAGGACAAATGGTGAACGTCTAAACGCTCCCTCCCACAGGACGTATGGTGAACATCTAAACGCTCCCTCCCTCAGGACAAATGGTGAACGTCTAAACGCTCCATCCCTCAGGACGTATGGTGAACGTCTAAATGCTCCCTGGGGACGTATGGTGAACGTCTAAACGCTCCCTGGGGATGTATGGTGAACGTCTAAACGCTCCCTGGGGATGTATGTTGAACGTCTAAACGCTCCCTGGGGATGTATGGGGAACGTCTAAACACTCCCTGGGGATGTATGGTGAACGTCTAAACACTCCCTGGGGATGTATGGTGAACGTCTAAACGCTCCCTGGGGATGTATGTTGAACATCTAAACGCTCCCTGGGGATGTATGTTGAACGTCTAAACGCTCCCTGGGGATGTATGGAGAACGTCTAAACACTCCCTGGGGATGTATGTTGAACGTCTAAACGCTCCCTGGGGATGTATGGTGAACGTCTAAACGCTCCCTGGGGATGTATGGTGAACGTCTAAACGCTCCCTGGGGATGTATGTTGAACGTCTAAACGCTCCCTGGGGATGTATGTTGAACGTCTAAACGCTCCCTGGGGATGTATGGAGAACGTCTAAACACTCCCTGGGGATGTATGTTGAACGTCTAAACGCTCCCTGGGGATGTATGGAGAACGTCTAAACGCTCCCTGGGGATGTATGTTGAACGTCTAAACGCTCCCTGGGGATGTATGGGGAACGTCTAAACGCTCCCTGGGGATGTATGTTGAACGTCTAAACGCTCCCTGGGGATGTATGTTGAACGTCTAAACGCTCCCTGGGGATGTATGTTGAACGTCTAAACGCTCCCTGGGGATGTATGGTGAATGTCTAAACGCTCCCTGGGGATGTATGGTGAACGTCTAAACACTCCCTGGGGATGTATGGTGAACGTCTAAACGCTCCCTGGGGATGTATGGTGAACGTCTAAACACTCCCTGGGGATGTATGTTGAACGTCTAAACGCTCCCTGGGGATGTATGTTGAACGTCTAAACGCTCCCTGGGGATGTATGTTGAACGTCTAAACGCTCCCTGGGGATGTATGGTGAACGTCTAAACGCTCCCTGGGGATGTATGGTGAACGTCTAAACACTCCCTGGGGATGTATGGGGAACGTCGAAACGCTCCCTGGGGATGTATGTTGAACGTCTAAACGCTCCCTGGGGATGTATGGGGAACGTCTAAACGCTCCCTGGGGATGTATGGGGAACGTCTAAACACTCCCTGGGGATTTATGGGGAACGTCTAAACACTCCCTGGGGATGTATGGGGAACGTCTAAACACTCCCTGGGGATGTATGGGGAACGTCTAAACACTCCCTGGGGATGTATGGGGAACGTCTAAACACTCCCTGGGGATGTATGTTGAACGTCTAAACGCTCCCTGGGGATGTATGTTGAACGTCTAAACGCTCCCTGGGGATGTATGGGGAACGTCTAAACGCTCCCTGGGGATGTATGGGGAACGTCTAAACACTCCCTGGGGATTTATGGGGAACGTCTAAACACTCCCTGGGGATGTATGGGGAACGTCTAAACACTCCCTGGGGATGTATGGGGAACGTCTAAACACTCCCTGGGGATGTATGGGGAACGTCTAAACACTCCCTGGGGATGTATGGGGAACGTCTAAACACTCCCTGGGGATGTATGGGGAACGTCTAAACGCTCCCTGGGGATGTATGGGGAACGTCTAAACACTCCCTGGGGATGTATGGGGAACGTCTAAACGCTCTGTGCCGGAGAGCCCCCAGACACATGCACTCTCTAACAGCAGCAAACAGTGCTTTAAAAAACTGTGCCATTTCCCCAGAGGAAAGGAATTCAGCTTGCCTAAACTGGAAGGGAGAGGGAGAAGGGGGAGATAGAAATACAGTGAGCTCCAAAAGTATTGAGACAGTGATACAGCTGACGTTAAAGTGCTGACAGTCAGCTATCAAATGTTTAGATATTTTTATCTATATCGAGTGAATAGTTCCAGCACTTTTTGTAGCTTGTGACTCTACAAATTTGTACATTTTGGTTGCATTTCAGAATGTTTTGTTCACAATAGAAAATAAGGGTAAATAATGTATTGTGTCATTTTGGGGTCACTTTTATTGTAAATAAGAATATAATATGTTTCTGAACACTTCTACATTAATGTGGATGTTACGATGACAACAAATAATCCTGAATGAATCGTGAATAATGACAAGTGAGAAACTTTGAAGCACAAATATCATACCCCCAATACATGCTAACCTCTCACCATTACAACAAGGGAGGTTAGCATTTTATATCATACCCCCAAGACATGCTAACCTCTCACCATTACAACAGGGGAGGTTAGCATTTTATATCATACCCCCAAGACATGCTAACCTCTCACCATAACAACAGGGGAGGTTAGCATTTTATATCATACCCCCAAGACATGCTAACCTCTCACCATTACAACAGGGGAGGTTAGCATTTTATATCATACCCCCAAGACATGCTAACCTCTCACCATTACAACAGAAGAGGTTAGCATTTTATATCATACCCCCAAGACATGCTAACCTCTCACCATTACAACAGGGGAGGTTAGCATTTTATATCATACCCCCAAGACATGCTAACCTCTCACCATTACAATAGGGGAGGTTAGCATTTTATATCATACCCCCAAGACATGCTAACCTCTCACCATTACAAAGGGGGAGATTAGCATTTTATATCATACCCCCAAGACATGCTAACCTCTCAGCATTACAACAGGGGAGGTTAGCATTTTATATCATACCCCCAAGACATGCTAACCTCTCACCATTACAACAGGGGAGGTTAGCATTTTATATCATACCACCAAGACATGCTAACCTCTCACCATTACAACAGGGGAGGTTAGCATTTTATATCATACCACCAAGACATGCTAACCCCTCACCATTACAACAGGGGAGGTTAGCATTTTATATCATACCCCCAAGACATGCTAACCCCTCACCATTACAACAGGGGAGGTTAGCATTTTATATCATACCCCCAAGACATGCTAACCTCTCACCATTACTACAGGGGAGGTTAGCATTTTATATCATACCCCCAAGACATGCTAACCTCTCACCATTACAACAGGGGAGGTTAGCATTTTATATCATACCCCCAAGACATGCTAACCTCTCACCATTACTACAGGGGAGGTTAGCATTTTTGGGGGGTGTATGATTATTTTGCGCCTGTAATGTTCTCACTCATCATTATTCACGATTCATTCAGGAATATCCGTAATTATCGTAACATCCACATTAATGTATTAGTGTTTAGAAACATATGATATTCTTATTTACAATGAAAGTGACTCCAAAATGTCACAATATATTATTTACCATTCATTTATTGGGCAGAAAATAATCTTCAAGCTACAAAAAGTGATGTAATTACTAAACTAAACAGTAGGTAGTGGAGAGCCTCATTCTGGTCCAAATATAATAATTAGGGCTCTCACGGAATCCAGGCATATAAACAGAATTCAACAATATAAAAAAAATGTATTAAAAATGTATTAATTCGCCCAAGTTTATCATAAGACATGAGCAGAATGCATCAGTGATTCATATTTCCTGCAACTTTCTGAAGAAGCAACGAGAATGCCCCTGTGTGTGGGCCGTGCGTGCGTATTCCACTTTGTGCGTGCGTCTGCCAGTTTGTGTAGCAGTTAGCGATGAAGCTAATGAAAACAGTCTTCTGGTAGATGGAAAGGCTTTCCCAAAAACTCTCAATTAAAATGTAACTACAAAGTAGCCTGTGCTTACCTGACAGAATGATATCATTATTTGTCATTCCAGTAGGTATTTGTTTAGAAAACTTTTACATGTAAGCTACTAAAACACCTCTAAACAAAAGCCTCTTGTTAGGCGCACACAGGGTAACTAGCACAAAAAATGACTATTTTGAGAGCAAAAACCTAAAAAACCTGAAACCTGGAAAAACAAAACAAATTTATTTTTCAAGATAATGTGAACTATTTACTTCATTGTTCTGTTCTAATAAAATGCATAATTTGAAGAACAAACAGCATTGTGGCAATTCATATCTTGCAGTAAAACTGTAAATAAGACGAATCTCAAGAGAAGACAGGTTAAATGTTAAAGCAGGTTTACTGTTCTCTTACTTACATGATAGTCCTGATCATGTAGGCCTAGACAATATCCAAAAACAACTAACAATACACTGTATTCATATCTTTTCGGTCAGGGTAGCCTAGTGGTTAGAGCGTTGGACTAGTAACCGAAAGGTTGGAAGTTCAAATCCCCGAGCTGACAAGGTACAAATCTGTCGTTCTGCCCCTGAACAGGCAGTTAACCCACTGTTCCTAGGCCGTCATTGAAAATAAGAATTTGTTCTTAACTGACTTGCCTAGTTAAATAAAGGTAAAATAAAAATAAAAAATTTAGATTGTAAAGTCATGTCTTTCTACACAATACCATTACAAATGTTTCATTTGGCTGTGTATTTCTGATGGAATCAATGCATTAGAATGTGCCGAAGGACATCAAAATAGAGTTCCCTTGGCAAAAAAAAGCTGAGGGTGCTTGGCTGGCTACTTTTTGGATTTGGCTGACTACTCTGTATATATACTGAACAAATATATAAACACAACATGAAACAATTTCAACGATTTTACTGAGTTACAGTTCATATAAAGAAATCAGTCAATTTAAATACAGTCTTTAGTCCTTAATCTATGGATTTCAAATGACTGAGCAGGGGCGCATCCATGGGTGGGCTTGGGCGGGCATAAGCCCACCCACTGGGGAGCCAGACCCAGCCAATCAGAATATGTTTTTCCCCACAAAAGGGCTTTATCACCGACAGAAATACTCCTCAGTTTCATCAGCTGACCGGGTGGCTCAGACAATCCCGCAGGTGAACAAGCCGGATGTGGAGGTCCTGGGCTGGCGTGGTTACACTTGATCTGCGGTTGTGAAGCCGTTTGGACGTACTGCCAAATTCTCTAAAACAACGTTGGATGCAGTTATGGCAGAGAAATTAACATTCAATTCTCTGGCAACAGCTCTGGTTTACATTCCTGCTGTCAGCATGCCAATATCACTCACACACTATCAATCACTAAAAATTTGAGACATCTATGGCATTGTGTTGTGTCACGTCTGTTTCCACTCCCCCTCTCTGGAGCGCGAGGTCGCCAGACTGCTCATCATTATGCACACCTGTCACCATCGTTACGAGCATCGGCGCTTCATCGGACTCACCTGGACTCCATCACGTCATTGATTGCCTCCCCTATATCTGTCACTTCCTCAGTTTCATTCCCGTGTTTGCATTTATGTTGTTTTGTTTCTCTTGTCCAGGCGCTGTTCTTGTTTAGTTCCATGTCTATTTATTATTAAATCCTCACCCTGTACTTGCTTCCCGTCTCCCAGTGTCTGCAGTTACGGAATCAGTGTTACAAAACTGCACATTTTTCCCCAGCACAAGGTGCACCTGTGTAATGATAGTGCTGTTTGATTAGCTTCTTAATATGCTACAACCGTCAGGTGGATGGATTATCTTGGCAAAGGAGAATGCTCACTAACAGGGATGTAACACATTTGTGCAGAACATTTGAGAGAAATACTTTTTTTGTGCATATGGAACATTTCTGGGATCTTTTATTTCAGCTCAGGAAACGTGGGACCAACACTTTACATATTGAGCTTTTATTTTTGTTCAGTATACACTGCAAAGCCTCATTATTCCACATGTCCTTTCATATCCACTACCACCATACACCTGACGGGGGCACTGTTCAGTATCTCTCATAGACCACAGCCCTCTCAGTTCCTGAGGCCCCATCAGATTCTCTACTGCTAGGCGGCAGCTCAGTGACAACCATAAATAAGAGATAACACTGTGGCAGGTCTGCAATAACAGCGCTGTTAGAAGAGCCACTGGCTGCAAGGCAACAAAAGGGGTGCCTTTTCACACGAGGGGAGAGAATACTATACAGAACACCATGCAAAAGGCTTGTGACTTTGGCTATTAGGGATGAGACAGTACTGTGGAAGAAGAGTTGGTGGATAGAAGTGTGTGTGGAAGGAATGGTTGTAATAGTATAAGTCAGAGGATGTCTTTTTATATTGGTGTATACATAGAGATATACAATAATATAATGTTCTATTTAATTTGATGGTTGTATGCCAGTGGTGGCTCGTGGCACTTTACATCGAAGAAGGGCTCATAGTAATGGCTCCAACGGTCCATTCCAGACATTATTATGAACCGTCCTCCTCCCACCAGCCTCCTCTGGTGTTTGATCATGCCCAGCATACCTACATGTTTTCATGGAAATGTTGTTCAACAGAGAAAGGCTATTCATTTCCCCGTATCAGTACAATTAACTTGATTATGTCCTACAAGAAAGGAAGCGGAAACACATCTGTGTGTGTGTGTGTGTGTGTGTGTGTGTGTGTGTGTGTGTGTGTGTGTGTGTGTGTGTGTGTGTGTGTGTGTGTGTGTGTGTGTGTGTGTGTGTGTGTGTGTGTGTGTGTGTGTGTGTGTGTGTGTGTGTGTGTGTCCGGCATATGCCTACTATTTCACTCCAACTCTAACAATATCTAAACAATGCGAAAGTCACAATGAAACAAACTCTTGCAGATGAATACAACATCACAAACAGACAAAAATAAACAAACTTGTCTGCCTCCACTTCCACAACACCACACTCAGTACCACATTCACATCAGAGAAATGTGTGTCAGAAACACTCACACATGCACAGACACGTGCACACACACACACATCCCACACAGTGAGCTCTAACAGACAGTTGGCCAATCTTCACTCACTGCTCAATATCTCCCTTCACACATTACAAAGAGGACTAATTTTCTTCAAAACATTTGGAGGGCCTTCATGGGTTTGATAGTGTTACACAAAGGCACTGCTGTTTACGTGTTGCTGCATTTGTTCTTGTTTTAGGGGGTACAATGTTAGAGAGAGAGAGACAGAGAGAGCGAGAGAGAGAGAGGGAGGGAAATTAGAGAGACGAGGGAGACGAGAGGGAGGGAGACAGAGAAAGACGAGAGGCAGGGAGACGAGGGGGAGGGAGACGAGATAGACGAGAGGCAGGGAGACGAGAGAGACGAAAGGGAGGGAGGTGAAAAATATGAAAGGGAGGGAGACGAGAGCAAGGGAGACGAGAGCGAGAGGGAGGGAGACAGAGAGAGAGAGGAGGGGAGATGAGAGATATGTGAGAAGGAGGGAGAAGAGAGCGAGGGAGGGAGGGAGGGAGACAGAGGGAGACGAGAGAGAGACAGAGAGAGAGGGAGGGAGATGAGAGAGAGGGAGGGAGACAAGAGAGAGGGAGACAGAGAGAGAGAGGAAGGGAGATGAGAGAGAGGGAGGGATACAGAGAGAGAGAGAGAGGAAGGGAGACGAAAGAGAGAGAGGGAGACGAGAGAGAGAGAGGGAGACGAGAGAGAGAGAGAGGCAGGAAGGGAGATGAGAGAGAGGCAGGAAGGGAGACGAGAAAGAGAGAGGAAGAGAGACGAGAGAGAGCGATACAGAGAGAGAGAGGAAGGGAGACGAGAGAGACGAGAGAGGGAGGGAGACGAGAGCGAGAGGGAGGAAGGGAGACGAGAGAGAGAGAGGGAGACGAGAGAGAGGCAGGAAGGGAGACGAGAGAGAGAGAGGAAGGGAGACGAGAGAGAGAGAAGGAGGGAGACGAGAGAGGGAGGAAGTGAGACGAGAGAGCGAGAGAGGAATGGAGACGAGAGAGAGGGAGGAAGGGAGACGAGAGAGAGAGAGGAAGGGAGACGAGAGAGAGAGAATGAGGGAGACGAGTGAGAGGGAGGAAGTGAGACGAGAGAGAGAGGGAGGAGGACGAGTGAGAGGGAGGGAGACGAGAGAGAGGGAGACAGAGAGAGAGAGAGGAAGGGAGACGAGAGAGATGAGAGAGAGAGAGGGAGGGAGACGAGAGAGAGGGAGGGAGACGAGAGAGAGGGAGGGAGACGAGAGAGAGGGAGGGAGACGAGAGAGGGAGGGAGATGAGAGGGAGGCTAGAAAGAGGGGAGACGAGAGCAAGGGAGAGAGGGAGACGAGAGAGAGAAAAATAAAGATATCAATATGGAAATAATTCCATCTCGCTCTGATCAACCTTCCATTGTTACTGTATATTGCACTCTAAATCGTCCAGCAGCAGGGAACCGTGATAGGCTACGTCTGGCTACAGCCTGTGGTAACGATCTGATGGACAGGTGATCAGGAAGAACTCACAGGAGATAGTTCCTGCCAGTCTTTTCATTGCGAACAGAAAAGTCATTGTGTTTGCATTGCCGCCGACCTCGTTTTCACAAATAATAGCAATAACAAAACAGCACAAAGACTAATGGATGGGCAGGCAGGCAGAGAGGCAGATATGAAAGCAGTTTTTAGATCAAAATAACTAACATATAAGGCAATGTTTAAAAGGATGCAAGATTTGAGGAAGGGTGGAATGGGGGAAGTGTGAACAATGTGTGTGTGTGTGTATTTGTGTGTGCATACGTGTAGGAGTAGAAAAGGGCAGTAGGGGTCTTTGTGGTGTTTGTAGCCAAATCTCAGTCAAAGATCAGAGGGGCCAGCTAGCCTCTCCTTATCCACTATGCCAAGCTTTGAACAGCATGACAGCACCACAGAAAACCACCTGCTCCACTGTGCAATTCAGAGTACCGTACTGTTGAAAGAAGAGTTGAGAGAGAAAACAGAAACAGATAGAGAGAGAGAGAGAGAGAGATACAGAGAGAGATACAGAGAGAGAGATAGTAATACAGATAGAGAGAGAGAGAGATACAGAGAGAGAGAGAGAAGGAATGAGAGAGAGATACAGAGAGAGAGACAGAGAGAGACAGAGAGAGAGAGAGAGAGAGAGAGAGAGAGAGAGAGACAGAGAGAGAGAGAGATACAGAGATAGAGAGAGAGAGATACAGAGATAGAGAGAGAGAGATACAGAGATAGAGAGAGAGAGATACAGAGAGAGAGAGAGAGAAACTAGAATGCTATTTGGCCCTAAACAGAGAGTACACAGTGGCAGAATACCTGACCACTGTGACTGACCCAAACTTAAGGAAAGCTTTGACTATGTACAGACTCAGTGAGCATAGCCTTGTTATTGAGAAAGGCCGCCGTAGGCAGACATGGCTCTCAAGAGAAGACAGGCTATGTGCACACCGCCCACAAAATGAGGTGGAAACTGAGCTGCACTTCCTAACCTCCTGCCAAATGTATGACCATATTAGAGAGACATATTTCCCTCAGATTACACAGATCCACAAAGAATTTGAAAACAAATCCAATTTTGATAAACTCCCATATCTACTGGGAGAAATTCCACAGTGTGCCATCACAGCAGCAAGATTTGTGACCTGTTGCCACAAGAAAAGGGCAACCAGTGAAGAACAAACACCATTGTAAATACAACCCATATTTATGCTTATTTATTTTAACTTGTGTGCTTTAACCATTTGTACATTGTTACAACACTGTATATATATAATATAACATTTGTAATGTCTTTATTGTTTTGAAACTTCTGTATGTGTAATGTTTACTGTTAATTTGTATTGTTTATTTCACTTTTGTATAATATCTACCTCACTTGCTTTGGCAATGTTAACACGTTTCCCATGCCAATAAAGCCCCTTGAATTGAATTGAATTGAATTGAGAGAGAGAGAGAGAGCGATACAGAGAGAGAGACAGAGAGAGAGAGAGATAGAGAGACAGAGAGAGAGAGAGAAACCTAAACAGTAAATACATCCTCCCAGCTGTTCCACCTAAACAGTAAATACATCCTCCAAGCTGTTCCACCTAAACAGTAAATACATCCTCCCAACCGTTCCACCTAAACAGTAAATACATCCTCCCAACCGTTCCACCTAAACAGTAAATACATCCTCCCAGCTGTTCCACCTAAACAGTAAATACATCCTCCCAGCTGTTCCACCTAAACAGTAAATACATCCTCCCAGCTGTTCCACCTAAACAGTAAATACATCCTCCCAGCTGTTCCACCTAAACAGTAAATACATCCTCCCAGCCGTTCCACCTAAACAGTAAATACATCCTCCAAGCTGTTCCACCTAAACAGTAAATACATCCTCCAAACCGTTCCACCTAAACAGTAAATACATCCTCCCAGCTGTTCCACCTAAACAGTAAATACATCCTCCCAAACGTTCCACCTAAACAGTAAATACATCCTCCCAACCGTTCCACCTAAACAGTAAATACATCCTCCAAGCTGTTCCACCTAAACAGTAAATACATCCTCCAAACCGTTCCACCTAAACAGTAAATACATCCTCCCAGCTGTTCCACCTAAACAGTAAATACATCCTCCCAGCTGTTCCACCTAAACAGTAAATACATCCTCCCAGCTGTTCCACCTAAACAGTAAATACATCCTCCAAGCTGTTCCACCTAAACAGTAAATACATCCTCCCAGCTGTTCCACCTAAACAATAAATACATCCTCCCAGCTGTTCCACCTAAACAGTAAATACATCCTCCCAGCTGTTCCACCTAAACAGTAAATACATCCTCCCAGCTGTTCCACCTAAACAGTAAATACATCCTCCCAGCTGTTCCACCTAAACAGTAAATACATCCTCCAAGCTGTTCCACCTAAACAGTAAATACATCCTCCCAGCTGTTCCACCTAAACAGTAAATACATCCTCCCAACTGTTCCACCTAAACAGTAAATACATCCTCCCAGCCGTTCCACCTAAACAGTAAATACATCCTCCCAGCTGTTCCACCTAAACAGTAACTACATCCTCCCAACTGTTCCACCTAAACAGTAAATACATCCTCCCAACTGTTCCACCTAAACAGTAAATACATCCTCCCAACTGTTCCACCTAAACAGTAAATACATCCTCCCAGCCGTTCCACCTAAACAGTAAATACATCCTCCCAGCTGTTCCACCTAAACAGTAAATACATCCTCCCAGCTGTTCCACCTAAACAGTAAATACATCCTCCCAACTGTTCCACCTAAACAGTAAATACATCCTCCCAGCCGTTCCACCTAAACAGTAAATACATCCTCCCAGCTGTTCCACCTAAACAGTAAATACATCCTCCAAGCTGTTCCACCTAAACAGTAAATACATCCTCCCAGCTGTTCCACCTAAACAGTAAATACATCCTCCCAGCTGTTCCACCTAAACAGTAAATACATCCTCCCAACCGTTCCACCTAAACAGTAAATACATCCTCCAAGCTGCTCCACCTAAACAGTAAATACATCCTCCCAACCGTTCCACCTAAACAGTAAATACATCCTCCAAGCTGTTCCACCTAAACAGTAAATACATCCTCCCAGCTGTTCCACCTAAACAGTAAATACATCCTCCCAGCTGTTCCACCTAAACAGTAAATACATCCTCCCAGCTGTTCCACCTAAACAGTAAATACATCCTCCCAGCCGTTCCACCTAAACAGTAAATACATCCTCCCAACCGTTCCACCTAAACAGTAAATACATCCTCCAAGCTGTTCCACCTAAACAGTAAAAACATCCTCCCAACCATTCCACCTAAACAGTAAATACATCCTCCAAGCTGTTCCACCTAAACAGTAAATACATCCTCCCAGCTGTTCCACCTAAACAGTAAATACATCCTCCCAACCGTTCCACCTAAACAGTAAATACATCCTCCCAGCTGTTCCACCTAAACAGTAAATACATCCTCCCAGCTGTTCCACCTAAACAGTAAATACATCCTCCCAGCCGTTCCACCTAAACAGTAAATACATCCTCCCAACCGTTCCACCTAAACAGTAAATACATCCTCCCAACCGTTCCACCTAAACAGTAAATACATCCTCCCAGCCGTTCCACCTAAACAGTAAATACATCCTCCCAGCTGTTCCACCTAAACAGTAAATACATCCTCCCAGCTGTTCCACCTAAACAGTAAATACATCCTCCCAGCTGTTAAACCCAAACAGTAAATACATCCTCCCAGCTGTTCCACCTAAACAGTAAATACATCCTCCCAGCTGTTCCACCTAAACAGTAAATACATCCTCCCAGCCGTTCCACCTAAACAGTAAATACATCCTCCCAGCTGTTCCACCTAAACAGTAAATACATCCTCCCAGCTGTTCCACCTAAACAGTAAATACATCCTCCCAGCTGTTCCACCTAAACAGTAAATACATCCTCCCAGCTGTTCCACCTAAACAGGGAATACCACAACGACTACAGCTAGGAGGTTTATTAAATCAGAGTAGTAAACCTCATGACACAGTACAAATATACCACTGGCTATCTGGGTTAGGTCCTCACTGAGTGAGGATTGTAGGTCAATGGGCAAACAAGACAATGAAACAGCAAGGCAAGAATGGTGGGGAGAGTGCCTCACATCCTGCTGAGTCAGGGTCTTATTCACCCAAAAACCAAGCAAATGGGGCAAAACGGGGAGGGACTGCCTGAACCTGTTCATTTTAGCTGCAAAACTTTTTCAGTCGCAAAATGTTTTGCTACGGTGTGCACTAATAAATACAATAATAAATGCCCTGTCCCAACACTTTCAAAATGCATTCTTCCTTCCTTCTCTCCTTGAGTCACTGACCTAACATGGGTGGATATGTGAAACCCTGCATTCAATGACCCAGTCCTATCCCATCATTGCTTTTATTTTTTAGTTAACCTCTATTTAACTAGGCAAGTCAGTTAAAAACACATTCTTATTTACAATGACGTCCTACACCAGCCAAACCCAGATGGCGCTGGGCCAATTGTGCACCACCCTATGGGACTCCCAATCACGGCCGGTTGTGATACAGCCTGGATTAGTTAATTCATGGAGGGGAGGAAGAAAATATGCATTTTTAGAGTACTTGAACAGGGCCTTGGTCTGGTGTATTTGACAGGAAGGTCTCTTCTCCCATAGCTCTGAAGGCAATTGGAGAATAACAATGAATTGTGAAGAGGATTATATTAACTGAAAGGTATGGTACAGAGCAACCATAGGTTGTATCCCCGTTGTGTCTGTCTTTCTCAGTCTATTTCCTCTCCCTGACAATCAACCACATATACTTGCTTAAACACACACACTGCTCCCATCTCCTATAAGGACACACGGTCACACTTTAGTCCTTTCCCACCTTCCTCAGTACACACACACACGCCACCATTAACATTCCCACCAAACATTACAGAGTGTTTACACAAAGGGACTTGAAATGAGACATTGATTGAGGACGGCTCGGGCGCCCAAGTCCAAGCTCAGCCTTTCAATTACCCCTCCGTATGATTAATATATCAAACAGCATTAGCCTCCTCCACCCTCCTCTGCTCCTCCTCCTCCTCCTCTACCCCTCTGATTCGCTACAATGAGTTCTGGGCCACTGCCCACTCCCTGCCCTGTTGTCTGCTGTCCGTGCCAGGCTAAAAAGGGCACCCCAGCCCAGTGACAACTTTTCATAGTCTTGCTTGTGCTTTGCCTCGGACAATAACTTGATTTGGGCCTCTTTAAATTCACCTGCATTCCCTTTGGTATGAATTAGTGGTGCTATAGGGTGCTATGGTGGTTCTGATGGCTCAGTACTTGTAATACCAGCGTCAGGTTTGATTCCAACAATGAATATATGTCAAAAAGAAAAAGGATGTCGATTTGGATGAAAGCATATATTGAATGACCATGTGTCTCACTGTCCCATACTGAAATAAATGGGATTGTTATTGGCCTGTGAAAAGGGCTTGATTATGGTATTGAGTGTTGGTCTATTGCATTGCATCATGTTTGGTAGTAGTGCTGGGGTGGAATGTTGACTGTGTTTACGTTGTGGTTGACTGGCTCTGGCACCACAACCACAGTCAGTCATTAACTAGTATACTAATGACAGGCCACTGGTAGAACTCTGGAGCCTTACGGGGCGTGCATGTGTGTTTGTGTGAAAACAAATTCATTTGAGGTCCAACGTCTTGGTGCAATGTTGGTGCGATGTTGGCGTGGACAAACGCTAATGATCAATGTGTGTGTGAGTCATGCTAATTAAATCTTGGGAAAGTCTTAATTGGGTACGTGTAAGCACAGCAGAGGAGGCTAGAAGTGGCGCTATAGGAAGACAGGCTAATTGTAATGGCTGGAATGGAATAAATGGAACGAAGTCAAACATGGTTTCCATGGGTGTTTCTCAAAATGCATTCTAACGTCAGAGTATGAGTCCAAATCAAAGTATGCGAAAAGGAGCATTGAGGGCACTTCTCGAACGAACATCGATGCAAGCTTCAATGGAAAGTATGCAAAGAAAAATGACCTGAAATCTAGCCATTGTTTCAGCTGAAGCACGTATGTTGCATGATATACAGACAATCACGTACTACAAAGGGAATTCAAGCATTTCGCGAACACCGACGTCTTGCTTCCGGACAAGCTAAACGCCTTCTTCAACTGCTTTGAGGATAACACAGTGTCACCGACGCAGCCCGCTATCAAGAACTGTGGACTCTTCTACTCTGTGGCTGATGTGAAAAAGACATTTAAGCGTGTTAACCCTTGCCAGGCTGCCAACCCAGATGGCATCCCGAGCATGTGAATACCAGCTAGCTGAGGTGTTCACGGATATATTCCATCTCTCCTTATCCCAGTCTGCTCTCCCCACTTAATTCAAAATGTCCACCATTGTTCATGTACCAAATAAAGCAAAGGCAACTGAACTAAATGACTATCGCCATGTAGCATTCACTTCTGTCATCATGAAGTGCTTTGAGAGGCTAGTTAAACACTGTTTCCCATGCTTGTTCAATGAACCATAAACAATTAATGAACATGCACCTGTGGAACGGTCGTTAAGACACTAACAGCTTACAGACGGTAGGCAATTAAGGTCACAGTTATGAAAACTTAGGACACTAAAGAGCCCTGTCTACTGACTCTGAAAGACACCAAAAGAAAGATGCCCAAGGTCCCTGCTCATCTGCGTGCCTTAGGCATGCTGCAAGGAGGCATGAGGACTGCAGATGTGGCCAGGGCAATAAATTGCAACGTCCGAACTGTGAGACACCTAAGACAGCGCTACAGGGAGACAGGACGGACAGCTGATCATCCTCCCAGTGGCAGACCACGTGTAACAACATCTGCACAGGATCGACACATCCGAAAATCATACCTGCAGCACAGTTACAGGATGGCAACAACAACTGCACGAGTTACACAAAGAACACACAATCCCTCCATCAGTGCTCAGACTGTCCGCCATAGGCTGAGAGAGGCTGGATTAAGGGCTTGTAGGCCTGTTGTAAGGCAGGTCCTCACCAGACATCCCCCTGTCAACAACGTTGCCTATGGGCACAAATCCACCGTCGTTGGAACAGACAGGACTGGCAAAAAATGCTCTTCACTGACATAAATGTTGGACATAAATTATGGACTTTATCGAACAAAACAAACATTTATTGCGGAACTGGGATTCCTGGGAGTGCATTTTGATGAAGATCATCAAAGGTAAGTGAATATTTATAATGCTATTTCTGAGTTCTGTTGACTCCACAACATGGCGGGTATCTGTATGGCTTGTTTTTGTGTCTGAGCGCCGTACTCAGATTATTGCATGGCGTGCTTTTTTCGTAAAGCTTTTTTGAAATCTGACACAGCGGTTGCATTAAGGAGAAGTATATCTTTAATTCTGTGCATAACACTTGTATCTTTTATCAAAGTTTATGATGAGTATTTCTGTAAATTGATGTGGCTCTCTGCAAGTTCGCCGGATGTTTTCGAGACACAACATTACTGAACATAACGCGCCAATGTGAACTGAGATTTGTGGATATAAATATGAACTTTATCGAACAAAACATACATGTATTGTGTAACATGAAGTCCTATGAGTGCCATCTGATGAAGATCATCAAAGGTTAGTGATTCATTTTATCTCTATTTCTGCTTTTTGTGACTCCTCTCTTTGGCTGGAAAATGCCTGTATGTTTTTTGTGACTAGGCTCTGACCTAACATAATCATATGGTGTGCTTTCGCTGTAAAGCCTTTTTGAAATCGGACACGATGGGTAGATTAACAAGAAGTTAAGCTTTAATTTGGTGTATTGCACTTGTGAATGTATCAAAGTTAAATATTTCAAAAAAATATTTTTGAATTTCGTGCTCTGCCTTTTCAGCGGATGTTGTCGAGGGGTTCCGCTAGCCTCAATAAGTTTTAAGAGGGTGTGAACTACACTGAATGGGTGTAGACAAAGAAGAGTTCTCCAGTAGGTACCAAAACACTCATGTGCTATTTTCTCAAAGGTGAGGTTACAAGTTTATCAACTTTCAAAGCTGAATTACTTTCCCATTGTTCCTCAACTGTAGTGTATGATATACACTTTTATACCTCTTTCATTCAATGTAAAAAACACAATTTCATATTTTGCTACATAATACCGAATCAAGCCGGTCGGTCACATTTATATTGCATAATACATGTTTTAAGTCCTTTTTGCCTGTTAAACTATCTGGTTAGCTACATTATTATGATTCACATATAGCTAGCTGATAGTTATATAGCAAAATGGTTGCTTTGTGTATATCTTATTTTGTCTCTATTGCCATTGTTTTCCTGGCTAGAATACGGTTCAGTGAATGGGTAAGTCCATAGTAAGTCAATAGGGCTAACTGGCTAGATAGCTGGCCACAAAGAATTGGTAGCTACCCATGAAACATGTACATTTACCGTGCATAACATTTACCTTGCATAACAACAGTTTTTGGTCATTTTTGCCTGTTTAACTAGCTGGCTAGCTAGATTATTACGATTTACATATCTATCTGATAATTATGAAGTAAAATGTTTGCTTTGATGCCATTGTCCTGGCTTGAAGAAGGTTCGGTGAATGGGGAGGTGCAGCGTGAGGTAATTCAGTAGGGGAGTGTGAGTGCTTCTCAAATGTATGGTTTTATCCATTCTCCACACTCTCGTTCTCACAAGAACATGCTCAAGAGAACATGGTCGAAGAATGCACTCGGAGCATGAGAGTGTGAATCATGGTAGTATGTATATTGAGATACACCTCACATGTTTGATGTGTTTCCACTTATTCCATTACAGCCATTACAATGAGCCCGTCCTCCTATAACACCTTCCAGCAGCCTCCACTGAAGCACACATGCACACTTGTGTGCGCGTGTGTGTGCTCAGTAGCCTACTGCATGTCCTTTTAAGATGAACGACCCACTGCTCATGTAGGCCTACTGTATGAAGCATAACCCCCCCCCCCCCACATACACACACACACACACACACACACACACACACACACACACACACACACACACACACACACAAACACAAACCCCCATTGTTTGTTCTCATCATATGTTTGACTTGAATGGAGAGTTAGAGGAAGTGTTCAATGCCCTGAAGAACAATGACAGCAGCTGTTTATGAAATTGCACATTGTCTGTTTGTTAGAGCTATGGCCATTGTTTCTAAATAGGAATGACAAAACAGGAACTATCACTGATTCCTATCTCCATTCCGCAAAAACAAACCCAGCACTTGCTCGGAGATATATAAATTATTGATGGGAATCAGCTCATTAAAAAGGAGAAAATGCAGTGGTCAAAAGCACTGTAGGGATCTGTCTGTTGATGTTGAAAGGCATCTCTTTTCTTTTGTTAACCACAACTTCTTACAAAATACCCCAATGCATTTTGTAGGATTCGAGGATTGCTGGTGTTACGGATTCTCTTTAAGACTATTTTCTCTCTGCTAGATGGACCGAGATGGACGTTTTGTAGCTGGTTGTGATGATTCTTCAGAGAACCAATACAAAAAGCCTTTAACAGAAACTGTCACGTTCCTGACCTGTTTTCCCTTGTTTTTGTATTTATTTGGTATGGTCAGGGCGTGAGTTGGGTGGGTTGTCTATGTGTGATTTTCTATGGTGGGATTTTGTGTTCGGCCTGGTATGATTCTCAATCAGAGGCAGCTGTCAATCGTTGTCCCCGATTGACAGCCTGGGTTTCACGTGTGTTTTGTGGGTGTTTGTCTACCGTGTTAGTGTTTTCACCACACGGTACTGTTTCGGTTTTCTGCACTTCGTTTATTGTTTTGTATTTCAGTGTTCAGTTTCGGTTTTAATAAATCATCATGAGCACGAACCACTCTGCATATTGGTCCGATCCTTCTCGCCTCTCCTCGTCCGATGAGGAGGACGAAATAGACAAGCGTTACGGAAACAGAACACGGCTGTAGAGGAAGGGCAAAAACCTGTAAATGAAGAGAACCCCATCCTTCTCTCATTCTCAGGGGTTAAAGAAAATAAATCCCATGAAATAGTTACGGCGATCTCAGATCGATTGTCCGGGGCCAAGTTAACCTCCTATTTCATGTAAGAAAACCATGAACATTCATGCATTTAGGGAAAGAGGATTGCGAGTTTGACCAATTCTAGTCCCCTATGGGGTACAGGGATAATGTTTATGTAGAAGGACTGAGAAGCTGGTGACTTTTTAAAAGGACATTCTACTCCAAAATTAAAGAAAATATAATAAAGCCGACACCATCTAAAAAATAATGTCCACCTCCAGAAATGGGCCCAATAACATATTGGTAAAAATTGCAATAAGCATTATCACCTGTAGCCCAACTAATGAAGCACAGGCTCAAGTATTGGGGACGAACTTCTGATAAATCGATACACACACCGGCACACTGCTTTGAAGTTAGCTGTTTAGCATTTTGACACATACTGTACCTCGGAGCTCCAGTATCAAACGTAACATCACTACTTGAAACTCCGGTTGTAATACTGCATTTGTAAAAGATGACACATGTAATTGAAGGAGTGGAGAAATAAACTTGGTAGCAATGTAAAACTGCTTTCAAAATACCGTACATTTGCCAAAACGGCTTTCAAAAGTGTTTTCCCAAGATTGCATTAAGAATTGTTCTGCATTGACTGCTTGTCAGAATACATGTTCCCCTCCTATGGTTATTGCAACTTGAATGTCGGTAAATAGGTAAACTATTCTACTATGGGTTGTCAGATTGTTTTAATAACATTGCATGGCAAAAATAGTAGCACTGGAAAGTTCCATCCTGAGTGATAAAGTATAGGCTTTGAAAACCTCTGCCAGCAGCTACAATAGGCTACACACAGCTGTCTGAGTCGAGGACTGCTGCGGTGCTCATTATAGACTAATTCTCTTCATCTGAACATTGGAATGTAATCAACAATCATGCATGTCAGTTCAATGCACACAGCATAAAAGTTCAAATAAAATATTTGAGAATACATTTATTTGGAATATACACTGAGTGTACAAAACATTAGGAACACCTGCTCTTTCCATGACAGACTGACCAGGTGAATCCAGGTGAAAGCTATGATCCCTTATTGATGTCACTTGTTAAATCCACTTCAATCCGTGTAGATGCAGGGGGAAGACAGGTTAAAGAAGGAATGTCAAGCCTTGAGACAATTGAGACATGGCTTGTGTATGTGTGCCATTCAGAGGATGAATGGGCAAGACAAAATGTTTAAGTGTCTTTGAACGGGGTATGGTAGTAGGCAGGGGTGCAACTTTGGTTTTATATATATATTTTTCTATCCAGTCAGATAAACACCCGCCCGCTCGGAGGCATCGCATGGTCCTAAAGCACTCCTTTGCCTTGTTTTGTATCACATTCCAATTATGGTAATAGGTACTAAGCGCACCGGTTTGAGTGTGTCAAGAACTGCAACGCTGCTGGGTTTTTCATGCTCAACAGTTTCTCATGTGTATCAAGAATGGTCCACCACCGAAAGGACATCCAGCCAACTTGAACAACAGTGGGGAGCATTGGAGTCGACATGGGTCAGCATCCCTGTGGAGCGCTTTCGATTCCTTGTAGAGTCCATGCTCGTAAGTATTGAGGCTGTTCTGAGGGCAAAAGGGGGTGCAACTCAATATTAGGAAGGTGTTCCTAATGTTTTGTAGAACAGACATCTGTATTAGGCTATGTCATCTACAAACCAGCACTAACCCTCCTTTTATTGATCTAAAAAACGACCTCTCCAGAATCCATATGATGGAAATCCGTCGCAGTGACGGAGAACTTTAACCCACTGCGTTCTTTCTCCCTTTCTCTCACTCTCTCCTCCTTCCACATGTTCAATCATCTTCCCTCAACCTCTAGCATCCTTGCATCGTAACATCAGTCAGGGGATTATAGAGGATGTTATGATCTCATGACTTAAGATCTTATGATTTATGAATTATTACATTTTTTAAATTAATAATATAAGACAGATGCTTCAGAGGGTATGTAGTTGTTCTCGTGTGTGTCTGTACATGTGTGTGCGTCTGTGTGTGTGCTTCTATGTGGAAGTGTCTGTCAGAGATGAGAGTGTTCCAGGTCATGTGTGTGTGTGTGTGTGTGTGTGTGTGTGTGTGTGTGTGTGTGTGTGTGTGTGTGTGTGTGTGTGTGTGTGTGTGTGTGTGTGTGTGTGTGTGTGTGTGTGTGTGTGTGTGTGTGTGTGTGTGTGTGTGTGTGTGTCTGTGTGAGACCGTGTGTGTGTCTGCGTGCATACGTGTCTGCGTGCGTGCGTGCGTGTGTGCGTGTGTGTCTGCGTGCATGAGTGTACATCTGCCTGCGTGTCTGCGTGCGTGTGTGTGTCTGCGTGCGTGCGTGTCTGCGTGCATGCTTGTGTGTCTGCGCACGTGTGTATTCATGCGTGTCTGCGCGCGTCTTTGTGCATTACTGTGTGTGTGTTAGAGAAGAGAGGGGTCTAGGTCACATTTGAGTGTGTTTGTTGAGAGTAGAAGCCAGAAAATTCCTTCTGCTTTGGGTACACAGCTTACAGAATCACTCGCCCTAACCTTAAACTTCACAAACACATAAAAGCACTTTGTGCAAGGTTGGCGGGCTGCATCCAACACACAGAGGGGGGTAGAGACATGGACTTTACACAGACCCGGTGACAACAGTTAAATATAACAATGCATGGTATCTGGAAATACTGTTGTACCTGAACCCTAATACAAGGAGAAACATGATTAATACTGGTTAATACTGCCTAACTGCCTGCAGAAAAACATGATTAATACTGGTTAATACTGCCTAACTGCCTGCAGAAAAACATGATTAATACTGGTTAATACTGCCTAACTGCCTGCAGAAAAACATGATTAATACTGGTTAATACTGCCTAACTGCCTGCAGAAAAACATGATTAATACTGGTTAATACTGCCTAACTGCCTGCAGAAAAACATGCATTGTAGGAGAAAACCCAGAGGGCCTCGTTCCATAGTATCATCTAGACCAGTGGTTCCCAAACTTTTTATAGTCCTGTACCCCTTCAAACATTCAACCTCCAGCTGCATACAAATGTTTTTTGCCATCATTGTAAGCCTGCCACACACACACAATACATTTATTAAACGTAAGAATGAGTGTGAGTTTTTGTCACAACCCGGCTCAGGGGAAGCTTTTATAGGACCAGGGCACAAATAATAATAAAACAATAATTTTGCTCTTTATTTAGCCATCTTACAAATAAACCTTTATTTGTTCATCGAAAATCTGTCAGTGGCTTCTGATTAAATTACATTTTTACAGAACCGCTTGTTGCAATTTTGATGAGGATCCCTTGTTCAGATATCGGTAAGTGGACTGGAGGCAGGGCATGAAAGGGATAACGAATCTGGTTGTTTGTGTCGTCCGTTTCGGAAAGTACCTGCGTAATTGCGCACCCAACTCACTCAGGTGCTTCGTTATATCACATTTGACATTGTCCGTAAGCTTGAGTTCATTTGCACACAAAACATTATACAATTATGGAAAGACCTGTGTGTTGTCCTCATTAAAGCGGACAGAGAAGAGCTCCAACTTCTTAATCATAGCCTAAATTTTGTCCGGCACATTGAATATAGTTGCGGAGAGTCCCTGTAATCCTAGATTCAGATCATTCAGGCGAGAAAAAACATCACCCAGATAGGCCAGTCGTCTGAGAAACTCGTCATCATGCAAGCGATCAGACAAGTGAAAATTATGGTCAGTAAAGAAAACTTTAAGCTCGTCTCTCAATTCAAAAAAATGCATGAATACTTTGCCCCATGATAACAATCACACTTCGTGTATGTTGTAAAAGCGTGACATAGACGCTCCCCATATCATTGTATAGTGCAGAAAATACACGAGAGTTCAGGGGCCTTGCTTTAACAAAGTTAACCATTTTCACTGTAGTGTCCAAAACGTTTTTCTTGCTGGCAGCAAGAGACTCTTGATGGATGCTACAGTGTACCCAACTGGTGTCGGGAGCAACGTGCGTTACCACTCCACTATGTCTCCCTGTCATGGCTTTTGCGCAATCAGTACAGATACCAACATGCGCAGCAGCTACGTTTGGCTACATACAGACCGTTAGTGAAATTCCTGCAAGAGAGCAACGGTTAATGTGATTGGATGTTAATTATTTGACTAGGGTACCTATATTTGACATTGTGTTGTTATTTCGCTGAACACTAGATGGTTGAATTTTATTTTGACAGTGAAACAAGGCTACTCAGGCGAGAAACAAACCTCACCCAAATGTATAGCCCCGTAGGAAAATATAAATGGATTATTTAAAAATATGAATTAAAAATATATAACATTGAATCACATTTTGATGTGGCATACCCCCAATGACATTGTTTGGGAATACCTGATCTTGACAAAAAAGGTGCTATTTAGATCCTAAAATTATTTTTTGGCTGTCCCCATAGGAGAACCCTTTGAAGAACTAATGTTGGTTCCAGGTAGAACCTTTTTTGGTTCCATGTAGAATCCTTTCCACAGAGGATTATTCCTGGACCCCAAATGGGTTCTCATATGGTAACTGCCACATAAACCTTTTTTTCTAAGAGAGTAGTTGTCACACGTTGCGATTGAACAAGAAAATTATCACCAAAACAATTGAGGGCAATAGTACCAGGAAGACAGTACATTTTAATAGCAAGTCATTGGTGCAAAAAGTGAGATTGTGTGGTTTCTAGCACTTCAGTCCAAGTCATTTCAGCCTGTAGCATTTGACCCATCGCCACACAGCATTATCTCCTAGAAATCACCTTAGCATTAGGCCCATCTCCACACAGCATTATCTCCTAGAAATCACCTTAGCATTAGGCCCATCTCCACACAGCATTATCTCCTATGAATCACGTTAACATTAGGCCCATCTCCACACAGCATTATCTCCTATAAATCTTAGCATTAGGCCCAACTCCACACAGCATTATCTCCGATGAATCACGTTAACATTAGGCCCATCTCCACACAGCATTATCTCCGATGAATCACGTTAACATTAGGCCCATCTCCACACAGCATTATCTCCTAGTATTCTTGAAAGTTAATGGAGAACAAACACTTGCACAAGCACTTCATCTCATTTCCATCTAAATGGATGAGGTATCCAAAATGGAGTGGGATGTGTTATGATTTCCACATACCATGTAATGAGGTGTACTACAGTAGATATAAGTCCCCAAAGTACACAACACAACCCTAGCTAAACACCCTACTCTGCAGTATATCATAGAAAATCCCCAATGGTACCTTCCTATTACAGACTACTGCGTTCCACCACATGCAACGATAATGGGTATCAATATTTCTAGTCGTTCCCCTTTGGCCCTTATTTCCTCCCCTCTCTCCCCAGTGTCCCTCGGTCTGCCCGCCAATCTATTTTCTCAATGAACAGCTAGCCCTTTCAGGCCCGGGAGTTGAGAGGCTGCGTTAGGATTCCACTGTGGTGGCCAGTCCGGCTAACTCTGACTTAGACAAATCACCATGCACAGCACACGTACACACATAGGCCCAAAGAACACATGGTTGCATACACACAAATATACACACACAATGCAGCATCACTGGCAATTGTATTAACAATCACATTAAAACCAAAAAGACTAAGGGCTCAGACACCAAAAGCGTTTGCCGAGAGTACTTAACACTTCTGTACGTAATTTGCGAACCTAGTGCACCCCGATTTTACATGTAGAATCTCATGAAAAATGACAGCAGTCAGACGTCTACAGCGGGTGGTCCCTAAAACACAGCATGCTGAATGATCGGCAGAGAAACGCTAGATCCACATTTGGTGCGCCGTGTGCGAGCCTTAAGGACCCCACGATTCACCTTGTCGATCAATGGCGCTGGCTATTACTGCAAGCTCACCTCTTCAGCTAGGGTCAATGCTAGTGCTACACTACCAACTCCGAGTCTCAGCTTATCTTTCAGCCCTCTCTGCAGTTCAACATCTTTGTCTTTGCTAGCATAGCATCAATCAAAGGGGTCCAAGGTAAAGTCTATAGTTCCTTCAAACTCAACTCTGGACCTTGAAGCCAGTTCTACTGCATTTTTACATTGTTCCCCTCTAATCAGGTACTGATTTAGACCTGGGACACTAGGCGGGATTAATTATCAGGTAGAACAGAACACCAGCAGGCTCCCGACCTCGTAGGGTATGAGTCGAATACCCCTGCTATAGTTAAATGTGCTCTGCAGCAGGAAAACTTGAGAGGAAATACTCGAGAGGAAACAAATATTCCCCTGATCCTGAATGGAAACTCATATCGTGTCCTGCGTTTCCATGCTTGGTTAGGTACTGTACATTCTGTGCCTACATTAAGCCCATCACACAAAAGTTATTTCCGTTGCGTCACCTCTCCATGCAAAGTAGCAACAGGGATAGAAAGATCAAACAAACTACAAACTAAACCATTACTCGCTCTCCTTCTAGTAAAAAGCCCTATTGGGCAGATTGTCGTCACGGGACAGGAAGTGCTGGGGCTTGGTACGCCCTGTAAACATGCTCCCCTGGGGAACAATGACCTCCTCCAAACTCAAACCAGGAAGTGGCCGAGACAACAATGGATGAGCACCACTACTGAACACCAGAGGGGAAAAAACAGACATTTCCTACTTGTGTTTGTGAATCTGTGTGCGCGTGCATGTGTGAGTGTGAGTGTGCATGTGTCTGACTGTCCTTCCATCTGCTCAGTGGTTCAAACATCAAATCCCAGGGTTATCTATTGAAGGTGTTTGAGTGGGTAGATTCATTCAAAATATCCTTCTTCATACTACAATGTCGCGACATCACCCCATACTACACTATCACCACATACTACACTGTCGCGACATCACCCAATACTACACTGTCGTGACATCACCCCATACTACACTGTCGCGACATCACCCCATACTACACTGTCGCGACATCACCCCATACTACACTGTCACCCCATACTACACTGTCGTGACATCACCCCATACTACACTGTTGCGACATCACCCCATACTACACTGTCGCGACATCACCCCATACTACACTGTCACCCCATACTACACTGTCGCGACATCACCCAATACTACACTGTCGTGACATCACCCCATACTACACTGTCGCGACATCACCCCATACTACACTGTCGCGACATCACCCCATACTACACTGTCACCCCATACTACACTGTCGCGACATCACCCCATACTACACTGTCACCCCATACTACACTGTCGCGACATCACCCCATACTACACTGTCACCCCATACTACACTGTCGCGACATCACCCCATACTACACTGTCACCCCATACTACACTGTCGCGACATCACCCCATACTACACTGTCACCCCATACTACACTGTCGCGACATCACCCCATACTACACTGTCACCCCATACTACACTGTCGCAACATCACCCCATACTACACTGTCGTGACATCACCCCATGCTACACTCATGACAATGCCAAGGAGAGACAGATTTAAGTTTAATGGAAATTATTCCTCACAGAAGGCAATTCTCGTTAGCCACCAATATTAATATGCCCCCATTACTGATGCGTGGTGGTGAAACAGGCCATTAGTATGTTTATGTGTGTATGGTGGTAGGCTCCTTGACTATTTTACTAAGTGCTTTACTACATGGGCCTTGCCATAGCTGCACTACACATTCCTACTACTGCTAACTAGTCTGCAACATGACAGCATGTCTACAAAATGTAAATAGGTCAACAACGCTAATGATGTTTGCATCCCCAATGGCACCCTATTCCCTTTACAGTCCACTATTTTAGACCAGGGCTCATTGGGCTCTGATCAAAAGTAGTGTACTTTATAGGGAATAGGGTGCCACTTAAAATGCAGACAATAAGCCTGCCTGAGGAAGTCTACAAAACTGACATTTCCTCATTGAAACAATGGCCTTTTAAGGCATTCTTCAGATCAAGCCAATATAATTGTTGGTGAGATGCATCCCCATGCCATCTCAAATAATATGACCCAGTTGATTTGGAGCGAATGGACTCCAAATGGGCGTGAGGAGGACGAGGTCCTAGTTCAGGGTAAAAGGATGGCCCCTTCAACAGGCCTTGGCGGCCTCTGTATCAACTTTTACGACATCGCTCCCATCTCAGTCTACAAACATCACGCTCCTAGTTCACAAAGCAATGCATGCTGGGACGGACCATGCATAGATGATCACCACTGAGTGCACGCAGAGGAGAGAGATAGAGAAAGAAAGAGGGAGGGCTGGGGGCAGGGCCTTGCCGGCATCTCGGGGCGGGTGGGGGCGAGCGCACCCACTGACCCACTGACAAAAAGCAGCCACAGACAAAAAGCAGCCACTGACAAAAAGCAGCCACTGACAAAAAGCCGCCACAGACAAAAAGCAGCCACTGACAAAAAGCAGCCACAGACAAAAAGCAGCCACAGACAAAAAGCAGCCACAGACAAAAAGCAGCCACAGACAAAAAGCAGCCACTGACAGAAAGCAGCCACAGATGGGAGCGGCCAATTGTATTGTATTGTTGTTTTAAAGAACACTTAAATATATACAGTGGGGAGAACAAGTATTGGATACACTGCCGATTTTTCAGGTTTTCCTACTTACAAAGCATGTAGAGGTCTGTAATCTTTATCATAGGTACACTTCAACTGTGAGAGACTGAATCTAAAACAAAATTCCAGAAAATCACATTGTATGATTTTTAAGTAATTAATTTGCATTTTATTGCTTGACATAAGTATTTGATCACCTACCAACCAGTAAGAATTCCGGCTCTCACAGACCTGTTAGTTTTTCTTTAAGAAGCCCTCCTGTTCTCCACTCATTACCTGTATTAACTGCACCTGTTTGAACTCGTTACCTGTATAAAAGACACCTGTCCACACACTCAATCAAACAGACTCCAACCTCTCCACAATGGCCAAGACCAGAGAGCTGTGTAAGGACATCAGGGATAAAATTGTAGACCTTCACAAGGCTGGGATGGGCTACAGGACAATAGGCAAACAGCTTGGTGAGAAGGCAACAACTGTTGGCGCAATTATTAGAAAATGGAAGAAGTTCAAGATGACGGTCAATAACATTTACATTTACATTTAAGTCATTTAGCAGACGCTCTTATCCAGAGCGACTTACAAATTGGTGCATTCACCTTATGATATCCAGTGGAACAGCCACTTTACAATAGTGCATCTAAATAATTTAAGGGGGGGGGGGGGGGGGGGGGGTTAGAAAGATTACTTTATCCTATCCTAGGTATTCCTTAAAGAGGTGGGGTTTCAGGTGTCTCCGGAAGGTGGTGATTGACTCCGCTGTCCTGGCGTCGTGAGGGAGTTTGTTCCACCATTGGGGTGCCAGAGCAGCGAACAGTTTTGACTGGGCTGAGCGGGAACTGTACTTCCTCAGAGGTAGGGAGGCGAGCAGGCCAGAGGTGGATGAACGCAGTGCCCTTGTTTGGGTGTAGGGCCTGATCAGAGCCTGAAGGTACGGAGGTGCCGTTCCCCTCACAGCTCCGTAGGCAAGCACCATGGTCTTGTAGCGGATGCGAGCTTCAACTGGAAGCCAGTGGAGAGAGCGGAGGAGCGGGGTGAATTGAGAGAACTTGGGAAGGTTGAACACCAGACGGGCTGCGGCGTTCTGGATGAGTTGTAGGGGTTTAACTTCTTGCGAATATAGGGGGTGCTGTTTCGACTTAGCATGAATCGGTCTTCAGATTAAACGGCTTCCTACTCAATTCTTGCTCGTACAATATGCATATTATTATTATTATTGGATAGAAAACACTCTCTAGTTTCTATAGCCGTTGGAATTTTGTCTCTGAGTGAAACAGAACTCCTTCTACAGCACTTTTCATGACAGGGAGTGAGATTTCAGAAATCTTGGCACCTGTTCCCAGGTCGGTTGTAAAGTCCGTGTAAATGCTATGGAGAAACAAACACTGCCTACGTCTTCCTCTGGATGTCAGTACGTGGTGACGCTTTGAATGGAGTCTATTGCGCAATCAGGGCCTCTATAAAACACCAAAGACCGGAAGTAGCTTTCTTTTCCTGCCTGCGCCTGACGCACGATGGACATCGGACTTGCCTCCTTCCAAGCTGTTGTTTAGCCAGTAATATTTCTCCGGTCATGTTTTTACTCGTTATAGGTGTTAAAAACATCATAAGGTAGTTAATTTGAACCGTTTAATAGCAATTTATATCCGTTTAGGGCAATTTTATGGCATTTCTGTGTGATGCACTTTGAGGAGCTGGGCACTTTGAGTGCATGGTGAACGTTAGTGGCCATTTCGACGGGACAAGAGGACATCTTTCGACCAAAAGACGATTAGACCGGAGAAAGGATTCATTGCCCAAGATTCTGATGGAAGAACAGCTCATAGTAAGAACTATTTAAGATGATAAATCGTGTTTCTGTCGAAAAATGTTAAACGCTTATGCCGCCATTTTGTTAGGTGTAGCTTCGCTTGGCGCAACCTGTATTGAAAAGTAAGGATAATTCAAAAAATGTAATTCAGCGATTGCATTAAGAATTAAATTGTCTATCAATCGCTGTCCACCCTGTATTTTTTAGTCAAGTTTATGAGTATTTATGTATAAGACTAGATCACTGTCTAATATGGCGCATGACATTTTCTGACCAGCTTGGCTACTTTTCTCATTGTCTAACCATGATTTTGGTGGCTAAATATGCACATTTACGAACAAACTCTATATGTATGTTGTAATATGATGTTACAGGAGTGTCATCTGAAGAATTCTGAGAAGGTTAGTGAAAAAATGTATACATTTTGGTGGTGATAATGCTATCGCTCTTTTTGCCGTGAATCAATGCTGGGGTAATGTTTGCACATGTGCTATGGTAATATAACGATTTATTGTGTTTTCGCTGTAAGACACTTAGAAAATCTGAAATATTGTCTGGATTCACAGGATCTGTGTCTTTCAATTAGTGTACTCTGTGTATTTTTTACCTTTCACGGGTCTCTGCCCCGGGTCCGGGAGCACCCCCCACCCCCCCCCCACACACTGAGTAGCATCGCTAGCATAGCGTCACAATTAAATAGTAGCATCTAAATATCATTAAATCACAAGTCCAAGACACCTAATGAAAGATACAGATCTTGTGAATAAAGCCACCATTTCAGATTTTTTAAATGTTTTACAGGGAAGACAAAATATGTAAATCTATTAGCTAACCACGTTAGCAAAAGACACCATTTTTCTTTGTCCACCATTTTTTCTCAACACCAGTAGCTATCACCAATTCGGCCAAATAAAGATATTGATAGCCACTAACCAAGAAAAAACCTCATCAGATGACAGTCTGATAACATATTTATGGTATAGGATAGGTTTTGTTAGAAAAATGTGCATATTTCAGGTATAAATCATAGTTTACAATTGCACCCACCATCACAACTCGACTAGAAAAAATACAGAGCAACGTGTATTACCTAATTACTAATCATAAAACATTTCTTAAAAATACACAGCTCACAGCAATGGAAAGACACAGATCTTGTGAATTCAGACAACATTTCAGATTTTCTAAGTGTCTTACAGCGAAAACACAATAAATCGTTATATTAGCATACCACATGTGCAAACGTTACCAGAGCATTGATTCTAGCCAAAGAGAGCGATAACTTAATCATCGCCAAAATGTATACATTTTTTCACTAACCTTCTCAGAATTCTTCAGATGACACTCCTGTAACATCATATTACAACATACATATAGAGTTTGTTCGAAAATGTGCATATTTAGCAAACAAAATCATGGTTAGACAATGAGAAAAGTTGCCCAGCTGGTCAGAAAATGTCATGCGCCATATTAGACAGTGATCTAGTCTTATACATAAATACTCATAAAGACTAAAAAATACAGGGTGGACAGCGATTGATAGACAATTTAATTCTTAATGCAATCGCTGAATTACATTTTTTTAATTATCCTTACTTTTCAATACAGGTTGCGCCAAGCGAAGCTACACCTAACAAAATGGCGGCATAAGCGTTTCACATTTTTCGACAGAAACACGATTTATCATAATAAATTGTTCTTACTTTGAGCTGTTCTTCCATCAGAATCTTGGGCAATGAATCCTTTCTTGGGTCTAATCGTCTTTTGGTCGAAAGCTGTCCTCTTGCCATGTGGAAATGCCCACTAACGTTCGGCATGAACTGGAAACGTGCCCAGCGGTTCAAAGTGTCTCATAAAGAAATGCCTCAAAATCGCCCTAAACGGATATAAATTGCTATAAAACGGTTTAAATTAACTACCTTATGATGTTTTTAACACCTATAACGAGTAAAAACATGACCGGAGAAATATTACTGGCTAAACAACAGGTTGGAAGGAGGCGAGTCCGACGTCCTTCGTGCGTCAGGCGCAGGCAGCCAAAGGAAGTTACTTCCGGTATTTGGTGATTTATAGAGGCACTGATTGCGCAATCGACTCCATTCAAAGCGTCATCACGTACTGACATCCAGGGGAAGACGTAAGAAGTGTCTGTTTCTCCATAGCATTTACACGGACCTTTAAACCGACCTGGGATCAGGGGCCAAGATGTCTGAAATCTGACTCCCTGTCATGAAAAGTGCTGTAGAAGGAGTTCTGTTCCACTCAGAGACATAATTCAAACGGCTATAGAAACTAGAGAGTGTTTTCTATCCAATAATAATAATAATAATATGCATATTGTACGAGCAAGAATTGAGTACTAGGCAGTTTAATCTGTAGAGCAAATTGTGCTAATGCGAAACAGCACCCCCTATATTCGCAAGAAGTTAAGAAATGTTTTATGATTAGTAATTAGGTAATACACATTGCTCTCTGTATTTATTCTAGTCGAGTTGTGATGGTGGGTGCAATTGTAAACTATGATTTATACCTTGAAATATGCACATTTTTCTAACAAAACCTATCCTATAAAATAAATATGTTATCAGACTGTCATCTGATGAGGTTTTTTCTTGGTTAGTGGCTATCATTATCTTTATTTGGCCAAATTGGTGATAGCTACTGATGCAGTAAGAAAATGGTGGAGTAAGAAAATTGTTGTATTTTGCTAACAGTGGTTAGCTAATAGATTTACATATTGTGTCTTCCCTGTAAAACATTTTACAAATCAGAGATGATGGCTTGAATCACAAGATCTGTATCTTTCATTTGGTGTCTTGAACTTGTGATTTCATGAACATTTTATTTTATGATATCCCTGTAACTTTAGGCTAGGCTATGCTAGTCAGCTGTTGTGTTGGGGGGGATCCCGGATCCGGGTTAGGGAGGCGTTAGAGGTTAATGGCACAGGCAGGGAGCCCAGCCAACAGCGAGTTGCAGAAATCCAGACGGGAGATCACAAGTGCCTGGATTAGGACCTGTGCCGCTTCCTGTGTGAGGCAGGGTTGCTTCCTGTGTGAGGCAGGGTCAATCACCCTCGGTCTGGGGCTCCATGCAAGATCTCACCTCGTGGGGCATCAATGATCATGAGGAAGGTGAGGGATCAGCCCAGAACTACACGGCAGGACCTGGTCAATGACCTGAAGAGAGCTGGGACCACAGTCTCAAAGAAAACCATTAGTAACACACTGTGCCGTCATGGATTAAAATCCTGCAGCGCACGCAAGGTCCCCCTGCTCAAGCCAGCGCATGTCCAGGCCCATCTGAAGTTTGCCAATGACCATCTGGATGATCCAGAGGAGGAATGGGCGAAGGTCATGTGGTCTGATGAGACAAAAATAGAGCTTTTTGGTCTAAACTCCACTCGCCGTGTTTGGAGGAAGAAGAAGGATGAGTACAACCCCAAGAACACCATCCCAACCATGAAGCATGGAGGTGGAAACATCATTCTTTGGGGATGCTTTTCTGCAAATGGGACAGGACGACTGCACCGTATTGAGGGGAGGATGGATGGGGCCATGTATCGCGAGATCTTCCCTCAGTAAGAGCATTGAAGATGGGTCGTGGTTGGGTCTTCCAGCATGACAACGACCCGAAACACACAGCCAGGGCAACTAAGGAGTGGCTCCGTAAGAAGCATCTCAAGGTCCTGGAGTGGCCTAGTCAGTCTCCAGACCTGAACCCAATAGAAAATCTTTGGAGGGAGCTGAAAGTCCGTATTGCCCAGCGGCAGCCCCAAAACCTGAAGGATCTGGAGAAGGTCTGTATGGAGGAGTGGGCCAAAATCCCTGCTGCAGTTTGTGCAAACCTGGTCAAGAACTACAGGAAACGTATGTCTGTAATTGCAAACAAAGGTTTCTGTACCAAATATTAAGTTCTGCTTTTCTGATGTATCAAATACTTATGGCATGCAATAAAATGCAAATGAATTACTTAAAAATCATACAATGTGATTTTCTGGATTTTTGTTTTAGATTCCGTCTCTCACAGTTGAAGTGTGCCTATGATAAAAATTACAGACCTCTACATGCTTTGTAAGTAGAGCTTCCTAACTGATCTAAGACAGGGAATTTTTACTAGGATTAAATGTCAGGAACTGTGAAAACTGAGTTTAATAGGTATTTGGCTAAGGTATATGTAAACTTCCGATTTTCAACTGTACAAAAAAAAGAGGGAGGGAGGGATGGAGGGAAATGTTGAAATAGAGTGGTCAGCGTTCATGATAGAGAGCATGAGCGTTAGAGAGTACAAAAAAGGAGATAAAGAGTGCCTGGTCAGTGTTTGTGAGGGGAGAAAACAGAAGAAAGAAGGAAGTAGAAAGAGAGTGAAACATAGTGAAAAAAGAGGAAACAACAAGGGCCCTTAATTGAGAGAAAGGGTCAAGCAACATTAGGTGCTCCAGCTTGGCAGGGGAAAGCTGTCTCCTTTACTCTTCAGCGGAGTTCTTTTCCTGTCGCTGGACACCGTGCAGCAGGGCTCAACATTAGGTGCTCCAGCTTGGCAGGGGAAAGCTGTCTCCTTTACTCTTCAGCTGAGTTCTTTTCCTGTCGCTGGACACCGTGCAGCAGGGCTCAACATTAGGTGCTCCAGCTTGGCAGGGGAAAGCTTGTCTCCTTTACTCTTCAGCGGAGTTCTTTTCATGTCGCTGGACACCGTGCAGCAGGGCTGGACACCGTGCAGCAGGGCTCAACATTAGGTGCTCCAGCTTGGCAGGGGAAAGCTTGTCTCCTTTACTCTTCAGCAGAGTTCTTTTCCTGTCACTGGACACCGTGCAGCAGGGCTGGACACCGTGCAGCAGGGCTCAACATTAGGTGCTCCAGCTTGGCAGGGGAAAGCTTGTCTCCTTTACTCTTCAGCGGAGTTCTTTTCCTGTCGCTGGACACCGTGCAGCAGGGCTGGACACCGTGCAGCAGGGCTGGACACCGTGCAGTAGGGCTCAACATTAGGTGCTCCAGCTTGGCAGGGGAAAGCTTGTCTCCTTTACTCTTCAGCGGAGTTCTTTTCATGTCGCTGGACACCGTGCAGCAGGGCTGGACACCGTGCAGCAGGGCTCAACATTAGGTGCTCCAGCTTGGCAGGTGAAAGCTTGTCTCCTTTACTCTTCAGCGGAGTTCTTTTCCTGTCGCTGGACACCGTGCAGCAGGGCTCAACATTAGGTGCTCCAGCTTGGCAGGGGAAAGCTGTCTCCTTTACTCTTCAGCGGAGTTCTTTTCCTGTCGCTGGACACCGTGCAGCAGAGCTCAACATTAGGTGCTCCAGCTTGGCAGGGGAAAGCTTGTCTCCTTTACTCTTCAGCAGAGTTCTTTTCATGTCGCTGGACACAGTGTAGCAGGGCTCAACATTAGGTGCTCCAGCTTGGCAGGGGAAAGCTTGTCTCCTTTACTCTTCAGCGGAGTTCATTTCCTGTCGCTGGACACCGTGCAGCAGGGCTGGACACCGTGCAGCAGGGCTCAACATTAGGTGCTCCAGCTTGGCAGGGGAAAGCTTGTCTCCTTTACTCTTCAGCGGAGTTCTTTTCCTGTCGCTGGACACCGTGCAGCAGGGCTCAACATTAGGTGCTCCAGCTTGGCAGGGGAAAGCTTGTCTCCTTTACTCTTCAGCGGAGTTCTTTTCATGTCGCTGGACCCCGTGCAGCAGGGCTGGACACCGTGCAGCAGGGCTCAACATTAGGTGCTCCAGCTTGGCAGGGGAAAGCTTGTCTCCTTTATTCTTCAGCGGAGTTCTTTTCATGTCGCTGGACACCGTGCAGCAGGGCTGGACACCGTGCAGCAGGGCTGGACACCGTGCAGCAGGGCTCAACATTAGTGAAGACAGCATTCATGATGCGTGTTCTGCCTCTTCAAATAGCAAATTAAGGTAGACAATGAGATTGAAAGAACAGCGCGAGCGACAGTCATTTGCAAAGGTGAGGCCCTGTGAGAACAAAAAATCTGACGTCAGACTGTGATGGAAAGAGAAGAATCACTAATGGAAGAAAACAAAAGCAGGCATATGTCACTTTTTTTGCCTTTGTGCCTGGTGATCTTAATGTTCCATCCGGTTAGGCAGGCCACAGAGAGACAATAGTAGTAAGCTTCGGCTTCCAGCCTGCATTAAAACAATGCTGACAACCACAGCAGAATGCTGACCCCTGACCGCTGGCAGACCACAACAGGATCAGTATGGTATTATGGCATCAAGGCCTACTCTGTGTTATATGATTGGGCACCCTTATGCCAAAAACACATGTTTTCATGTGTTCTTATGTGAAGTTAATGTGATAACATGTGACAACACGTAAAGCAACATGTAATAACATGAAACTACACATGAAAACATGATAACATGTGAAGTGTTCAACAAACACATTTTCACATGATTTCAGATGTGAAATTTCATTTGAAATCACATAATTTTCCACATGTGATTCTCGTACATATCTAGGCATTTTGACTCGTTGATGACAAAACCACAGCATCCATGTACTGGAGGTTTCATGTTGTGCCTGTGTGTGTGTGCTTCTTGGTTCCTTCCTCCGAGCCAACCCAGGACCATTCGAGGCCCAAGTGTGATCACAGGTTTAAGTGAGAATGTGTGTCTGTGATACACATTTTGCTACACCAGAGCGCTGCCGGGGTCGTTTCCCAGTCAAAGTCCCCGCCAAACAAACAAACACTGACAACAGCAGATACAAGAGCAGCTCTGTGTTCCCCTAGTCTTCAACACACCAACTCTCTCCCCAACTGTCAGTCAAAACAGCTGTACAAACAAATAAAACCAAACTGAAAAAGATAGACACAAACATACACACACACACACAAACAAACAAACATGAGTACACACACACTTACACATACACACAAAACAACTAGATCCCTGTGCGTCAGGGAATGGTGTCACTTTGTAGAGGGAGCTCGTTGGCGAGCTCGACCTCTGCCTTTGTCCCCTTTAGTTTGAGTGTAAACAAAGCAGTCACATATGGGTACACAACAACAGGGCCCAGGACAAATGAAGCTCAATGAGCTCACAGAGTCAGGTATCTTTATACGGGGTAGTTAACCCCTAATGGTAGCCTCCAATATCTTTTGTTTACCATCCGTTCAGAGACAGAGGCCCTGGTGGAGCAGGTTGAGAGCTTCAAGTTCCTTGGCGTCCACATCACCAACAAACGAACACGGTCCAAGCACACCAAGAAAGTCTAGAAGAGGGCACGACAAAACCTATTCCCCCTCAGGAGAATGAAAAGATTTGCCATGGGTCCTCAGATCCTCAAAAGCTTCTATAGCTGCACCATCGAGAGCATCCTGACGGGTTGCATCACTGCCTGGTATGGAAATCACTGCCTGGTATGGAAATTGCTTGGCCTCCGACCGCAAGGCACTACAGAGGGTAGAGTCTACAGCCCAGTACATCACTGGGGACAAGCTTCCTGCCATCCAGGAACCTATATACCAGGCGGTGTCAGAGGAAGGCTCTACAAATGATCAAAGACTCCAGCCACCGTAGACATAGACTGTCCTCTCTGCTACCGCACGGCAAGTGGTACCAGAGCGCCAAGTCTAGGTTCCAGAGGCTTTTAAACAGCTTCTACCCCCAAGCCATAAGACTCCTGAACATCTAATCAAATGGTTACCCAGACTATTTGCATTCCCCCACCCCCTCTTCTATGATGCTGCTACTTTCTGTTTTTATCTATGCATAGTCACTTTAATAACTCTAGGTACATGTACATATTACCTCAATTACCTTGACACCGGTGCCCCCGCACATTGACTCTGTAATGGTAATGGTAATGCTGCTCTTTAATTATTTGTTATTCTTATCTCTTACTTTTTTTAGGTATTTTCTTAAAACTGCATTGTTGGTTAAGGGCTTGTAAGTAAGAATTTCGCTGTTGTATTCAGAGCACGTGACAAATTTGATTTGATTTGATTTGTTCTAATGATGTAAAAATGCATCCCTCATTCATTCATGCCTTCTCTCGTTCCTTCCTTTCTGACAAAATAAATAATATACGCCACTCCAAATCGTATTCAATCACCTGTATCAGTTTAATACCTTGTGGAAGGGAGGAAGGATGGGAGGATGAATTGTAAAGGTATTCAAACAGGAACAGACTGTCTAGGTGCAATACAGAGGCGCAGGGAATAACCGCAATCACAAATCACGTAAAATGATTTGTTCATTTGAACAAACGGATATAAAAAAACGATTTGTTCGGCTCAATAGCCTCTCTATGTTTAATTTGAGAATTGCAGAGATTAAGATGTCTTTATGATGAAAAGTGCTTTGTTAAAACTGTAATCATAAGTATTGATAATTCCACAGGGGGCGATTCAGCGCTTCCAGCCAATACCTCTACAGCAGATAAATCATTCTCAACTGCAGAAGAGATTCTAACTGAGACCATAAGCTGCTCATCCAGATATTTTGATTTGATTTGAACATCAAAAATAATTCACTGAAATACAGTGCTCAGGAGACAATGTTCAAATGGAAAGAAATTCCCGCGTCAGTTTTCGGTGTCACCGTTGACGCCTGTCATCCAACAAACGTACAGTTCCATCTCAATAAACACCCCTAAATGTGCCCTGACAATTAAGACACAAATACAGTAGATATGACATTATTACCGTTGACACACTAATGGCTAGAGACTGAGATGGTGTTATCTTCAATTACCTTCATTGGGTTGAAAACTAGCGCAGGTAATCGGAGAAAATGGACTGTGTCAAATTACACCCAATTCCCTACATAGTGCACTAGTTTTGACCAGGGCCTATATGTGCACTTCATAGGGATTAGGGTGTCATTTGGGACACAGCCTAGGTGATCTGAGAAATCGCCTGCTAGATTGTGAATGTGGATAGAGGGAGAGAGGTAGTGTAAATACGTGTTCTGTCCGGTTTTCATGTTTGGGTAATGGCATTAATAAGGCCGGCTACCTCGGAGATGAAGACTTAACAGGACATTTGTACCAGCAGCGTGAGAGCATGGGGGTGATCTGCTTTGTGTCCCGACGCTGGTAAAATGTAAGGTCAAGCTAGGACACACTGCTGGAAAACATACATGCACACACAAACACAGGCACTCACAAAAAAACGCACACACACACAGTAGACCTTCTCTGTTTCGGTTGTGAATTTGCTAGGGGTGAAGTTTGTTTAGGAGGCCAGTCATTTCTGCTGTCTTCTCCCAAGCTCTCTCTCCTGCTCTGGCAGGGTCTTATTCCAATGTGTCTTCTGCATTGCTCTCTCTCTCCTGCTCTGGCAGGGTCTTATTCCAATGTGTCTTCTGCATTGCTCTCTCTCTCCTGCTCTGGCAGGGTCTTATTCCAAAGGGTCTTCTGCATTGCTCTCTCTCTCCTGCTCTGGCAGGGTCTTATTCCAAAGGGTCTTCTGCATTGCTCTCTCTCTCCTGCTCTGGCAGGGTCTTATTCCAAAGGGTCTTCTCCCTAGCTCTCTTTCTCCTGCACATCATACACTGAAATCTGTGTCTCTAGGTACTGGGTCTCAATGTCCTGGGTCTGGTCCCTATGTATCTGGGGAAGTGGTGAGTTGGCCTCCATCCAGCTGATCATTCAGTTCATTACATGGACCAGTGGAGGGTGAGACAGGACTGTTCATTACATGGACCAGTGAAGGGTGAGACAGGGCAGTTGACTACATGGACCAGTGGAGGGTGAGACAGGACAGTTCACTACATGGACCAGGGGAGGGTGAGACAGGACAGTTCACTACATGGACCAGTGGAGGGTGAGACAGGACAGTTCATTAGAACCAGTGGAGGGTGAGACAGGACCTTTCATTAGGACCAGTGAAGGGTGAGACAGAACAGTTCATTACATCATTACATGAACCAGTGGAGGGTGAGACAGGACAGTTCATTACATCATTACATGAACCAGTGGAGGGTGAGACAGGACAGTTCATTACATGAACCAGTGGAGGGTGAGACAGGACAGTTCATTACATGAACCAGTGGAGGGTGAGACAGGACAGTTCACTACATGAACCAGTGGAGGGTGAGACAGGACAGTTCACTACATGAACCAGTGGAGGGTGAGACAGGACTGTTCATTACATGGACCAGTGAAGGGTGAGACAGGACTGTTCATTATGACCAGTGAAGGGTGAGACAGGACAGTTCATTACATCATTACATGAACCAGTGGAGGGTGAGACAGGACAGTTCATTACATGGACCAGTGAAGGGTGAGACAGGACTGTTCATTACATGGACCAGTGAAGGGTGAGACAGGACTGTTCACTTCATGGACCAGTGGAGGAACCAGTGGAGGGTGAGACAGGACCTTTCATTAGGACCAGTGAAGGGTGAGACAGGACAGTTCATTACATCATTACATGAACCAGTGGAGGGTGAGACAGGACAGTTCATTACATGGACCAGTGAAGGGTGAGACAGGACTGTTCATTACATGGACCAGTGAAGGGTGAGACAGGATAGTTCACTTCATGGACCAGTGGAGGGTGAGACAGGACTTTTCATTGGGACCAGTGAAGGGTGAGAAAAGGACAGTTCATTACATCATTACATGAACCAGTGGAGGGTGAGACAGGACAGTTCATTACATGAACCAGTGGAGGGTGAGACAGGACAGTTCATTAGTACCAGTGAAGGGTGAGAAAGGACAGTTCATTAGTACCAGTGAAGGGTGAGACAGGACAGTTCATTACGGGAAACAGTGGAGGGTGAGACAGGACAGTTCATTACATGAACCAGTGGAGGGTGAGACAGGACAGCTCATTACATGAACCAGCAGAGGGTGAGACAAGACAGTTCATTACATGAACCAGTGGAAGGTGAGACAGGACAGCTCATTACATGAACCAGCAGAGGGTGAGACAGGACAGTTCATTACATGACCCAGTGGAAGGTGAGACAGGACAGTTCATTACATGAACCAGTGGAGGGTGAGACAGGACAGTTCATTACATGAACCAGTGGAGGGTGAGATAGGACAGTTCATTAGGACCAGTGGAGGGTGAGACCGGACAGTTCATTACATGAACCAGTGAAGTGTGAGACAGGACAGTTCATTACGGGAAACAGTGGAGGGTGAGACCGCACAGTTCATTACATGAACCAGTGGAGGGTGAGACAGGACAGTTCATTAGGACCAGTGGAGGGTGAGACAGGACAGTTCATTAGTACCAGTGAAGGGTGAGAAAGGACAGTTCATTAGGACCAGTGGAGGGTGAGACCGCACAGTTCATTACATGAACCAGTGAAGTGTGAGACAGGACAGTTCACTACATTGACCAGTGGCGGGTGAGACAGGACAGTTCACTACTTGGACCAGTGGAGGGTGAGACAGGATAGTACATTAGAACCAGTGGAGGGTGAGACAGGACAGTTCACTACATGAACCAGTGGAGGGTGAGACACGACAGTTCATTAGAACCAGTGGAGGGTGAGAAAGGACAGTTCATTAGAACCAGTGGAGGGTGAGACCGGACACTTCATTAGAACCAGTGGAGGGTGAGACAGGACGGTTCACTACATGAACCAGTGGAGGGTGAGACACGACAGTTCATTAGAACCAGTGGAGGGTTAGACCGGACACTTCATTAGAACCAGTGGAGGGTGAGACAGGACAGTTCACTACATGGACCAGTGGAGGGTGAGACAGGACTGTTCATTACATGGACCAGTGGAGGGTGAGACAGGACAGTTCATTACATGAACCAGTGGAGGGTGAGACAGGACAGTTCATTACATGGACCAGTGGAGGGTGAGACAGGACAGTTCATTAGGACCAGTGGAGGGTGAGACAGGACAGTTCATTAGGACCAGTGGAGGGTGAGACAGGACAGGACAAGGGGGTTTACTGTAGTATGATCTCACCTTGATTAAAGCTGGCCCCAATTCACTGGCACACACAAAGGCACGTACCACCACACACCCAGGCTACAAACAAACACACACACACACACACACACACACACACACACACACACACACACACACACAGCCTACATACAGTACATCATTATAAACTTAGTGGTTCGAGCCCTGAATGCTGATTAGCTGACAGTTGTGGTATATCAGAACGTATACCACAGTTTGACAAAACATGTATTTTTACTGCTCCAGTTATGTTTATAACAAGTTTTATAATAGCAATATACCACAGCTAAGGGCTGTATCCAGGCACTCTGCGTTGTGTCGTGCTGAGGAACAGCCGTTAGCCATGGTATATTGGCCATATACAGTGCCTTGCAAAAGCATTCATCCCCCTTGGCATTTCGCCTATTTTGTTGCATTACAACCTGTCATTTAAATCGATTTTTATTTTTATTTCATGAAATGGACATACACAAAATAGTCCAAATTGGTGAAGTGAAATGAAAAAAAAAGCTTGTTTAAAAAAAATAAAAAATAATAATAATTAAAACGGAAAAGTGGTGCGTGCATATGTATTCACACCCTTTGCTATGAAGACCCTAAATATGATCTGGCGCAACCAATTACCTTCAGAAGTCACATAATTAGTTAAATAAAGTCCACCTGTTTGCAATCTAAATGTCACATGATCTGTCACATGTTCTCAGTATATATACACCTGTTCTGAATGGTCCCAGAGTTTGCAACACCACTAAGCACCATGAAGACCAAGGAGCTCTCCAAACAGGTCAGGGACAAAGTTGTGGAGAAGTACAGATCAGGGTTGGGTTATAAAAAAATATAACATCCCACGGAGCACCATTAAATCCATTATTAGAAAATGGAAAGAATATGGCACCGCAAGAAACCTACCAAGAGAGGGCTGCCCATCAAAAATCACAGCCCACGCAAGGAGGGCATTAATCAGAGCTGCAAAGCACCATAGCGGAGATAGGAGTATCTGTCCATAGGACCACTTTAAGCCGTACAATCCACAGAGCTAGGCTTTACGGAAGAGTGGCCAGAAACAAGCATTGCTTAAAGAAAAAAAATAAGTAAACACGTTTGGTATTCGTCAAAAGGCATGTGGGAGACTCCCAAAACATATGGAAGAAGGTACTCTGTTCAGATGAGACTAAAATGTAGCTTTTTGGCCATCAAGGAAAACGCTATGTCTGGCGCAAACCCAACACCTCTCATCACCACGAGAACACCATCCCCACAGTGAAGCATGGTGGTGGCAGCATCATGCTGTGGGGATGTTTTTCATCGGCAGGGACTGGGAAACTGGTCAGACTTGAAGGAATGATGGATGGCGATAAATGCAGGGAAATTCTTGAGGGAAACCTGTTTGTCTTCCAGAGATTTGAGACTGGGACGGTGGTTCACCTTCCAGCAGGACAATGACCCTAAGCATACTGCTAAAGCAACACTCAAGTGGTTTAAGGGGAACCATTTAAATGTCTTGGAATGGCCTAGTCAAAGCCCAGACCGCAATCCAATTGATAATCTGTGGTATGATTTACAGATTGCTGTACACCAGTAGAATCCATCCAACTTGAAGGAGCTGGGGAAGTTTTGCCTTGAAGAATGGACAAAAATCCCAGTGGCTAGATGTGCCAAGTTTATAGAGAGATACCCCAAGAGACTTGCAGCTGTAATTGCTGCAAAAGGTGGCAGCAGTAATATATCAGATCAGGTATGACAAAATATGTATTTTACTGCTCTAATTACATTGGTATTCAGTTTATTTTGGCCATAATACCACACCTCCTCGGGCCTTATTGCTTAATTATATTATGTTTGTGTGTATTGGAACACACATACACAAATGAAATCTTTATATATACACACACACACACACACACACACCTATAACCCTCTTTATCAGGCCCCAGTGCTCTCTGATGTGGGCCGGTGGATGCATTGCGGACATCATCTCGTTCTCCATTGACTTTCAGGGAGGCACTGGGGTGGACAGAGCAATGCTATCAGTCACAGTGCAGACACACACACACCGTGTCAGGTCAGGGTCCACTGCCTACTGTTGATATAGGCAGACCGCTCAGTCATACAGCATACTGCAGTTTGAGCATGGACATCCAGAGTCAAAGTCCTGCTACTCCACCTTTCTCTACATCTAGCATGTGGTCAATTGGGAAATAACCTCTCTCTGTTCTATCCCCTTTCCATCTGTTCTACCCCTTGGCTCATAGTCGATTGTGGGGGTGGGGTCTCTCTCTCGTAAAATTGCTAAAGGAGACCGTTACCTTCGCATCAGTCGACAGTAGATCAATCTCCAATCTGCCTGTCCTATTGATGACTGCACAGATCAGCCTCCAAGTGACAGAGACAGAGGGATGGAGAGATGAGCGAGAGAGGGCGGTATCTGTCGTTTGTCCTCTTTTTTTTGTGGTTGCAGATCTGATTAGCACTGGGGGATTTGATGGCCACACACACGAACGCACACATGGACACACACGCACAAACACCAATGAGAACTACTATCTAGGTTGAGGTACTGCAAGGTGAATATTTTAAAAAAGGCTATTGCTAAGCAGTCATTTCTTCCCTTCGGTAATGCACTCTATTAGCAGGAGGAAATACATCAGCGTGAACGAGCTAGGAGGGCGGCACCAGGGGTTTCAACGAGCTAGGAGGGCGGAACCAGGGGTCTCAACGAGCTCTGAGGGTCGGCACCAGGGGTCTCAACGAGCTAGGAGGGCGGCATCAGGGGTCTCAACGAGCTAGGAGGGCGGCACCAGGGGTTTCAACGAGCTAGGAGGGCGGCACCAGGGGTCTCAACGAGCTAGGAGGGCGGAACCAGGGGTCTCAACGAGCTCTGAGGGTCGGCACCAGGGGTCTCAACGAGCTAGGAGGGCGGCACCAGGGGTCTCAACGAGCTAGGAGGGCGGCACCAGGGGTCTCAACGAGCTAGGAGGGCGGCACCAAGGGTTTCAACGAGCTAGGAGGGCGGCACCAGGGGTTTCAACGAGCTCTGAGGGTCGGCACCAGGGGTCTCAACGAGCTGTGAGAGGTCGGCACCAGGGGTGTCAACGAGCTAGGAGGGCGGCACCAGGGATCTCAACGCGCTAGGAAGGCGGCACCAGGGATCTCAACGAGCTAGGAGGGCGGCACCAGGGGTCTCAACGAGCTAGGTGGGTGACACCAGGGGTCTCAACGAGCTAGGTGGGTGCGTCCAGGGGTCGCTAGGAGGGCGGCACCAGGGGTCTCAACGAGCTAGGAGGGCGGCACCAGGGGTCTCAACGAGCAAGGCGGGCGGCACCAGGGGTCTCAACGAGCAAGGCGGACGGCACCAGGGGTCTCAACGAGCTAGGAGGGCGGCACCAGGGGTCTCAACGAGCTAGGCGGCGGGCGGCACCAGGGGTTTCAACGAGCAAGGAGGGCGGCACCAGGGGTTTCAATAAGCTACTGTAGGAGGTCGGCACCAGGGGTCTCAACAAGCTACTCTAGGAGGTCGGCAGCAGGGGTCTCAACGAGCTACTGTAGGAGGTCGGCACCAGGGGTCTCAACAAGCTACTGTAGGAGGTCGGCACCAGGGGTCTCAACAAGCTACTGTAGGAGGGCGGCACCAGGGGTCTCAAAGAGCTCTGAGGGTCGGCACCAGGGGTCTCAACGAGCTCCGAGGGTCGGCACCAGGGGTCTCAACAAGCTAGTCGTGCGGCACCAGGGGTTTCAACGAGCTAGGAGGGCGGCACCAGGGTTCTCAACGAGCTAGGAGGGCGGAACCAGGGTTCTCAACGAGCTAGGAGGGCGGCACCAGGGGTCTCAAAGAGCTAGGAGGGCGGCACCAGGAGTCTCAACGAGCTAGTAGGGCGGCACCAGGGGTTTCAACGAGCTAGGTGGGCGCGACCAGGGGTCTCAAAGAGCTCTGAGGGTCGGCAAAGGGGGTCTCAACGAGCTAGGAGGGCGGCACCAGGGGTCTCAACAAGCTAGGCTTGCGGCACCAGGGGTCTCAACGAGCTAGGAGGGCGGCACCAGGGGTCTCAACAAGCTAGGAGGGCGGCACCAGGGGTCTCAACGAGCTAGGAGGGCGGCACCAGGGGTCTCAACAAGCTAGGCTTGCGGCACCAGGGGTCTCAACGAGCTAGGAGGGCGGCACCAGGGGTCTCAACGAGCTAGGAGGGCGGCACCAGGGGTCTCAACGAGCTAGGAGGGCGGCACCAGGGGTCTCAACGAGCTAGGAGGGCGGCACCAGGGGTCTCAACGAGCTAGGAGGGCGGCACCAGGGGTCTCAACGAGCTAGGAGGGCGGCACCAGGGGTCTCAACGAGCTAGGAGGGCGGCACCAGGGGTCTCAACGAGCTAGGAGGGCGGCACCAGGGGTCTCAACGAGCTAGGAGGGCGGCACCAGGGGTCTCAACGAGCTAGGAGGGCGGCACCAGGGGTCTCAACGCGCTAGGAGGGCGGCACCAGGGGTCTCAACGAGCTAGGAGGGCGGCACCAGGGGTCTCAACGAGCTAGGAGGGCGGCACCAGGGGTCTCAACAAGCTAGGCTTGCGGCACCAGGGGTCTCAACGAGCTAGGAGGGCGGCACCAGGGGTCTCAACGAGCTAGGAGGGCGGCACCAGGGGTCTCAACGCGCTAGGTGGGTGACACCAGGGGTCTCAACGAGCTAGGAAGGCGGCACCAGGGGTCTCAACGAGCTAGGAGGGCGGCACCAGTGGTCTCAACGAGCTAGGAGGGCGGCACCAGGGGTCTCAACGAGCTAGGTGGGTGACACCAGGGGTCTCAACGAGCTAGGAAGGCGGCACCAGGGGTCTCAACGCGCTAGGAGGGCGGCACCAGGGGTCTCAACGAGCTAGGAGGGCGGCACCAGGGGTCTCAACGCGCTAGGAGGGCGGCACCAGGGGTCTCAACGAGCTAGGAGGGCGGCACCAGGGGTCTCAACGAGCTAGGAGGGCGGCACCAGGGGTCTCAACGAGCTAGGAAGGCGGCACCAGGGGTCTCAACGAGCTCTGAGGGTCGGCACCAGGGGTCTCAACGAGCTAGGAGGGCGGCAACCGGGGTCTCAACGAGCTAGGAGGGCGGCACCAGGGGTCTCAACGAGCTAGGTGTGCGGCACCAGGGGTCTCAACGCGCTAGGAGGGCGGCACCAGGGGTCTCAACGAGCTAGGTGGGTGGCACCAGGGGTCTCAACGAGCTAGGTGGGCGCGTCCAGGGGTCGCTAGGAGGGCGGCACCAGGGGTTTCAACGAGCTAGGAAGGCGGTACCAGGGGTCTCAATGAGCTAGGTGGGTAGCACCAGGGGTCTCAACGAGCTAGGTGAGCGGCACCATCTCAACAGAGAGGCAGGGTGGCACGCCTGCTCTGAAATACTCTCTTCAAATGTTTCACTTTGATCAGTCTCGGCCTTCACTTCATATAGTATATATTCCTCTGCTCTCTCATCTCACTGTCTCTCCATTTTACCTCTCTTTGTATGTGTTCTGCGATAGTATTTTAGTCCTTTTAGCATGGTCACACACACATATACACACAAAGGCACGTACTCCACAGAATCGTGATTTGGTGCTTACTTTGAGACAAACTTTCCTAGTTCAGCTAAATTAGAATGGACGGATCAATGCTCCGTTTCTCTCTCTGTAGAGGTCAGGTCAGCAGTGTGGGGAGGAGGAGAGAGAACACAGCACAACCACACAGCAGCAGGCCTAGCCAACTCCTACTGAGGTCTGATAAATGTGTGTGGGACTCCGAGAGGGCAGGAGAGAGAGGGAATAGAGAAGGAGGGAATAGAGAAGGAGGGAATAGAGAAGGAGGGAATAGAGAAGGAGGGAATAGAGAGCAAAACAAAAACATCACAACAAAGGAAGGAGGGGGGGTTGGATGAGGGGGTGGGCTTCCGTGATTTAACAGTATCACTACGGCAGCCGGGAAAAAGGGGTTGGTCAAAAAGGAGTAGGAGGGAAGATGGAGGGTAAAGGGGTGGACCATGCCTCTATTCATCAACCCACTTTTTAATTATCCCATATTGCCTTCTCCGAGGATGAGCCTATTTACTCCGGAGGAGTACTTGGACAGAGGCCGATCGGAGCGACTCGGAATTTCAAGCAGGGACGGGTTCCTTCTCTTCACCTCTCACTCCCCTACAATCCTCCTCCCTTTCACCAAACCCAATCCCCACTACTGGGCTGGGAATGACACGCTCTCTCTTTAGCATTCCACTGCGGCAGTCAGCAGAGCCGGAGCCAATCATTATTCAGCGAAGTGGCCCTCTCTTTTGACTTCCTGCCGACTCCGGTGGAATTGAAACGGGGAGATAAAATAGGTTAATCAAAAGGTACCATTAAAGATACATGACGGCCGCTACGCAGAGAGTTCTGAACTTCTGTTCAAAAGAAGAACTTATCCATAATCAAGTGAAAATGTATAGTTACTTAGCTATCTCAGTTTAACTCACATGGGCTTGTGGCTTTGCAAAGTGTGTCGTGTTGCACTAGCTGTAGGAGAGCTGTTCGGCCTGCTGGGATGGGTTAGGGAGTGCTTGGACACACGTGCATGTGCACACAAAAGCATGTGCACACACAGACACACACACACACACAGTTGTACATGGGAGGTTGAAGAGCGACCTTTGCACTCTTGTCCTAGCTGTGTTTGATGAGTCAAGCTAGAGACTCGTCCTACAGGTATACAGTTGGTTAATTATTATACAAGACTCACACACGCACACACACACGCACACACACACACACAGGGGAAGAGAAACAAAAGAAGAATTATGCTTAATTAAAACCCAGAGCAGCTACCAAGATAAGGTTGACGTCGACGTAAAAACGGGTGGGGGCTCAAGTTCTGATAACTACCATTCTCCTTTGTGAATGTGGAAAAAAAAGAGTGTGTGGGGGAAGATGTAACAGCAGTAAAAAGTGACAGACTGCAGCGAGGAAGGAAGTATGTTCTTAAGAAGACCGAGTGATGTGTGAGGCAGAAGGGAGGATGGGAAGGTGTGCCGCCATAATCGGACTTGTTGAGGCGCAGTAGGGCGCAGTGGAGTTGCAAATTGGCCTTTGTGCAACTACCACAGCGCTTACAGTAGGATCTCTCAGGCAGGTTCAAAGGGCTGTGGCGTCAGAGTCCCCTTTGTGCACAGGGAGATGGGATATTAGCTTGCCAAAACAATCCAGGTTTCCTACTGGGAACTACATCAGAGAGCATAATACACACCATCGGCCTGTTGTGTGTGAAAGCGAGAAAGAGAGAGTGGGGGGCAGCAAGGACAGATACTGTATGACTTGCCCTATGTATATTTAGGCATTTCTCTTACTGTGTTTCAAGTCATCTGTGTAGCCACGTGTTCTACACTACATGTGTGTACAGAGGAGTCAGTATAGTCCCATAAACAAACAGAAACAGGTGTCAAATTCTTTTTAAAGCCATCAATCTAAGACACCCTTCACCAGCCCATTTGTACATGTGTGAAATATTGTGTGTGTCTGCTGTATGTGTGTGCATGTGCATGTCTGTGTATGTTGCTGACTTTCTATATAGGACCCAGCTGCCCATAGCAGGCCCAACCTGTTGTTTGCCTCAGTCCACTGTTTGTCTGGGGCCAACAGCTCTTGATTCAGATGAACTCTGCTCCCCTGCTCCACCAGCCATTCCAGAATCAATATTCCCAAGTACGCAACCTGCCAGCGCTTTTTAAAAGCAAACATCGCTCTATCAATATTATTCATCGGTGACACTGCCTTTGCCCCATGAGCTCATACTCCCACAGAGGCTAGAGGAAGCAGGGGAGTGTGGGTAGTTGTTCGGTCGGGCGTACAGTGAATGGGGCGCGAGTTTGGGATCAGATAAGACAGAGAGGAAAAGTAAACTGCGTCATGAAGAGAAATGATGAGGGAAAACAGAGGGATATTAAAACAGCTGGTCTTGATTTTGGCCTTACACACACACACGGAAATACCGTAAAAGGATACATTGAGACACATGTACACACATGCGTCCTCTCGCATTACAATTTGTTCTGTGTGAATGTATTTTCTCACGGTTCACGTAGGTTCATGTGTAGCTCACAGAAGTGGAGCAGACGCTTTCAGGCCCGTCTTTCATCTGTGACCATCTCAGTCCATGACCTCACTGAAACAACCAACCCTTTTCAATTCCCCCCACTTAACATCAGAGGCAAACAATGTGTCAACTCTTTGGCTCAAGGAGAACACTAGATGTGGGACACACGGTTGTGCTCCATGTTGTCAGACAAGCGTGGGAGTTCAAGTAAACTTCTGTTTGCAGTGGGAGGTCTCAGTACTGAATGATTTAAGGGACCTGAAAGTCAAAGACTACATCTTCTCTTTGATGATGCAGCTCTATTGAGAAGGGCGCTCAACATGTACTGCATTGACACAAACTCACTGCTGTGCTACTGTCCTCGTTGGTACATCTTTATTGTACCATTGTTGTCATTTTGGAACTTGTGAGCGAGGACAGAAGTATTACTTGTACTTCTGTCCTCGTTGTTTGAGGAGTGTGTAAGCCCAGGTGTGTGTGTGCGTGTCCTTCCCCAGTTTTACCTCACCAAGCAAATCAACTGGGAGCGGCACTATAGCATTAGGTCAAAGGTCGTAAAGTGAAAACAGGCTTATGTTTGAACAGCGCAGCTGGCTGCAGGAAACTAGAGGAGGAACAGGACGTCTTTCTCTCAGTTATGGCTGCAACAACATCTCACGGTTTTACCAATTTGACTTCAGATTCGGACGTTTAATCACATTTCTCCAAATGTCAAATTTCTAAGTTGCTCCAAGCGATACCCCATAACGGCAAAATGCCATAACGGCAAAATAAAACAAACTCAGATATCACCTTTAGCAGTAACTACAGCAGTGAGTCTTTCTGTGTAAGTCTAAGATTTTTGCACACCTAGATTGTACAATATTTTCCCATTATTCTTCAAACTGTCAAATTGATTGTTAATCATTGTTAGACAACCATTTTCAAGTCTTGCCATATATTTTCTAGCAGATTTAAGTCAACACTTTAACTAGGCCATTCAGGATAATTCACTGTCTTCTTGGTAAGAAACTCCAATGTAGATTTGGCCTTGTTTTAGGTTATTGTCCTGCTGATAGGCGAATTCATTTCCTAGTGTCTGGTGAAAAACAGACTGAACCAGGTTTTCCTCTAGGACATTTGCCTGTGCTTAGAGCCATTCTGTTGATTTGTTTTATTCTGAAAAACTCCCCAGTCCTTAATGATTACAAGCATACCCATAACATAATGCAGCCACCACTTTGCTTGACAATGTGGAGATAAGTACTCCGTAATGTGTTGTATTGGATTTGCCCCAAACATAACACCATGTATTCAGGACAAAAAGTGAATTGCTTTAGCAGTTTTCCTGTAGTGCCTTGTTGGAGTATTTGTATTCTTTACAGGCTTCCTTCTTATCCCTCTGTCAATTAGCTTACTATTGTGGATTAACTATGAGTAAACTATGAACTATGAGTGTATCAATATAAGTCCACTACAGACATCCATACATGTATATACCCCAAAATGCCAATAGGAAGGACACAGTCTGTCATCTGGAGGTAAAAATATATATATTTTTTGTGTTATATTTGTATCCAATATGTATGTTTGGTGACATTTTGATAAAACATAAAAACTAAGAAAGACTTAGTGAGCTTCCTCTCAGTGACTCAGAACACATTGGTGTCAGCTGAAGGGGGACGTTCAGGATATACCATGAATAATACACCCTCCTGGAGCCTCTCTCCATCCCCCCTCCCTTCCTCCGTACCCTATAAACCCTCCATCCTGTATAAAGCTTTGATGAGCGCACAGGTCGGTCAGGGGGAGACGACTGTAATTGACTGTTTCTCCCCTTAAATATAAAAAGAGAAGAGAAGTGGAATGTCTCCCTAATGGTACCCTATTCCCTATGTAGTGCACTACTTTTAATGGTACCCTGTTCCCTATGTAGTGCACTACTTTTAATGGTACCCTATTCCCTATGTAGTGCACTACTTCTAATGGTACCCTATTCCCTATGTAGTGCACTACTTTTGACCAGAGCCCAAAGACTACCATTGAAAACCTTAAGGTCAGTTAGTAATGATGGCCTATCCCCTATCCTTTACAAGGTCAGTAATGATGTGGGTATGAATTTGATGCCTGCAGAAGAACAAAACAGTCCTTGTAAACGTCTCTGATCTAGACATAACGGAAGGTTTATGGACCTGGAAGCTAAGGATCCTGAGTAAAGGACACTTCTATCAGCCACAGAAGAGGTCCTGCTGGTGTTGTGTTGCACCATAACTTGACATAGCCCTCAGAGTGCTAAACAGTAACTTGTGGGTCAAAGCCAGGACCTATGTTGGAATTTGAAATCCTCTACCCAAGATGCATAGCTGAACGGTGAAATTCCAACGCTCAATCGACCCCCCCCCAACCCCCCGTCTCACTCAATCGATTTTGAGGATCATTCCTTCCCTTATATTCTGCGCTGTTTTCTTTTTTATTTCTCTCTGAGCGAGGCCACTCGGAATATCTCCCTACAGTAATGTCACAGTTATTTTGAGAGGCAAAATTCAATTAAGGCGGCAGCATATCTCCACACACACACACACGAGTGATCAGAGAGCAAACTGCTGGCCCGACCTCGGGGACATCTCGGTCCCAGCAATCTAGATTTAACCATCAAAGGCCTGCCGAAATCAGCAAACGATCACAATAGAGGCACATCCTGTCACAAGATTTTTGCCGTTTCCTCCCCTGCCAGCTTATTGGGGGGGGGGGGGCTGACAGTTCAACTGTCAAAAGTGAAATGTAAAACAGCTTTTCGAGGAAGGATGGTGTTATACTCCTGGAGACCGATAGGGTGTGCAGGCTTTTGTCCTATCCCAGCACCGGATTCAACTAATCAAATCATTATCAAGCCTTTGAGTTGTTGAATCGTGTGTTGGTGAAAAAACACAGAGGACACACGCAACTGGACAGGAACAAAACCCTGCCCCTCATGTGTGAACCCCCAAGACCAGGAGTGAAGAGCACAACATGAGCTTATTGGGTCATCTAACAGAAACAGAAAGTCTCTGTTAAAAAAGCTGTAAGAGAACATACTTACATCCCTAGAGAATCAGCCTTCATTCCTTTTCAAACATAAATCTGTTCAAGGCTCCTAAGTGCAATGGTGCACTTTGTGAGGCGATAACTATTGTTGGTCAGCTGCGTCCCATGGGCCTGAATGGGTGTGGCATGCAGAGCGAAAGTGTGAAGGGTGATGTCTGAGGTGGTGTGTTAGGCCTGTGTTTTCTACACTAGTGCTGTGTGCTAGTGCTAGATGAATGTGTGTGTTGGATAGAGCATGACCTGCCGAGTCCCGGGGGGAATGCAAGTGCAGCGAAAAATGGATTTTTCTGGCAGTACTGTGTAACAGTTTTGGAGTCTTCCAATGTACATTAGAGCTCTGCTACCCGACCTGAGTCCGACGGGCCCTGACATTATACATCGGATTAGCAGTAAATTTAGTAACACCACATTTTTGAAGCTGAGTCATTTGCTGGTGCTCTGCTGCACAGTACAGTTTTATCTGACTAAGATCATAACATGGTGTCAGAAGTGCTTCAACCTCATCAAATATAAGACAAGAGAGATTTTTTCACAGAAAATAATAACATTCTTTGAGTTTTGTCAGAGTTAAGATGATGAAACGTAGCCAACAGCTCAATGCTCTATTACATCTTGTCATTGAGCAGAGCAGTCCAACCAGAGCTGTTGCTATGGTTACTGACTGACTCAGAGCCACCATGAGCAGAGCGAGCTGTACTCAGGGAGCGAGTGAGAGACAGAAAGGAGCAGCTAATGGATTTACTAACGGGGGAAGTTATTTCTGATTTCGAGCCGGGCTGTGTGTGAGTGTGAGTGAGTGTGTGAGAGGGAGAGAGGCATGAGCAATGAAATCTTCATGTACATGTTATTTCTGTAGAGTAACAGAAGCAATGTGCAAATCACGGGGGGGGGGGGGGGCATGAGCTCTCCCAAATGCAACATTTGTCAGCAAGACTCATAAATTAATTCAGGCTGAACTGTGGGCCTAATGACAATTTGCGAGGTTTTGTAACGTGTCTCTTTCTATTCATCAAATGGCAGGTGCACAGTGCACTATTTGGATGCTGTAATTATTGTAGAATGGACGAACGTGCACAGGTCTGGCACTCTGAACACAAGGGTGGTCAGAGATAGAGAGAATCTGAGCCAGAGAGACGGACGGTATTATACAAATATAAAGAGAGTAAGAGAGAACACAGTCGTCGGCACAGTAAACAGTTGCGTTGAAGAAACACAGCGTGCATTCCAGCAGAGAGCCAAGCCAAGCACCAGAAAGAAAGAGCATTCTGTTTCATTTTTAATGTAGGCCGCTTCGTATCGGGTCCATAACAGAAATCTGCAGCAGTCAGCATATTCAGAACGAGCAGAGAAATGATATTTTATGCCCACAGTAAAGAGGGCATCAAACCATAACGGAGTCTGGGAGTAAAAGAAAAAATTAAAGTTTTTAATGATCCTGTTTAATCTCTCCATGAAAAGCATAAAGCAAACGGAGACTGTTAATCAAATTAACTCTGTGGTGCAAAGCCCAGCTGCCAAAACTGTCCCACTTCACAGAAAAGAGAGAGATGAGAGAGAGACACCTTCCTAAAGACCACCACTGAGGGAGTGAGACGGAGGGAGAGAGAGAGACACCTTCCTAAAGACCACCACTGAGGGAGTGAGACGGAGGGAGAGAGAGAGACACCTTCCTAAAGACCACCACTGAGGGAGTGAGACGGAGGGAGAGAGAGAGACCTTCCTAAAGACCACCACTGAGGGAGTGAGACGGAGGGAGAGAGAGACACCTTCCTAAAGACCACCACTGAGGTAGTGAGACGGAGAGAGAGAGAGACACCTTCCTAAAGACCACCACTGAGGTAGTGAGACGGAGAGAGAGAGAGACACACCTTCCTAAAGACCACCACTGAGGTAGTGAGACGGAGGGAGAGAGAGAGACCTTCCTAAAGACCACCACTGAGGTAGTGAGACGGAGGGAGAGAGAGAGACACCTTCCTAAAGACCACCACTGAGGGAGTGAGACTGCGAGAGAGAGAGACCTTCCTAAAGACCACCACTGAGGGAGTGAGACGGAGAGAGAGAGAGATACCTTCCTAAAGACCACCACTGAGGTAGTGAGACGGAGGGAGAGAGAGAGACACCTTCCTAAAGACCCCCACTGAGGGAATGAGACGGAGGGAGAGAGAGACACCTTCCTAAAGACCACCACTGAGGGAGTGAGACGGAGGGAGAGAGAGATACCTTCCTAAAGACCACCACTGAGGTAGTGAGACGGAGGGAGAGAGAGATACCTTCCTAAAGACCACCACTGAGGTAGTGAGACGGAGAGAGAGAGAGACACCTTCCTAAAGACCACCACTGAGGTAGTGAGACGGAGGGAGAGAGAGATACCTTCCTAAAGACCACCACTGAGGTAGTGAGACGGAGGGAGAGAGAGAGACACCTTCCTAAAGACCACCACTGAGGGAGTGAGACGGAAAGAGAGAGATACACACCTTCCTAAAGACCACCACTGAGGGAGTGAGACGGAGGGAGAGAAAGAAAGAAAGCACAAAGATATGGCATCCATATTAGGACATCCTCATGCTCAACAGATTACAATAAACCTAGTTTGTGATGTTGATCTCTGCGGCTTGTACGTAAGAAACATCATATCCATAACACACAGTCCGTATTCAAGGCCTCCTGCTAGGGTCGGGTCTGCGACTACTGGGCACCCGACCGTGACAATGAGATGAGTGGCATACCACCAACTGCTGCCAACCAGCAGGCATTCAGAGCTGTGGGTCATTACACCAACAGGACAACACCGGAGGAGGTTTATTTAAAGAGCAAGGAAGTAGAACACGTGGGGCTCTAACGGAGAATGTGATCCTCAGTTGCCTGTGCGGTCACCCGATCTACCTGAAACTGTCCCACAGGCACAGGGCATGCACACTCACAACGGCAAGTGCTGGATCCCCAAAATCAATACCTGAAACGCGAACTGTAAATGACCTGTTTTACCCTCAACGATTTCCTGATCATCTTTTCTTACGCCGGCCACATCGGTCAAATATGGTTAATGAGTAACAATGCAAGACAACCTGATGAACTGAAGAGTAATGGAGATGTTGGAGCTGTGCCCCTTTGCCGATATGTGTACACACACACACACACTACCGGTCACAGCTGGGCACCGGTGTTTCTGGGCCCTGGCCCGTTTTCAGAGCTGTTAGCTGTTATGCAAGTGAAACCTGAACGACCCAGGGTGATTCAGAAACAGAGGCAGGCTCATCCTTTATTCACGAGCGTGGTTACCTCATTGTGACTTATTTATTAATTTGCCTGGAAGACTTTTTTTTGTTGCCTCGCTCACACTGAAGAGCTGCTTGTCCAGCTAAACAACCTCAGTAATGGAACATAGCAATCAAAGTGTGTGTGTGTGTGTGTGTGTGTGTGTGTGTGTGTGTGTGTGTGTGTGTGTGTGTGTGTGTGTGTGTGTGTGTGTGTGTGTGTGTGTGTGTGTGTGTGTGTGTGTGTGTGTGTGTGTGTGTGTGTTTTTTTTACCTTGCCTTGCCCTTGGCACTTTTTGACTAAATGTCCAATCCACTTCACATGATATCTTCTCTTCCAAGGTCAAGGCCTTTTCCAGAATGTGTAGCTTGCATATAATAATGGGTACAATCTGCATGCTGTGTGTATCCTTTATATAAGAAGAAAAAAATGAGAGCGAGAGAGAGAAAGGAGAGAAAGAAAAAGGACAGAGGAAAGAGCGAGAGAGAAAGGTGTGAGAGAGAAAGGAGAGGAAGAGAGAGAAATTGAAACAGAGAGTGAGTGAGAGATTGAGACATCACCAGTCAGCAGCTGATCCAACCTTCTACACATCCTCCCTCCCTCTCTTCCTTGTTCCCTCACTCTCTGAGTCCCACCATGAAGAGATCCGCCCGCTTTATCCTTGAGGTCCATAAAAGGCCTAATACCCTCCCCCGCACAGCCAGACAAGAATCACCCGATTGTCTGCCTCATCCGCCACCACAGCCCCTTGTTTCCCTCCACTCTTAGCCCTCGGAATCAGCCAAATCCCGGCACCCCCCACGGCCCATCACAAAACCCTGTTCAGACGGCCCACTATGAAACCCTGTTCAGACGGAGGAGAAAAGCGAGAGGGAAATCCTATTGAGTCTGTCATGTTGAAGACATGATATAGTGTGGTTTTATTTTGTGAGTCAGGCACAGGGAGAATAGGTTTTATGAGGCGAGTCAGGCACAGGGAGAATAGGTTTTATTTTGTGAGTCAGACACAGGGAGAATAGGTTTTATTTGGCGAGTCAGGCACAGGGAGAATAGGTTTTATTTGGCGAGTCAGGAACAGGGAGAATAGATTTTATTTGGCGAGTCAGGCACAGGGAGAATAGGTTTTATTTGGCGAGTCAGGCACAGGGAGAATAGGTTTTATTTGGCGAGTCAGGAACAGGGAGAATAGGTTTTATTTGGCGAGTCAGGAACAGGGAGAATATATTTATTTGTGAGTCAGGCACAGGGAGAATAGGTTTTATTTGGCGAGTCAGGAACAGGGAGAATATATTTATTTGTGAGTCAGGCACAGGGAGAATAGGTTTTATTTGGCGAGTCAGGCACAGGGAGAATAGGTTTTATTTGGCGAGTCAGGCACAGGGAGAATAGTTTTTTTTTGGCGAGTCAGGAACAGGGAGAATATATTCATTTGGCGAGTCAGGCACAGGGAGAATAGGTTTTATTTGGCGAGTCAGGAACAGGGAGAATAGGTTTTATTTGGTGAGTCAGGCACAGAGAGAATAGGTTTTATTTGGTGAGTCAGGCACAGGGAGAATAGGTTTTATTTGGCGAGTCAGGCACAGGGAGAATAGGTTTTATTTGGTGAGTCAGGCACAGGGAGAATAGGTTTTATTTGGCGAGTCAGGCACAGGGAGAATAGGTTTTATTTGGCGAGTCAGGCACAGGGAGAATAGGTTTTATTTGGCGAGTCAGGAACAGGTAGAATATATTTATTTGGTGAGTCAGGCACAGGGAGAATAGGTTTTATTTGGCGAGTCAGGAACAGGGAGAATATATTTATTTGTGAGTCAGGCACAGTGAGGATAGGTTTAATTTTGTGAGTCAGGCACAGGGAGAATAGGTTTTATTTGGCGAGTCAGGCACAGGGAGAATAGGTTTTATTTGGCGAGTCAGGCACAGGGAGAATAGGTTTTATTTGGTGAGTCAGGCACAGGGAGGATAGGTTTTATTTGGCGAGTCAGGCACAGGGAGAATAGGTTTTATTTGGTGAGTCAGGCACAGTGAGAATAGGTTTTATTTGGCGAGTCAGGCACAGGGAGAATAGGTTTTATTTGGCGAGTCAGGAACAGGGAGAATATATTTATTTGTGAGTCAGGCACAGGGAGAATAGGTTTTATTTGGCGAGTCAGGCACAGGGAGAATAGGTTTTATTTGGCGAGTCAGGAACAGGGAGAATATATTTATTTGGCGAGTCAGGCACAGGGAGAATAGGTTTTATTTGGCGAGTCAGGAACAGGGAGAATAGGTCCTGAGAAAAGGCTCAAAGCTGATGGGCGGGCGAGGCAGCACATTGATCACAATGGAGCAGGCGCACTTCAGAAAGGAGGAGTCACAGTCAAGCTGAGTCAGAGGGGCAAGAGGAGGGGTTGAGCGCTTCATGCTCAGATGCAGACACACGTAAACAGAGGCACAATAAAAAGTGCAGTTATAGATAATGCAAGTTGACACACACAGAAACACAATGAGACATACACAGCAACAAAGAGAGAACAGGTTACAACTCTCAGCAAACTAGATGTAATATATATATATATATATATATATATATAGATATACACACACACACACACACACACACAGTTGAAGTCAAAATTTCACATACACCTTAGCCAAACACATTTAAACTCATTTTTCACAATTCCTGACATTTACTCCGAGTAAAAATCCCTGTCTTAGGTCAGTTAGGATCACCACTTTATTTTAAGAATGTGAAATGTCAGAATAATAGTAGAGAGAATGATTTTTTTCAGCTTTTATTTCTTCCATCACATTCCCAGTAGGTCAGAAGTTTACATACACTCAATTAATATTTGGTAGCATTGCCTTTAAATTGTTTAACTTGGGTCAAACTTTACGGGTAGCCTTCCGCAAGCTTCCCACAATAAGTTGGCCCATTCCTCCTGACAGAGCTGGTGTAACTAAGTAGGGTTTGTAGGCCTCCTTGCTCGCACACAATTTTTCAGTTCTGCCCACAAGTTTTCTATAGGATTGAGGTCAGGGTTTTGTGCTGGCCACTCCAATACCTTGACTTTGTTGTCCTTAAGCCATTTTGTCACAACTTTGGAAGTATGCTTGGGGTCATTGTCCATTTGGAAGACCCATTTGCGACAAAGCTTTAACTTCCTGACTGATGTATTCAGATGTTGCTTCAATAAATCCACATCATTTTCAATTCCTGATGATGCCATCTATTTTGTGAAGTGAACCAGTCCCTCCTGCAGCAAAGCACCCCAACAACATGATGCTGCCACCCCCGTGCTTCACGGTTGGGATGGTGTTCTTTAGCTTGCAAGCCTCGCCCCTTTTTCATCCAAACATAACAATGGTCATTATGGCCAAATAGTTCTATTTTTGTTTCATCAGACCAGAGGACATTTCTTCAAAATGTACGATCTTTGTCCCTATGTGCAGTTTCAAACCGTAGCCTGGCTTTTTTACGGCTGTTTTGGAGCAGTTGCTTCTTCCTTGCTGAGCGGCCTTTCAGGTTATGTCGATATAGGACTCGTTTTACTGTGGATCTAGATACTTTTGTACCTATTTCCTCCAGCATCTTCACAAGGTCCTTTGCTGTTTTTCTGGGATTGATTTGCACTTTTTGCACCAAAATACGTTCATCTCTTGGAGACAGAACACGTCTCCTTCCTTCCTTGGCTGATTTCTTTTGATTTTCCCATGATGTCAAGCAAACAGGCACTGAGTTTGAAGCTAGGCCTTGAAATACATCCACAGGTACACCTCCAATTGACTCAAATGAGGTCAATTAGCCTATCAGAAGCTTTTAAAGCCATGACATAATTTTCTGGAATTTTCCAAGCTCTTTAAAGGCACAGTCAACTTAGTGTATGTAAACTTCTGACAAACTGGAATTTGATACAGTGAAATAATCTGTCTGAAAACAATTGTTGGAAACATGACTTGTGTCATGCACAAAGTAGATGTCCTAACTGACTTGCCAAAACTTTAGTTTGTTAGCATGACATTTGTGGAGTGGTTGAAAAACAAGTTAATGACTCCAACCAAAGTCTATGTAAACTTCCAACTTCAACTGTATGTATGTATGTTTATATTTGTCACATGCACTGAATTTGCAGGGTATTTGGTACCTTCTTCTCTGCTATTGTAAATCTCAAGGTTAAAGAGAGGAAAACACAGTAAATTACTTTGTGAACAAATCTCATTGGAGTAGTTGTCAGCCATGGTTCAAAAAGGAATTATTTCAAGCCAGGGTGAGATGACTGGGGAAATATGTGAGACCTGTTTTCATCAGTTGTTAGAACAGCCAATGCAATCAAATAAAATAATGATAAAGAAAACAATATCATTGGGTAACTTCCTTGGGGTCTGTCTACTTGTCTGCCTGACTGACTGTCTGACTGTCTGTTTGTCTGAATGTGCTTATACTCTCTGTCCGTATGTTTGTCTGTCCGTCCAACCACCTGTGTCTGTCTATCCTGCATCTCTTTTGTCCCTATTCCTTTATTCCTGGTGGCCGTTAGGAATTTGTTACAATGGTCTCAATAGTATAGTAAGAGTGAGTGTATTGTGAGTATGCCATACCTGCATACGTAGTCATCAAGGGCAGTGCAATGGCATCAACATTCCAATCTAATCTCCCTATCGTGTGAATCACAATGGCAGTCACAGACAGGGCATGGCTAGTAGGTAAAGCCAACTAAGGCCTTAAACCTAATCAATGAACCCTTCTGAAACTAGTACACTGAGTATGTGTTCCAAATGTCACTTTGGTGCACGGACTTAAGGCTGGTTTACAGTTAGTCTATCCAGATGTCTGTAGACAGTTGTTGCAGTGACATCACAAATATTCTATTGTCGTCCGACATCAAACTTGTTGTCGTTATGAAAAAGTAGAAACACAAAAACGATAGCTTGCATGACAGACTAGTGGTCCAAAATAGCATAAATTCGGTATTTTAACACCCATAAATCCATCCATTTAAACATTTATGTAGTACAGTCTTTGCTCCACTAAAAGTTTTACGATTATGTAATTTGTGGTTTAGTACGGTACCCTGCGTCACCACTTCATTGCTCCAGACCAGTGCAAGGGGGAGGTAGAGCACTGATTATGCTTTTGGGTCCTACTGTGTCTTTAACTTACGATGAATGGGCGACATAAACCGTAAATGGAAACTGATAATTGTGCACGACTTCAGTATTGCTTACTAAAACTGTTGTAACACTAAGGTTTTAATTATTTTATTTTGTTAGGATTATTTTGCTCTTACTGTAGTACTGTAGACCACTCCTGACCAATCATATTGTACAGTGGCTGACTAGCGCAGCGGTTTAACACACTGCATAGCAGTGCAAGCGGTGTTGCTACAGATGCTGGTTCAATACCCGTGCTGGCCTTGACTGGGAGACCCAGGAGATGACTGTAGGTTTTTGGTTTCTCTCCCTCTAAAAACAGCAATATATGATTCTAAATAACAAACTGGCTTTATTTACAAACTAGTAACAATGTCTCAGTCCATGTTTAACAATGGCATTTTTCCTCGCTTATTTTACGTTATTTGAAAACAAAATAATCTCCAAAATATTATTTTTTAAACAAGGCGATTATTATTAATTTAGAATTATATAAAAGCCCCTTGGATATTCTCCCAGATATATTATTAAACCTGTATATATATAATTTTTGTTATATTGGTCATGGCTCTCGAGCGGCGAACGATGGAATTGCCTTCCAGTTCTCCTGCTGTATCCACTGAAACAGTGGTGGGCGAGAGGGGGATAATGGCGCTGACTAGGGAAACGTTCCCGCTGTTCTTAGTGCCAGTCTGCGCGTTCAAACTAAAACAATGTAACTAATAACGGAGTGAAAAATGCCCCTTTGATATGAATTGGGAGGGCAGATATTAAATATTAAAGCATTAGAGAGCCGTCACTCAAAAGTTATACTTAAATCCAAATTGGATATAATGAAAAATGACATGAAAAGCACACATTTGTAAATCCTAAACTCTAAAAGTAATTGGAAAGGTAGATACAATTTATTTGTGACATTGTGGTTACAGTAAAGCATGTAAACAAGATGCTGTGTTTTTATTTACAGCAGTGATGGACAGCTGGTGGCATTTTGAAAACAGGTTTTCAAACATTTGAGCCCGATTAGCAGGACAATGTACTCTTTATAGCCCAGCCACTGTAGGTGTGAACATCCCCCTACCTAAAAAATGACATTGCGACCAAAGAGAACAGATGAAATGGACATTGTTTTCATCAAGCCAGCTTCTTTCTATGGTGCTACCAGTTCCAGGGTTAGGATCGTAACCACAAAAGGACTTGGAAATGAGCCGGAGCTGAGAGGATCACAAAAACTAAAGGAATTTTGGTTTCAATGCATTTTGTTTAAAACATATTTTTATATAGCCTATCAATGTGTAGGCATACTGAGTAATAAAATCGATAATTAAGCAAAATATTAAATAAAAATGTTAAATACTAAAATGATTGTGTACTAAAAACGTGAATGTGTTTTTGCAGACCATACAAACATGCCAACAACCATCCGTGGAGATCAGTGGACAGAGGGCTGGACAACGGGCCGCACCAAAGAAAAGCATGGTTGCCAAGAAAGCGGTTCGTTTAAAATGTGTATGCAGTGTGTTGGAGTCACTTTTAATTCCTAATTGATCTACCGTTTCTATAATAGGCCCCTGTAATGGATGGGGGCTCAGGGCGGTATCATTCTGCTCATCTGATGAAAGTGCCCATGGATCAGATTCAAACTGACGGAGATCGAGTTAGAGGCAGACCAGCAGAAAGAGACACATTATCGGAGGGCAGAGATACGGGCGACATCTGATGCATTGGTCCAGAACCAGGTGGCATTGGCAGAGAAACAGGCGGAGAATGACGCGTTGAAGGGGGCGAGGAACGAGATGGAGTCACAATCCATGCCAGGCAGACCTGTGAGCTCTGGAACTCCACCTCCGACAGGCAGAGTCAACATACCTGGCAGGTTCATCAGGTTGTCGGTTCACCCTGACGTTTCTATTCCTCTTCTGACAACAAAACTTGACCAACTGCTCACCAGGCACAGCAAGGGCCTTTCGGACCATTCTGCTGTTCTGCTATAGCCTAATAAACAAATGCAGGTGGCTTATATCTTCAAAACGCTTTATTATCCAAATGTAAAAGCATATGCCGTACAGTACTGTATTTCTTCATCAGCATCCTTATGCTTGCATGAATAAAATAATGATAAAAATACTCTTTCAAAATAACAATGTTTATTTAGTTATGGATCCATCACTGAATTACAGAAATATTGGAACAAAGTTGTCTAATGAAGGTAAACAAACTGTTGCTTACTGGAAAATACTATTTCAAACACACACGTCACGTTGTACAGCGCCATTATGGCTATTAGCAGGACTATATTTTGGCCATTATGGGCAGCGCACAATTGGCCCAGCGTTTCTCTCCCTCTAGAAAAACAATGTTTTGGCCTTTACAAATATTATTTTGTCCTTTATTCAGATTACAAATCGGTCACTTTTTTTGTCCTTTATTCAGATGACAAATCGGTCACTTTTTTTTACGAAATAACCTCCAAAATATCATTATATATTATCAAGTTGATGGCACAGTCATATAGCCCGGCACTTACATAAAGCTGAGTGACTCACTCATTCATGGCTTTGGATCAAAATACACAAGTTCCAACATTCTTTCTGACAGTCTTTAATATAGAAATGTTTTGGTTATCCTGACCTGTACACCATGTACAGTATTATAATAGCCCACTATGGGCTATTAGCAGGACAATATACCTTTACCAACACCTCTCTGTATTTTGACACTTTGTGGATGGGGGTTCCCGAGTGATGGGGGCTCCCGCAGTGCAATATGAGTTGCTACAGATCCAGGTTCGATACCTGTTCCAGCCGCCAAAGGGAGACTGGTTTTAAGTTTGGTTTTTGGTTTTAATTTAGAATCCTCTAATCCTCTATATGTAATTATTGGCAGATAGTCACATCATATTTTTTGATATACTGTAGGCCTACCGTGGGCGACATGAGTCTCACTAGTGTTGAGTAATGTGCTGTTAAAAGTAGTGTAGGTCTTATTTATTTAAAGAGCATATTGAAGTTTGTAAGCAACTGCATACAACTATTTTAGCACCATTTCATGCTGCTCTGATTCAAGCATGGGGACTGGTCTTGATAAATCAATGAGATTTTTATTTTTCACTGAATCTCCGTTTGGGTATTGGTTAGACTAGAGTGTAGAAATGTTATGCTCTTTGTGTAACCTTTATTTAACTAGGCAAGTTAGTTAAGAACAAATTCTTATTTACAAGGACAGCCTACTCCTTCCTCCCCAATGGGGAATTGAACCCCGGTCTCCCACGTTCCTGCACAAAATGGGGATTCTTTAGCTAAATAGCCCAGTACTGTAGCCTACTCCTAACCATCACGTTGTACAGCACCATATTTTCCATTCCATCCTAAAGGAAACACAGAGGGTTTTCGTTTTTCTTGGAATAATAACACCATAATATTAATTTAATTAATTAAGCAAAATTTCTTACAAATCAGTCCCATATACTATGTTCTTACAAAAATGTTTTTTTTTAATTCTTTAGTACAGCCGCTATTGAATGCTATCAAATGCTTCTCAAAGATGCCCTCTGGTGGTCAAACTAGCACTAACTAGCATTAATGGTACCAGTGGTTGACACTTAAATAACGTGCAATAGAATTCTGCTGCACCATGCAAGCTGTGCTGCAGTATGCTGCAGCTTTTAAAGGACGAACCACTGTATATGTCAATCTAGCAAACCAACTACAAGCAACTTTCTAGCCAGTTCAAATAATGACTATATCAGACAGACAACATCTTAACTAATTTGTATTTATTATTACAGGAAAATAAACTAACAACAAGATCATTATTTCAGAAGTTAATGGGAGCTAATTACAGGAAATAAGTACGGTTATTAGTGTGACGGAATAATAGCAGGGCATTCTACCAGAGAAATTTTGAATTTATGCACGTCTCATTGCTGTCGTAGTCAGGTAACCATAACAACGGACGCAGCGACAGGGTCAAAGTTGAACTTTTTTAATCTGTCTGCGACAAGGAAACTGACAGTCGCAACGACGGGCTACAGACATTCCAACGGAGTATAAATTAAATAAAATGTAATTTTGACCAGCGATTCTTGTCACATTCCAATTGTATCTACAGACATGTCGAAAAATACAAACCAGCCTTTAGTGTCTGTGCAAAACCTGTTCCACTTGACCAACATGGTAACAAAAAATCCCCAATACCTGATCCACAGGTTCATCCAAAAGACAGTGTTTTTTTCCATTTCCTGTAGCCTCTCTGTAATCAGACCAATCTGATAACAAAAACATGAATAAAACCAATATTTTAGAAAGCTATTGGGGATTTAGTCATTCCACCTTAGTGTAGAGGAAGGACGGTAGACGAGGAGAAGAAGCCAGACTATTGAGATGTACCCAATGATGAGAGAGACGCTCAAATAGCTCCCCTTCCTCCCTGGAGTTACTGAAAACAGGAAGCAAAGCGTCCACCAATCCAAACGGACAAGGGCAAATATGTCCTTCCCCTTTTCCCCTTATTTATTCCATCACACCCTTTGTAGCTCTAATACATATAAGGCGGCTAGGCCTGGGGGGAGGGGGTAGAAAGAGAGAGACTGTGAGAGAGAGGAGAGGGAGAGACTAAGAGAGAAGAGAGGGAGAGACTAAGCGAGAGGAGAGGGAGAGACTAAGAGAGAAAAGAGGGAGAGACTAAGAGAGAGGAGAGGGAGTGAGTGAGAGTGAGTGAGTGAGAGGGACAGTGAGTGAGTGAGGGAGTGAGTGAGTGAGTGAGTGAGTGAGTGAGTGAGTGAGAGAGACAGAGTGAGTGAGTGAGTGAGTGAGTGAGTGAGTGAGTGAGAGGGAAGAGAGTGAGTGAGTTGGATATAGAGTGAGTGAGTGAGTGAGTGGGTGAGTGGGTGAGTGAGTGTGTGAGTGAGTGAATGAGAGGGACGGAGAGTAAGTGAGTGAGTGAGTGAGAGGGACAGAGAGAGTGAGTGAGTGAGTGGGCCAGAGAGAGTGAGTGAGTGATTGAGAGGGAAAGCGAGTGATTGAGTGAGAGGGACAGAGAATGAGTGAGTGAGTGAGTGAGTGAGTGAGTGAGTGAGTGAGTGAGTGAGTGGGACAGAGAGTGAGAGAGGGGACAGAAAGAGTGAGTGAGTGAGAGGGAAGAGAGTGAGTGAATGAGTGAGTGATAGAATGAGTGAGTGAGTGAGAGGAACAGAGAGAGTGAGTGAGTGAGTGGGACAGAGAGAGTGAGTGAGTGATTGAGAGTGAAAGAGAGTGATTGAGTGAGAGGGACAGAGAGTGAGTGAGTGAGAGGGACAGAGAGTGAGTGAGTGAGTGAGTGAGTGAGTGAGTGGGAGGGACAGAGAGTGAGTGAGTGGGGGGGACAGAGAGTGAGTGAGTGGGGGGGACAGAGAGTGAGTGAGTGGGCCAGCGAGTGGGACAAAGAATGAGTGAGTGAGTGAGTGAGTGAGTGAGAGGGACAGAGAGTGAGTGAGAGGGACAGAGAGAGTGAGTGAGTGAGAGGGAGGGAGAGAGTGAGTGATTGAGGGACAGAGAGTGAGTGAGTGAGTGAGAAAGAGAGTGAGTGAGTGAGAGGGACAGAGAGTGAGTGAGTGAGAGGGACAGAGAGTGAGTGAGTGAGTGGGAGGGACAGACAGAGAGTGAGTGAGTGAGTGAGTGAGTGAGTGAGTGAGTGGGGGGGACAGAGAGTGAGTGAGTGAGTGAATGAGTGAGTGAGTGAGTGAGTGAGTGAGTGAGTGACTGAGTGAGTGAGTGGGACAGAGAGTGGGACAAAGAGTGAGTGAGTGAGTAAGTGAGTGAGAGGGACAGAGAGAGTGAGTGAGAGGGAACAGAGAGTGAGTGAGAGGGACAGAGAGAGTGAGTGAGTGAGAGGGACAGAGTGAGTGAGTGAGTGAGTGAGTGAGTGAGTGAGTGAGTGAGTGAGTGAGTGAGTGAGTGGATGAGAGGGACAGAGAGTGAGTGAGTGGGACAGAGAGTGAGTGAGGGAGAGGGACAGAGAGTGAGTGAGAGAGAGGGACAGAGAGTGAGTGAATGAGTGAGTGAGGGGGTCAGAGAGTGAGTGAGTGAGCGAGTGAGTGAGTGAGTGAGTGAGTGAGTGAGTGAGTGAGTGAGTGAGTGAGTGTGAGAGAGAGAAGGAAGAAAAACTAGACAAGACAAGGACTAAATATATTTGTTTTCCTAAGTACAAAATTAGTATTGACGCAGGAACGTCCCCTTTTCCCCTAACCAGGAGAGCAAACTCAGCCATGTTGAAAATTAATTACTCAAGATTGTGGGAGATGGGGTAGGGGATGGTGTGTGTGTGGTGAGGGTGCCTGGGGCTCATTACACCCATGGGGGGCCATCTCTCATCACGGCTAGAGTGGAGCACACAGGGCAGCAAAGCCTTCAAATGCAAACCATGCCTACTCTACTATCCGGTTACTGTGTGTGTGTGTGTGTGTGTATCACGTCCATCAACCATACAATTACTCACCTTGAATGATCTACAAGGTGCCTCTCTCTATACAGCCCTCATCACACCGCTCTCTATACAGCCCCATCACAACATCGTACCACTCTCTGTATAGCCCCATCACCCCCTCTTACCTTTCTCTACAGCCCCATCACCATCTCTTACCTCTCTCTACAGCCCCATCACCCCCTCTTACCTCTATACAGCCCCATCACCCCCTCTTACCTCTATACAGCCCCATCACCCCCTCTTACCTCTATACAGCCCCATCCCCCCCTCTTACCTTTCTATACAGCCCCATCCCCCCCTCTTACCTCTATACAGCCCCATCACCATCTCTTACCTCTCTCTACAGCCCCATCACCCCCTCTTACCTCTATACAGCCCCATCACCATCTCTTACCTCTCTCTACAGCCCCATCACCCCCTCTTACCTCTATACAGCCCCATCACCCCCTCTTACCTCTATACAGCCCCATCCCCCCCTCTTACCTCTCTATACAGCCCCATCACCCCCTCTTACCTCTATACAGCCCCATCACCCCTCTTACCTCGTGTGGCTCAGTTGGTAGAGCATGGCGCTTGCAACGCCAGGGTTGTGGGTTCGATTCCCACGGGGGGCCAGTACAAAAAAAGTATGAATGTATGTACTTGTAAGTCGCTCTGGATAAGAGCGTCTGCTAAATGACTTAAATGTAAATGTAAATGTACCTCTATACAGCCCCATCACCCCTCTATACAGCCCCATCACCCCCTCTTACCTCTATACAGCCCCATCCCCCCCTCTTACCTCTCTCTACAGCCCCATCACCCCCTCCTACCTCTATACAGCCCCATCCCCCCCTCTTACCTCTCTATACAGCCCCATCCCCCCCTCTTACCTCTATACAGCCCCATCACCCCTCTTACCTCTATACAGCCCCATCACCCCTCTTACCTCTATACAGCCCCATCACCCCCTTACCTCTATACAGCCCCATCCCCCCCTCCTACCTCTCTCTACAGCCCCATCACCCCCTCCTACCTCTATACAGCCCCATCCCCCCCTCTTACCTCTCTATACAGCCCCATCCCCCCCTCTTACCTCTATACAGCCCCATCACCCCCTTTTACCTCTCTACACAGCCTCATCACCCCCTCCTACCTCTCTCTATACAGCCCTCAACCCATCACCACCCCTTAAGGGTCAGAGTTGAAAGATCGTTGTATCTTGGCTGACTTACAGCTCACCTCACGACCATGCTAACACGCACCCATAACTGTTAGCGTTATTCTTATTTTTATTGCGAAGGGAATGAAGTGGAACTCATTCAATTAGGGGCTGTTTTGGAAGAGTACCCAGGGGTTAGGCTACCCTGGCAACAATGCTAGGAAAGATGTGAAGTGAATCCCTCGGGTAACTAAGCCAGACACATGGCCTTTAAAAAATATTTTCCTCTGCTGTTAACTTTAAGACCAAAACAACGGTGCTGCTCGCGATGCAAAGCTCTCATGCATCTTAATTTGAAGGCGTGTCTAGCTATATCAAATACAGTATGTGTGAACATGTAGATGAATGTTAATCCTTTCAAAACACCTTTCGCATACGATAAGACGCAGCGTCTACAGATAAGAATTAGCATCAGCATAACTCACTCTTGTTGGTGCATGCCAATCAGACTCCCTATTGGAGCTTCAGCTAAAACAGATTTCTAAGGCCAAATATTCCAGGTTTTGCAACTGTTTATCTGGAGGCCAATTGACTCTCCTTCAAAATAGCAGCCATTTTATAGGCCATTATGTTGGTCAATGGCCTCTTGTTGCTAAAGTAATCCCTTGGAACACTGAATGGCTTTCCTGCTAAGGCAGACTTGGGCAGATAAAGTAGTCACACAAAGCAACCCCCTCATTTTCTATCTTCACACACACTATCTTTTCAGTCTAGGTCTTTTGCAAGACGCTCCAAAGAGTCCATTGTGATTTTTCTGGTGTTTCATTTACATTTCATTTACAAAGCCCCCCTACCTGCCCCCATTGGATCGATGAGGAGCCTAAATATAGATGCAGGATGACAAAGCAAGCATCTATGGCAAATATCGGATGGTGGGTCCCGCTCCGCTCGGATAATGGATGGCCTTCCTGCCTGGTCAACGTCGACGGTCAGTGGAACCTACTGCCTATGGCCCTCCCATCGCTCTGGAAGTGCCATATGCTCGGCCGTGCGGAAGGCTATCGACAGAGGCTAGCGGCGTCACAGGTGCTGGAGCCATCCGCTCACAAAGTCATTCCTCTCCCGGGATATCAGCTGTGTCAAATCTTCACCGTTAACGTCAAAGCCACTAATTGTGGCATGTGTGCAAATGCACAGCATTGCTAATCTGGAAGCCGCCATGCTATAGCCTTGATCATAGGAAATGAACGTTGCACACCATTAACCAATGTTTTCCTGGTTTGCTGAGGCAACATGTTTAAGCACTTCTAGCCAGGCACTCAGACATGTAGAGAGGGTGTTTGTTCATTACCGCACAAGCACACATACACCTATCGCAGTCTCATCCTGCATTCATAACAATTTACTTAAATCACAGAGATGGCTAATTAAGTACAGGACAGAGGAATAATGGTAGGATAGAATCGCCACATGACAACGCATATACCCCATTCTCCAGCATTTCGCTACACCCGCAATAACATCTGCAAAACATGTGTTTGCGACCAATAAAATGTGATTTTATTTGATATGCTTATAGGTAGGGATGGGAATTGCAAGGAAAGTCACGATACGATATTAAAATGATATTCAGGTGCTGATACGATTCTATATGTATTGAATTCGATACTGTGATTTTATTGCGATTTGATAAGCATATTGCTCACCATAGGGACAAGAGAGCTTGAGAAAGGCATGCAAAAATGAGTTTTGATCAGTCATGGAAATGAAAGTGCTGAAAACGAATTGGATACGTATTTAAAAAGATGGTGAAGAAGCTATGAAGGAAACATACTGTAGGTATTGGTCCAGGTACTGCCAAGTAGAGCAAAAAATAATAGTGCGACTCAAAACGATACAATATCATCAAAAATATTATTCCGATATGAAACAGTATAGACATTTTATCCCCCCCCCAAGGGTCCTAAACACAGAGGCACACACCATAACTGACCCTTTGGCAGAACACTCAGAGACCAGGACAGCATCCATTATGCTAATGGACCTCTCATACAAGGGGATCCATGAAAGTGAAAAAGAGATGGAAAGAAGAAGCAGGGGGTGGAAGAGGAGGGGTGGAGTGGACTGTAAATGCCTGCCTCTCATCTTCTCCTCCCTTTTCCCTGTCTTCTTCCTTTTCTTCTCTGAGGAGGCCTTCTCCAACGAGCCGGTGTTCTAGCAAGATGCAAATGACAGCCACTCCAAGTGAAGAGAGGGAGAGAGGGAGAGAATGTAGGGCTGTGGACATAGAGAAGAGGGGGAGAAAGAGCAGAGGGGGAGAGATGGAGGTATAGAGGAAAGGAGAGAGAGACATTCACTGGGTATTTACTCTCCATTTCAGAGGTCTGAGAGGCAAATGGGACTAGCCACAAAAGCCAGCCATTTGGATAGAGGGGGAAGGCCAACGCTTAGATCGTAGGCAGACCAAACCTTCAAAAACAAACAGATGGGGGGGGGGGCTTTTGCTTAATTGGGACAATCTGCAGTAGCTACATCCAGTTTTGGACTTGTAAATGAATGATATGCATCCATTGATTCTTGAAGAATATAAACGTATATGTCTCTAGAGCTTAGTTCAACTGTCGTAACCCATCAGAATCCACAACATAAGTTTGTTTTTCTCTGATGTTTGTAGACAAAGTCAATGTAAACAAACACTGAATAACTTCAAAACATTGTTAAAACTATCATTTTGATATCACGGATGGTCATTTGAGTGGTTACATTTGTCCTGCCACATCTCTCAGCTTTTAAGCAGTGGCGGGGAGTGGGCTTCTTATTGTTTCAACTGCTGATTGTCGCTCTAAACAAAATGTCCATTACAGTTCCTAGGCATCTGTATAGAACAGGCTTATTTTTGCATTTCCAGTCAGTTGTGGAAAGTACATAAGTAAAAATACTTGAAGTACTACTTAAGTAGTTTGTAGCGGTATCTGTACATTACTTAACTATTTATATTTTTGGACAACATTTACCTTACTACATTCCTAAAGAAAATACATCTACTTTTTACTCAAGAAATTTTCCCTGACACCCAAGAGTACTCGTTACATCTTGAATGCTTAGCAGGACAGGAAAATTCCAATTCACACACTTATCAAGAGAACTTCCCTGGTCATCCCTACTGCCTCTTACCTGGCAGACTCACCAAACACAAACGCTTAGTTTGTTTGTGTTGGAGTGTTCCCCTAGCTATCAGTAAATCAATAGAATACAAGAAAAGGGTGACGATTTGTTTGTTTAATGTAAGGAATTTTAAATTATTTATACTTTTACTTTTGATAAATAAATATGTTTAAAACCTGTTGGGGATGGGGGCGCTGTTTAGACTATTTATGCTAATTTGGGTAATTTTTGAAACGGCTTCCCACAAAATCCTTGATCGTACAATATGCATATTATTATTATTATCGGATAGAAAACAGTCTATAGTTTCTATAGGAGTTGAAATTTTGTCTCTAAGTGGAACAGAGCCCATTCTACAGCAATTTCCCTGACATGGATTCAGATTTCAGAAATGTTGGCCACTGTTCTGAAGTCAGTTAAAACGGCACTGATATTGCTATGACTATACGGACACTTCTTACGTCTTCCCCTGGATGCCTTTACGTGATGACGATTCCAATGGGGTCGATTGCGCGTTCACAGGCCCTACAAATGAAAAAACCCTGAAGCTAGTCATTCTTTTGGAGCTGCATCATGCGCCTAGAGGACACCGGCCCGCTCCTGTTCCAAGCATTAGTGAAGGGGGTAATATTACTCGGGTCATGTTTCTACTCGTTATGGGAGTTAAAAACATCATAAGGTAGTTAATTTAAAGCGTTTTATAGCAATTTATATCCGTTTAGTGCGATTTTGGGACATTTATTTTTGCAACGATGTGAATAGTTGGGCACGCTTTTCAGTTCATCCCGAACGCAGTAGGCATTTCCACATGGCAAGAGGACAGCTTTCCACCAAAAGACGATTCCTCCCAAGAAAGGATCCTTTGCCCAAGATACTGATGGAAGAACAGCTCAAGGTAGGACATTTTTATTATGATAAATCGTGTTTCTGTCGAAACATTTTAGTGGCTTAGGACGCCATGTTTTTTGACGTAGCTTCGCTTGGCGCAAACTGTATTGAAAAGTAAGGATAAATTAAAAAATGTAATAACGCAATTGTATTAAGAATTAAATTGTCTATCAATCCCTGTCCACCCTATATTTTTTAGTCACGTTTATGAGTATTTATGTATAAGAGTAGATCACTGTCTAAGTGGCGCAAGGACATTTTCTGACCAACTGAGCTACATTTCACATTGTCTAACCATGATTTTGGGGGCTAAATATAAACATTTTCGATCAAACTGTATATGCATGTTGTAATGTGATGTTACAGGAGTGTCATCGGAAGAATTCTGAGAAGGTTAGTGAAAAAATTAATATCTTTTGGCGATGTTGACTTTTATCGCTCACTTTGGCTAGAATCAATGCTGGGCTGCTATGTGGTATGTGCTATGCTAATATAACGATTTATTGTGTTTTCGCTGTAAGACACTTAGAAAATCTGAAATATTGTCTGTATTCACAGGATCTGTGTCTTTCGATTCGTGTATGCTGTGTATTTTTACGAAATGTTTGATGATTAGTAAGTAGGTAAACACGTTGCTCTAAGTAGTTTTTCTATTCCATTTGTGACGGTGGGTGCAATTGTAACCTATGCCATCTACCTGAAATATGCACTTTTTTCTAACAAAACCTATCCCATACCATAAATATGTTATCAGACTGTCATCTAATGAGTTTTTTTGTTGGTTAGGGGCTATAAATATCTTAGTTTAGCCGAATTGGTGATGGCTACTGGTGTTGGTGGACAAATAAAAGATGGTGGATTATGCTAATGTGTTTTTAGGTAATAGATGTACATCTTTACATATTGTGTCTTCCCTGTAAAACATTTTAAAAATCGGAAATGTTGACTGGATTCACAAGATCTGTGTCTTTCATTAGCTGTATTGGACTTTAATGTGTGAAAGTTAAATATTTTTAAAAAATATTTTTTTTGAATTTCGCGGCACTGGTTTTTCAGTGGGGGGGGGGGGGGGTGCCGCTAGCGCCACGCTGATCCTAGACAGGTTAAAACCAAATACGATTAGACTTTTACTCAAGTAGTATTTTACTGGGTGACTTTCACTTGGAGTCATTTTCTGTTATGCTATCTTTACTTTTACTCAGGTATAACAATTGGGTACATTTCCACCACTGTTTGCAGTTTGGGTTCATTTTCTTAGGTACACTGTATGTGTGTGTTCGAGTCAATTTGCTTGTATTTGTTCTCGTCAAACCAGTTACAATAGCCTCGGTACGTGGATAGACATTCAATCACCACACTAGTGAGTGAGTATCAGTATGGATGACTGGGAGCCCTCACGCCCTGACACCAAAGACACACACCCTGGAATACAAATCTCCCAGCAGCCGCACTCGTTTGCTCATGCTCTTTCACCCCCAAGAAATAAATAAATAAAAACTCAGCGAGTGAATGTGGAAATCCATTAATTGTCTCCCGTGCCTTGCATCTAATTGGAGTTTTGGACCTCCCAAAGTCCATTACAGACACAGAGGTATAATTAAAAGTGAACAGATTTTGAGGGAGACCTCTGGTTTCTTGTCATACAGGGCCCATACATGTTGGAACTCCCGTAGGCCACTAGGCTAGTACACCAGCGTTTTCTAGCACACCTAATTCAAACTATACTGTGTGTGTGTGTGTGTGTGTGTGTGTGTGTGTGTGTGTGTGTGTGTGTGTGTGTGTGTGTGTGTGTGTGTGTGTGTGTGTGTGTGTGTGTGTGTGTGTGTGTGTGTGTGTGTGTGTGTGTGTGCCTCTGGCTGTTTGAACGCTGGGCTCAGAAGCATATCCACAGCAGCTAATTAAAAACATAGACTCTGACCAGGCAATCTCAAGTAGACCCCAAATCCGTCAAGATCACACAGACTGACTGAGCAAACAGCCAAGAAAAGACGAAACACTTTAAAATAAGGAGAGGGGGAGAAAAGAGAGAAGAGAAAAAAGTGAGTTAGTGAAAAGGCAAAGAGTAAGGCCAAATTAGTCAGAGAGAGAGAGAGAGAGAGCAAAATGAGAGAAAAAGCGAGACTATTTTATGATCAGAAATACAATGGGATATTTATAAAGAACCATAAAGTACACCAGCTTCAAAACAGCTGAAATTAAATTTTTAGCTAGCTAGCTAAACAATGAACCAGAATCCCAACTCATGATGTTACTACCCTGCATGAATCTGCAGGTAGCTAACCAATCAGGTTCAATGTTCGCTAGCTAACATTAGAATATAACTTGTCAAGCAAATGTGTCTGAGATACGAAGAATAAGACAACACACAACGGTAGCTAGCTAACAGTACACTTCAACTTGAAATGAAACCCCTTTGTCAAAATTAGAAATGTGAAATGTCTAAAAATGTAGCTAGCTAGACTATCTTACCCGTATATATCATGGTCGGACGTGTCTCCTGTCGGATGCCATGGTTGCCCTTAGTTTGAAGATGTATTCCGGAGACAGGTGTTTCCTCCATCTCCTTAGCTATGATACTCAGATTCCACTGATTTCAAAACTCGGTCCTCCAGAAAGTGGAGAGCATGCACGTAACGTTAGCTAGTGAGCCAGCCAGCTAACGTTAGCTAGCTAACAGTACACTTTAACTTGACATTAGGTTAATGCAGATTTACGACATGATAAAAAAAAATGTAAAGCCACGTTAGTCAGGATTACCTAGACATACTGACCTGCTCAAATAGACAGAAGTATGTTATATGGCAGACCAATTCAAACTCATCTCTCAGCATGTCCAGCCCACTCATTTTCTTAGCGAATCATGGCTAGCTAAACCAACTAGGCTCATAATTTAACAAATGTTTGTATTTACAGATGGTATACAAGGTTATTATTATGGCATGTGAAAGTTCACATGTTTGAGAAGGCATTTCTACAAAAAAAACACATTTTGATTAAACAAAAAGTTTATGTTCAAACGGCTCGCCTGTGAAGTAGTGACCCGTGACATACGCCTAGTTTCCTGAAACTGGTCACATATACTGAGTACTTGTTGGCTGCTTTTCCTTCACTCTGCAGTGCAACTCACCCCAAACCACAATTGGATTGAGCTTGGGTGATTGTGGAGGCCACGTTGTCTGATGCAGCACTCAATCACTCTCCTTCTTGGTCAAATAGCCCTTACACAGCCTGGATGTGTGTTGGGTCATTGTCCTGTTGAAAATAAAATGATGATAGTCCCACCAAGAACAAACCAGATGAGATGGGGTATCGCTGCAGAATGCTGTGGTAGCCATGTTGTTTAAGTGTGCCTTGAATTCTAAATATATCACCGACAGGGTCACCAGCAAAACACGTCCACACCATCACACCTCCTCCTCCATGCTTCACAGTGGGAACCACACATGAGGATATCATCCGTTCACCTACTCTGTGTCTCACAAAGACAGAGTAGTTGGAACCAAAAATCTCACATTTGGAGTCATCAGACCAAGTCTAATGTTCCCTGCTTGTGTTTCTTGGCACAAGCAAGTCTCTTCTTATTATTGGTGTCCTTCAGTAGTGGTTTCTTTGCAGCAATTTCACCATGAAGACCTGATTCACGCAGTCTCCTCTGAACAGTTGATGTTGAGATGTGTCTGTTACTCCAACTCTGTGAAGTATTTATTTGAGCTGCAATTTCTGAGGCTGGTAACTCTAACTTATCCTCTGGGTAAAAGGTTGATCTCCGCATGTGTATTTCCCACCATAACGCATGGAGGAGGAGGTGTTATGGTGCTTTGCTGGTGACACTGTCTGTGATCTATTTAGAATTCAAGACACACTTTACCAGCATGGCTACCACAGCATTCTGCAGCGATACACCATCCCATCTGGTTTGGGCTTAGTGGGACTATCATTTGTTTTTCAACAGGACAATGACCCAACACACCGCCAGGCTGTGAAAGGGCTATTTTGCCAAGAAGGAGAGTAACACTAACAGCTTACAGACGGTAGGCAATTAAGGTCACAGATATGAAAACTTAGGACACTAAAGAGGCCTTTCTACTGACTCTGAAAAGCACCAAAAGAAAGATGCCCAGGGTCCCTGCTCAACTGCGTGAACGTGCCTTAGACATGCCGCAAGGAGGCATGAGGACTGCAGATGTGGCCAGGGCAATAAATTGCAGTGTCCGTACTGTGAGATGCCTAAGACAACGTTACACAGAGACAGGACGGACAGCTTATCGTCCTCGCAGTGGCAGACCACAACTAACAACACCTGCACAGGATTGGTACATCCGAACATCACACCTGCGGGACAGGTACAGGATGGCAACAACAACTGTCCGAGTCACACCAGGAATGCACAATCCCTCCATCAGTGCTCAGACTGTCCGCAATAGGCTGAGAGAGGCTGGACTGAGGGCTCTATTCTCACAGCAAGAACTGGAAAATCTGTTGCAGTCAATGAGGAGGAGATGCACTGCAGTACTTAATGCAGCTGGTGGCCACACCGGATACTGACTGTTACTTTTGATTTTGACCCCCCCTTTGTTCAGGGACACATTATTCCATTTCTGTTAGTCACATGTCTGTGGAGCTTGTTCAGTTTATGTCTCAGTTGTTGAATCTTGATATGTTCACACAAATATTTACACATGTTAAGTTTGCTGAAAATCAACACAGTTGACAGTGAGAGGATGTTTCTTTTTTTGCTGAGTTTATATACACCTTTTACTGTTATTTCCTTAATTAATGCACACAGCTTTTGCTCACGTGCATAGTTAATTATTTAATTCCAGCATTCACTACCAGCAATTTAATAAATGTCTTCCTTTCCTGCACTAATGTGTTATCATTTACACACTGACATGTTTCTTTTGTCTTCGTATGCCTCTATAAAAAATTACAAAACACTTGTCCCTGACAGAATAATTATTCTCACCTTTGACTGTGCAATTGTCAGTTATTAATTTTGCTAATAGAAGGCGATCAGAAAATTCTAGAGGTCTGTAATCCCGAAGTTGACTGTTTTTGTGCTTGAAAGTTAGTGAGTAGTTCTCAGCTGTTAGCAGCCAATGGCTAGCAGTTTCTTACTGGCCATAAAAACTGATGATTGACAGATTGTTTTGTTGTCATTACCTTATTATTTCATGCAACAAACAAAACATTAAACCTCGTACACAATTCATGGTAATCTCAAACAATTCATTTAGACCCAGTGTTTATTTGAAACAGCGGTTTATTTGCTGAAATGTGTGCCATTGCCTGGCTATTAAAAGGGACGTGCGGCTTGCTATATGAGACCAGTATAGAGAGAAAAAAATACAAAATAAATCGCTTTTTTGGTTTTAATTTAAGGTTAGGATTAGGCATAAGGTTGGCAGTGTGGTTAAATTTAGGTTAAAAATCGAATTTTAAGAAGAAAATTTGTAGGGATAGGTGGGTATATGACTTTGTGGCTGTGGTAACTAGTGATCAAGCACAACTCCGATATAAAGTGTTTTTTCTCAAAGTTGCCGGGACGTCACTTGACAAACTTATATCAGTACACTCGTAACAACCTAATCATAATAAACTAATATTGATCAAATAAGCCAGAAGTAGCAAATAAGCCATAACATTTTTTTAAATTAAATGTAACACTCTCATTGACATACAAAAACTCTTAACTTAGTGAGCTGTAAAAAAAAAAGAAGAACAAAATGACACCTGCTGGAGAAGACAGATTTTGGGCCAAGTTATCCTTCTGGCTTTGCCTCTTCCTCTGTCTGTCGCCACCAGCAGGGCCAGGGCAGCACCATTGACCTTTTGGATGGCCGAATCATTTTCCCCCACCTCGTTAGCTGGAGTCTCACGGGAGTGTTAGACAAGGAGGGTAAAACTTTATAAACTGTTCAGTATGACTGTGGGGTGGGATGGAATGTCTTGCAAGGATTTATTCAACATTCACAAGAAGTCTGCTCGTGAGAATGATAAAGTTATATGATTTTGAATCAAACTCAATTGAGCCAAACAGCATACTGTACAAATTAAGCTTCCATTTCCCGAGGTTTTTGTGATGCGGGTTGGCTTCAGACAAGCTTTACCACACAATATATATAATGGAAAGGTTTTTTTACGACTGACTCCACACAGTCAGCTAAATGAGGTTGTTGCCGTTATATTCCCTCTCACAGCTCGGTGCCTACTGAGGCCATTTGGGCTGCTTTGTGGATGGTTTAAGTTAGCTAATGTAATTAAGAGTGAAATGACGTCTGGAACAGTTCTCGTTGGATTTTAATGACCGTTCCATCATTACCGTGCCTCGACCGCAGCGGAGCAGTGATGCAGATTAACACACACACACACACAGGCTACATACACAGAGGACACACACGCATGTGCACACACACAAAGATACAGGGCTCTTCCTCCTGCAACTACCTAAACAGATTGGGCTAATTAATTCATTTGTGGGGTTCAAGTTCCAATTTCATCTGTATAAATTGGATAATTAACATCAAGCGTTCTGGGGGACCCGGCGCTCGTTTTGGTGGAACCCCCGTTTAAACCCCCCTCACCCCCCTTACTTTTACTTGACTTTGGTAATTAACACAGCACGTCTGGGATTTAAGCAATTGCAATCAAGCTCCGCCTACTGCATTTCCAAGGCCGGTAATCAAGTTGTGAGCAATTGGACATAAGTTCGAGTGACAGCTCACTGGTCCACACACACCTCCAGAACACATTTCCTTTTTGTGTGTTTTTGTTAGGGTGTGTGTGTGGGGTATGGGGTGTAAGTGAACAGACCAATGGGAAGTCAACTTACACAGAGGACGGTTAGTGTTTGATTTGTGTGCCTAACTAAGAGTGACCACCACCCCTCACCCACCGTCTGAAAACAGTGACCACCCCTCACCCACCGTCTGAAAACAGTGACCACCCCTCACCCACCGTCTGAAACAGTGACCACTCCTCACCCACCGTCTGAAAACAGTGACAACTCCTCACCCACCGTCTGAAAACAGTGACCACCCCTCACCCACCGTCTGAAAACAGTGACCACCCCTCACCCACCGTCTGAAACAGTGACCACCCCTCACCCACCGTCTGAAACAGTGACCACCCCTCACCCACCGTCTGAAAACAGTGACCACCCCTCACCCACCGTCTGAAACAGTGACAACTCCTCACCCACCGTCTGAAAACAGTGACCACCCCTCACCCACCGTCTGAAAACAGTGACCACCCCTCACCCACCGTCTGAAAACAGTGACAACTCCTCACCCACCGTCTGAAAACAGTGACCACCCCTCACCCACCGTCTGAAAACAGTGACCACCCCTCACCCACCGTCTGAAAACAGTGACCACCCCTCACCCACCGTCTGAAAACAGTGACAACCCCTCACCCACCGTCTGAAAAGAGTGACCACCCCTCACCCACCGTCTGAAAACAGTGACCACCCCTCACCCACCGTCTGAAAACAGTGACAACCCCTCACCCACCGTCTAAAAACAGTGACCACCCCTCACCCACCGTCTAAAAACAGTGACCACTCCTCACCCACCGTCTGAAAACAGTGACCACCCCTCACCCACCGTCTGAAAACAGTGACCACCCCTCACCCACCGTCTGAAAACAGTGACCACTCCTCACCCACCGTCTGAAAACAGTGACCACCCCTCACCCACCGTCTGAAAACAGTGACCACCCCTCACCCACCGTCTGAAAACAGTGACCACCCCTCACCCACCGTCTGAAAACAGTGACCACCCCTCACCCACCGTCTGAAAACAGTGACCACCCCTCACCCACCGTCTGAAAACAGTGACCACCCCTCACCCACCGTCTGAAAACAGTGACAACCCCTCACCCACCGTCTGAAAACAATGACCAAAGCACATCAGAACTGCAGTCTATGTCCCTACTGAAAGAAAGCATTCACCAACCTTTTTATCACCATGTTGTTTGGGACTAAATGAGTTAGTGGGGGAAGGAGGGAGAGGAAGGACAAAGAGGGCGGGAGAGGTGGAGAAAGGAGGGAGAGGTGGAGACAGTCCAGACACTGGCCAGTACAGAGGCTTCATTAGTGTCTGAATGAGCTCCAGATGCCCTGCTCTGACAGGTAACCAGCTTGTTACCTATGATGACAGGGGGGCAACAGGGGTCAGCCAGGTCAAAGAGCACGGGTGGCAACTTCCTGTCAATTAGGATCTGGGAGGAGTGTCATCAATCAATACACTGCTCGCCTTGGCCTGGCTGGTCAAGCTGTAACGCCTCAGTCTCCAGCTCATCTTCAGAATCGGCATGAGTTCGAATCTAGCCTACTGCCCATTGACACGATCTCTCTCATTCATATATATATAGTACCAGTCAAGTTTGGAAAAACCTACACATTCAAGGGTTTTTCTTTTACTATTTTCTACATTGTAGAATAATAATGAAGACATCAAAACTATGAAATAACACATAGGGGATCATGTAGTATCAAGGAAGTGTTAAATCAAAATATATATTGTATTTTAGATTCTTCAAAGTAGCCACCCTTTGCCTTGACAGTTTGGCACTCTTGGCATTCTCTCAACCAGCTTCACCTGGAATGCTTTTCAAACAGTCTTGAAGGAGTTCCCACATATGCTGAGCACTTGTTAGCTGTATTTCCTTCACGCTGCAGTCCAACTCATCTCAAACCATCTCAGTTGGGTTGAGCTTGGGTGATTGTGGAGGCCAGGTCATCTGATGCAGCACTCAATCACTCTCCTTCTTGGTCAAATAGCGCTTACACAGCCTGGAGGTGCGTTGTTTCATTGTCCTGTTAAAAAACAAAATGATAGTCCCACCAAGCGCAAACCAGACGGGATGGGGTATCGCTGCAGAATGCTGTGGTAGCCATGTTGTGTGCCTTGAATGTGTGCCTTGAATTCTAAATAAATCACCGACTGGGTCACCAGCAAAACACGTCCACACCATCACACCTCCTCCTCCATGCTTCACAGTGGGAACCACACATGAGGATATCATCCGTTCACCTAGACTGCATCTCACAAAGAATTTGCGGTTGGAACCAAAAATATCACATTTTTACTAATCAGACCAAAAGACAGATTTCCACTGGTCTAATGATCATTGCTTGTGTCTCTTCTTATCAGCAATTCAACCATTAATATGGAGTTGTGCCCCCCCCTATTGCTGAACATTGCTGAGGGGACTTGCTTCCATTTAGCAAGAGCATTAGTGAGGTCGGGCACTGATGTTGGGCGATTAGGCCTGGCTTGCAGTCAGCATTCCAATTCATCCCACAGTTGTTTGATGGGGTTGAGGTCAGGGCTCTGTGTAGGCCAGTCAAGTTCATCCACACCAATCTCAATAAACCATTATTGTATGGACCTTGCTTTGTGCACAACAAGGGCTCTCCCCAAACTGTTGTAAAGCACAAATATTGGAAGCACAAAATCATCTAGAATGTCATTGTATGCTGTAGCGTTAATATTTTCCTTCACTGGAACTAAAGGGCCTAGCCCGAACCACGAAAAACAGCCCCAGACCCTTATCCTCCACCCAACTTTACAGTTGGCACTATGCATTGAACCAGGTAGCATTCTCCTAGCATCTGCTAAACTCAGATTTGTCCGTCGGACTGCCAGTTGGTGAAGTGTGATTCATCACTCCAGAGAACGCATTTCCACTGCTCAAGAGTCCAATGGCGGCAAGCTTTACACCACTCCAGCCGTCGCCTGCCATTGCGCATGGGGATCTTAGGCTTGTGTGCGGTTGCTCGGCCATGGAAACGCATTTCATGAAGCTTCCAATTAACAGTTCTTGTGCTGACCTTGCTTCCCGAGGCAGTTTGGAACTCGGTCGTGAGTGTTGCAACAAGGACAAATGAGTTTTACGCGCTTCAGCACTCAGCTTTCATGTTATTTGAGCTTGTTTGGCCTACCACTTCGCGGCTGAGCCGTTGTTGCTCCTAGGCATTTTCACTTCACAATAAGAGCACTTACAGTTGACCGGGGCAGCTCTAGCAGAGCAGAAATTTGACAAACTTACTTTTTGGAAAGGTGGTATCCTATGATGGTGCCAGTGTTCAAAGTCACTGAGCTCTTCAGTAAGGACATTCTACTGCCACTGTTAATCTATGGCTGTGTGCTCAATTGTATACACCTGTCAGTAATGGGTGTGGCTGAAATTGCCGAATCCACTAAATTGTAGCGGTGTCCCATTGCAGCCTGCAGGTAGAAAATATCCTGATAAAAATACATATCCTATAAATAACATTGGCTACACATGGCCTGTCTGCAACAAACTTTAAACATTGTATCAACTATTAACTTGGGTCGAGCTGAAGCTTTTCCTAGCCATCTTGCAACATTGTATAAAATATTCTGGCACTCAGAGTTTCCGCACCAGTGAGCTTGCACCAGTGAGCTACGGACAGACAGCTGTAGGCTATTTGCGCAAGGGATGAGCAGTAGCTCACCGGAATACCGGGACCTCAAATGTTCTACTGCTTGAGCTCCTGTTCCTCTTGTAGAATATTAGCTCAAAAGTAGAAAAATAAACAGTACCAGCACCCAAAATGAGTACCGGAAGCTATTTCAGTCCAAGTCAAGCACTGATAAGAAGCCCATTTTATGATGTTTCCACTGGATCAGAGCATGACATGTTTCCCTTTCACACTGAGTTGTTATCGAAAGGGAGAGAGCTGGAAAGATTTTACAAATACAATAGTTCCTCATTGTATTCTCAATGGATGTAAAAACAGACTTTGTTTGCTTGCTGTTTGAGGTGAAGAAAACATTACTTTGAGAAGCTCCACAGGTCATTAGTGGTGGTGCATTAAGCCAATCAGAACTACTATCAGATCCCCAAATTGGCACATTTCTACGCCTACATTTGCTCGCAGGCCAGGTAGCCTTTAGGCCTACTTCTACGTGTGTACTTCCTTACTCAACATTGACAGGAGCGCTCCAAACAAAAGACAATGACTAAATTGACATAACTCGTAAATGGAATTAAATAAACCAAAACTTGTTTCTCAGAATGTAGCATAGGTTGTGCACGCTGCAAACAAGGTGTCCACTCCGACAATGAGAACAGGAAGACTGGAATAATATTGGATGCATTAAAATAAATGACCGTAACCAAAGTAACACACATTGTAGATGAGAAATGATAGGAATTAAGGTTAAATGCGCTACTGGTGATATGTAATGTGGGATTTATATCAACTAACAATCAAACGCAAACAATTAAGTTATGAAATAATGAATGTACACAAATTGGTGGGAGACAGCGCATTCTGGAGATCGAAGTGCATTGTGCATCTGGGCACATGGTCAATCCGACGTCTGCATTGGCCATGCAGCATTTACGGGGATACGGCCTCAGCAGAAGTCTGGGTATTCAAACGTCTTGTGCTTCGTTGAGCAGTGCAGTGCAGTGCTGTTTTCAAGGAAGTGAGCTTGTGTTTATACTATGCCAATGCAGAGCTATACAGAGCCCTGCGCATTGTTACAACATTTGGGAGGCATGGTGATGCGGTACAGAGTTCGATTTGGCCTCTGGATTACACACCATATGGAGCCCAAGACCACATTTTTGAATCAAGCATAAATTGGCTTTCAGTCTAGGCCTATGCAATGGATTGGTTCAAAAAACTGCTTCACTAAAACAATCTCGGTCGACCAACAGCTTAACGACCAAACAATCGACCAGTGGACTAATTGGGGTCAGCCCTAACTGCAATATGTCTCTGTATATACTGCAGTATATCTCTATATACACTGCTGTAGGAAATATTCTACACAGACTGCACTACAACAGCACCTTAGTACTTCAATTGCAAATTGCCATCTCTCATACAAAGCAACAGGCAATATCATACAGGCCATGGACTACCTAGCTTACACATACTGTAACTCAACTCAACTCAATTCATAGATTTAGTCTATGTATCATGAATACACAAAGCAAGGCCATTCACTAAGAACATCCCATACAGAAAATGATAGCAGAGAGGAAGAGGCAGAGGCAGAGGAAGAGGGAGTCAATGTTCCAAGCAGTTAAAACAGATGACTGCCAAAAATGAGTCAATCAGATGGAGAACGCCAATAACAGATCACACTGGTCCCCCTTACAGCAGAGAGAAAGGGAGGACAAAGTGGAATGGGGCTCAAGACGAGGCAGGAGATGGAGGGAAAGAGAGGGGAAACAACATAATGACATTTAAGGAATGAGGGATGGAGAGAGATGGAAGTAAGGCCACACACACACGTCTGCCAATCTTCAGAGGGGAGAGCGCGGTAGGGGAGTAGGCGAGGCGGAAGACAGGGATGAGGAGAAGGAGGAAGACAGTGAGGAGGAAGACAGTGAGGTGTTTACAGGCCTACCAAGGCCCAATCAGCCAACATCAATCACTCTGGAAGCGGGCGATAAATCACACCTCTTTCAAAGTTTCAAAGGAGAGACCCAGGGGAGAGGACAGAATAGTGTGTCTGCATTAGCTAACACACACACCATGCACTGACAGAGGAATGAAGGAATGTTTAGGGTGGGTAGGGCAGGGACTGTGTGTGTGAGAATTGTCTTGGCGTATAAAATATGCATTCTATAGAACTAGTTATTAGGCTCTTCAAAAACATCTGAATGGCCAACTGTAGACTACAACGTTGAACACACACACATACACACCAATTCTCACACTAAGGCAAGCTGGATTTGGCCTTGTTTGCATATGCCCACTTAACCTGAAGTCCAATTTTAGGCCAAGGTCCAACGGAAAGTTGAATTCCTTCAAAGGAATATAGTATAAGTTCAAAGAGACTTGCAGTTGAAAACATCTACTAAGAAAATTATAAATAGTAATGTTCAGAGTTACACGGGTAAAAAACAAAGCAGGCGAGCGAGAGCAAGAGAGCGAGATGGTCACGGCTGAGGAAAAACTGGGGATTATATACATTTGTCACTGTCAGCTCTGCTTGCCTCTCCCTCATAACTACAGAGAAGAGGCTATTCTGTTCCCACGTCCCTCCTCTTTCTCTTCTCCCTATCACCTCCTCTCCCGTCTACAGCCACCACCCCTCCACCTGTCCCTCCTTCCACTGTAAACCTTTTCTCGTCTCTTTCAACAGCCTCATTTTCTTTCCTTTCTACTTGACCTTACCACTCTCCTTCATCCTTCTACTTGGTCTCTCTGTAGTGATGCATATTCATGCCTTATTGGCTTTCATGTCATGCTCTTAATCTCAAATGTTCTATCGTTCTTTCTGTCTTCTTTCCATCATCATCTTTCCTCCCTAGCCACTCTTCCCTCCTCTTCTCCCATCCCTTTTAACTATTCTTTCTCATCTCCCATCTCTTCTCTACTCCTCGCCAGCCCCTCCTCCATTCTCTCCTCCTCTCTCTTATCAATTCAATTCAATTCAAGGGCTTTATTGGCATGGGAAACATATGTTAACATTGCCGAAGCAAGTGAAGTAGATAATAAAACAAATGTGAAATAAACAAAAATGAACAGTAAACATTACTCAAAAGTTCCAAAAAGACATTTCAAATGTCATATTATGTGCAAGTAGTTAAAGTAAAAACCATAAACGTAAATATGTATTGTATTTACAATGGTGTTTGTTCTTCACTGGTTGACCTTTTCTTGTGGCAACAACACATCTTGCTGCTGTGATGGAACCCTGTAGATATGAGTTTATCAAAACTGGGTTTGTTTTGGAATTATTTGTGGATCTGTGTAATTCTGAGGGACATATGTGACTCTAATATGGTCATATAATTGTCAGGAGGTTAGGAAGTGCAGCTCAGTTTACACCTAATTTTGTGGACAGTGTGCACATAGCCTGTCTTCTCTTGAGAGCCAGGTCTGCCTATAGTGGCCCGTGCTCAAAAGCAAGGCTATGTTCACTGAGTCTGTTCATAGACAAAGTGTTCCTTAAATATGGGTCAGTCACAGTGTACTCTCTGTTTAGGACCAAATATCATTCCAGTTTGCTCAGTTTTTTGTTAATTCTTTCCAATGTGTCAAGTAATATTCTTTTTGTTTTCTCATGATTTGGTTGGGTCTAATTGTGTTGCTGTCCTGGGGCTCTGTGGGGTCTGTTTGTGTTTGTGAGCAGATCCCCAGGACCAGCTTGCTTAGGGAGTTATTCTCCAGGTTCATCTCTCTGTAGGTGATGGCTTTGTTATGGAAGATTTGGGAATCGCTTCCGTTTAGGTGGTAGTAGAATTTAACTGCTCTTTTCTGGATTTTGACAATTAGCGGGTATCGGCCTAATTCTGCTCTGCATGAATTATTTGGTGTCCTGCGTTGTACACAGAGGATTTTTATTGCAAAGCACACAGAGGATATTTTTGCACACCCCAGACCTCACAAACATAAAGGGCAATGGGTTCTATAACTGATTCAATTATTTTTTGCCAGATCTGAATTGGAATGTCAAATTTTATGTTCCTTTTGATTGCCTTCTTGCCTTGTCTCTCAGATCGTTCACAGCTTTGTGGAAGTTACCTGTGGCGCTGATGTTTAGGCCGAGGTATGTATCGTTTTTTGTTTGTTCTAGGGCAACGTTGTCTAGATGGAATTTTTTTTTGTGGTCCTGGCAACTGGACCTTTTTTGGAACACCATCATTTTTGTCTTACTGAAATTTACTGTCAAGCCCCAGGTCTGACAGCATCTCTGCAGAAAATCTAGGTGCTGCTGTATGCCCTCCTTGGTTGGGGACAGAAGCACCAGATCATCAGCAAACAGTAGACATTTGACTTCAGATTCTAGTAGGGTGAGGCCAGGTGCTGCAGACTGTTCTAGTGCCCTCGCCAATTCGTTGATATACAGTTGAAGTCGGAAGTTAACATACACTTAGGTTGGAGACAATTAAAACTCATTTTTCAACCACTCCACAAATTTCTTGTTAACAAACTATATCGTTTTGGCAAGTCAGTTAGGACATGTACTTTGTGCATGACAAATAATTTTTCCAACAATTGTTTACAGATTATTTCACTTGTAATTCATTGTATCAAAATTCCAGTGGATCAGAAGTTTACATACACTAAGTTGACTGTGCCTTTAAACAGCTTGGAAAATTCCAGAAAATTATGTCATGGCTTTACAAGCCTCTGATAGTCTAGTTGACATAATTTGAGTCAATTGGAGGTGTACCTGTGGATGTATTTCAAGGCCTACCTTCAAAGTCAGTGCCTGTTTTCTTGACATCATGGGAAAATCCAAATAAATCAGCCAAGACCTCCACAAGTCTGGTTCATCCTTGGGAGCAATTTACAAACACGTGAAGGTACCACGTTCATCTGTAAAAATAATAGTACACAAGTATAAACACCATGGGACCACATACCGCTCAGAAAGGAGATGTGTTCTGTCTCCTTGAGATGAACGTACTTTGGTTCGAAGAGTGCAAATCAATCCCAGAACAACAGCAAAGGACCTTGTGAAGATACTGGAGAAAACAGGTACAAAAGTATCTATATCAACAGTAAAACGAGTCCTATATTGACACAACCTGAAAGGCCGCTCAGCAAGGAAGAGGCCACTACTCCAAAACCGCCATAAAAAAGCCAGACTACGGGGGCAAAGATTGTACTTTTTAGAGAAATGTCCTCTGGTCTAATGAAACAAAAATAGAACTGTTTGGCCATAATAACCATCGTTATGTTTGGAGGAAAAAGGGGGAAGCTTGCAGGCCGAAGAATCCCATCCCAACCGTGAAGCACTGGGGTCGCAGCATCATGTTGTGGGGGTGCTTTGCTGCTCGAGGGACTGGTGCAGTTCACAAAATAGATGGCATCATGAGGTAGGAACATTATGTGGATATATTGAAGCAACATCTCAAGACATCAGTCCGGAAGTTAAAGCTTGGTTGCAAACGGGTCTTCCAAATGGATAATGACCCCAAGCAAACTTCCAAAGTTGTGGCAAAATGGTTTAAGGACAACAAAGTCAAGGTATTGGAGAGGCCATCACAAAGCCCAGATCTCAATCCCATAGAAAATTTGTGGGCAGAACTGAAAAAGCGTGTGTGAGCAAGGAGCCCTACAAACCTAATTCAGTTACACCAGCTCTGTCAGGAGGAATGGGCCAAAATTCACCCAACTTATTGTGAGAAGCTTGTGGAAGTCTACCCAAAACATTTGACCCAAGTTAAACAATTTAAAGGCAATGCTACCACATACTAATTGAGTGTATGTAAACTTCTGACCCGCTAGGAATGTGATGAAAGAAATAATAGCTGAAATTAATCATTCTCTACTATTATTCTGACATGTCATATTCTTAAAATAAAGTGGTGATCCTAACTGATCTAAAACAGGGAATTTTTACTAGGATTAAATGTCAGGAATTGTGAAAAACTGAGCTTAAATGTATTTGGCTAAGGTCTTTGTAAACCTCTGACTTCAACTGTACATGTTGAAGAGTTTGGGGCTTAAGCTGCATCCCTGCCGCACGGCCCTGTGGAAAGAAAGTGTTTTTTCCAATTTTAACCACACACTTGTTTGTGTACATGGATTTTATAATGTCATATGTTTTTCCCCCAACACCACTATCCATCAATTTGTGTATCAGACCAACGAGCCAAATTGAGTCAACAACGTTTTGGAAATCAACAAAGCATGAGAAGACTGCCTTCGTTTTTTTGTGTTTTTTTTTGGCAATTAGGGTGTGGTAATCTTTAGTTGATTATACGATTTGTATTGATCAGGTATATATTTTTTCTGTTTGTTCTTTGTTATAGGGCCAAAAATATTGGATAAGTGGTTAACCCGTACATCTCCGTTTTGGATAGATAATTCTGTGTTGTTTGTTTAGTATTTTCCAATATTCCCAGAAGTGGTTAGACTCTATGGATTCCTCAATTACATAGAGCTGATTTCTGGTTTTAGTGATTCACCATAGTGAAGTCGTAGGCTCATGTTTTCTGGGTCTGTTTTTGGTTGGATAGGTTTCTCAATTCATTTCTTAGGTTTTTGCATTCTTCATAAAAACATTTGTCATTGTTGTTAATTTTCTGTTTAATTTTTAGATTTGATAGGGAAGCTGAGGTAAAATACACTGTTTAGGTTTTCTACAGACAAGTTTACATTTTGTCCAGTTAGTTGTCTAAAAGGGATTGAATTTGTTGTTGCCTAATCGATTTTTGGTAGGTTTCCACACTACTTTCCTTCCATCTATAACAATATTATTCAGTTCCTTTGGCTTTGAATCCTCATGATTGAGTAGCACTCTGTTCAAGTACTGATTTAGCTGTGATCTGAGAGGAGTGTCAGTGGGTTGACTGAATGCTCTGAGAGACTCTGGGTTGAGGTCAGTGAAAAAGTAATCTACAGTACTACTGCCAAGAGATGAGCTATAGTTGTACCTACCTTAGCAGTCGCTTCGAAGCCTACCATTGACTACGTACATACCCAGTATGCAACAGAGCAGCAGGAGTTTTGACCCGTTTTTGTTGGTTATGTTGTCATAGTTGTACCTAGGGGGGAATATGGGGGAGGGAATGCTGTCATCTCCAGGTATGTGTTTGTCCCCCTTCTGTGCTGAGGGTGTCAGGTTCTTGTCCAGTTCTGGCATTTAGGTCGACACAGACTAGTACATGTCCCTGGGCCTGGAAATATGGGAATTCTAGTGAGGGGTATAGGTAGCACACAGGAGGACATTTTTCTCTGTTGAGATCATTTCCTTTTGAATATTCAACCAAAGTGTTCCTGTTTTGATTAATTTAATAGAGTGAGTTAGGTCTGCTCCATAACAAATTAGCATACCCCCTGAGTCCCTTTCTTGTTTCACACCTGATAGTTTGGTGGATAGGACTACCAGCTCTCTCTAACCAAGGGGGCAACCAGTGGGTCCATCTCCTCTATATCATGTTTCTTGTAGGATGACAATGTCTGTATTTCTGATTTCTTTGGTGAAGTCCAGGTTCCTGCTCTTTAAGCCAAAGGCCTATACCTCTCTCCTCCTATCTCTGGCTAATTCTCAAGGTTATGTTGATACAGCCACAGCTGTGACATGGCCTAAAAAGACAGCCAAATGATGAAGAATGTTTCCAAAGATATACTGTACAAGCACACCTTCCCGCTCGGGCCACAGACAAAGATCTGCTATCGATTCTCTCTCTCTCTCGCACTGCAAACTTACCTGGGATATTTCCATCCGTGTGTGTGTGTGTGTGTGTGTGTGTGTGTGTGTGTGTGTGTGTGTGTGTGTGTGTGTGTGTGTGTGTGTGTGTGTGTGTGTGTGTGTGTGTGTGTGTGTGTGTGTGTGTGTGTGTGTGTGTGTGTGTGTGTTGTTGGGGATGATAAGCCTGTCTGCAGGGCTACATAAGGCCTTGGGCTCTGCATCCTGATCCCTTATCTGTGGCATCATCCAAACGTGTACGCACACACACACACAAAGACAGGAAATGCAAAACAGATATGTGCTCTATGCTCAAACGTACATAGCCCAAGAGCACGCTGGCTTCTTTGCCATGAAAGACACAACTGTTGTTACAGACCATTCAGTAACAATTGTGGATTACGTCATGAAAGGCCACGAGCACAATCCATGGAATCGCTCAACACAACTATTAGTCACAAGCTCAATGTCATTTGGGATCTGTAGCTTGTGTGTATGTGTGTACCAGAGAAGAAGAAACACTGTACAAAGTCCTAGAGGCTCAACTCCTGTATAATAGGGCAAAGATACACACACATTTCTCCCACATCTTCATCAACTTCAGCTTTTAGTTTACAAATGGCCTGTGTATAGAGGATCTCTCTACCTGCGCACCCTCTCTGTTGACCATAGGGGCACACCCTTTCTCTTGACCATAGGGAACAGGGGCACACCAAAATTATAACTACAGACATCCTCTCGTTCCCGATCTCAATCACCCTCACCTCTTTTTCTACTTCCATCTTTTACTTTTTTCCCCCTCTTATGTTTTCAGTGTGTTTCTTCTATCGTAAAATGCTCCTCTTTCTCTCACTCCTCCCATTCTTTCTCTCCCTCCGTTCCTTCCATCCTGAGCATGTCATTTTATGTTGAGGTGGAGCCACCTCCCCATTTAAATCTATGAGACATGTATCACAGGTATTAGTCTGCTTGTTTATATAACAGGGAGCCAGGTGAAAAAAAAATCCCAGAAGAAACAAAAATTATATGTTTGGCGTAGAGTTCTGACGCCGGGCCCATGTGAAGTCTAGAGGGAATTAATTTCTCGGCGGTGGAGAGTTTTTAGCTGGCGCCTTTGAAAGGGGTGTTTGAATGAGTGGAAAGAGAGGGCTGAACATGGACGAAGGTTGAAAAAACGAAGAGGGAAAAGAGCGCTGGGGCTAATGGATTTATTCATGATCGTGTGATGTTGATAGGGAGAGAGGAGAGGGGAGGCTGTCAACAAGGCCTGAGAACACCCAATGTTACACTAGAATAACACTGCACCACATCACCAATGGAAGTAGCTCGTAGTCTAGTAGAAGTAGCAGCAGAGCAGTAGTAGTAGTATAAGTAGTACAGTTGGTGATATTAGTAGTCGTAGTAGTAGTAGTAGCAGCGGTAGTGATGGTAACAGTAGTAGTGATAGTAGTAGTACTAGTGATAGTAGGGGTAGCAGCAGTAGAGATTGTGATAGTAGAGATGGTGATAGAGATGGTGAAAGTAGTAGTAGCAGCAGTAGTAATGGTGATAGTAGTAGTACTAGTGAAAGTTGAAGTAGTAGTATAGTAGTAGTAGTGATATTAGTAGTAGTAGTAGTAGTAGTAGTAGCAGTGATGGTGAAAGTAGTCGTAGTACTAGCAGTAGTAGTGATAGTGACAGTAGAAGTAGAGATGGTGAAAGCAGTAGTAATAGTAGCTGCAGCAGTATTAATGGTGATGGTTGTAGTGATGGTGATAGTAGTAGTGATGGTGATTGTAGTAGCAGAAGCAGCGATGGTAATCGTAGTAGTAGTAGTAGTAGTAGTAGTAGTAGTAGTAGTAGAAGTAGTAGTAGAGATGGTGATAGTAGTAGTAGCAGAAGCAGCAGTAATGGTGAAAGTAGTAGTAGTAATGGCAAGTCAGACAACTGGGCAAGTCAGATTAGAACAAATTCTTATTTTCAATGACGGCCCTGGAACAGTGGGTTAACAGTGGGCCTTGTTCAGGGGCAGAACGACAGATTTTTACCTTGTCAGCTAGGGATTTCGATCATGCAACCTTTCGGTTACTAGTCCAACGCTCTAACCACTAGGCTACCTGCTGCCCCTACTAGTAATAGTTGTAGTAGTAGTAGTACTAGTAATAATGGTGATAGTAATAGTTGTTATGGGGAAAGTAGAAGTAGTGATGGTTACAGTAGTAGTAGTGATGGTGATAGTAGTAGTAGTGGTGGTGATAGTAGTAGTGATGGTGATAGTAGTAATATTAGTATTTAACTTAACTGGGCAAGTCAGAGAAAAATGGTGATAGTAATAGTAGTGAACGGGCTGGTAGTAGTAGTAGCGATGGTTATAGTAGTAGTAGAAGTAATGGGGATAGTAGTAGTAGTAAAAGTAATGGTGATAATAGTAGTAGTAGTAGTAGTAGTAGTAGTAATGATGATAGTAGTAATAGTTGTAGTGGTAATAGTAATGGTGATAGTAGTAATAGTAGTAATGGTGATAGTAGTAGTAGTAGCAATGGTGATAGTAGTAGTAATAGTAATGGTGACAGTAGTAGTAGTAATGGTGATAGTAATAGTGGGATGGGGATAGTCGTAGTAGTGGTGGTTACAGTAGTAGTAGTAGTAGTAGTGGTGGTGGTGATGGTGATAGTAGTGGTGATGGTGATAGTAGTAGTGGTGGTGGTGATTGTAGTAGTACTAGTATTTATTTAAATGTAACTAGGCAAGTCAGATAATAATAGTAATGGTGATAGTAGTAGTAGTAGTGATGGTAATAATAGTATTAGTAGTAGAAGTAATGGTGATAGTAGTAGTAGTAATGGTGATAGTAGTAGAAGTAGTAGTAGTAATGGTGATAGTAGTAGTAGTAATGGTGATAGTAGTAGTAGTAGTAAAGGTGATAGTAGTGGTAGTAGTAATGGTGATAGTAGTAGTAGTAGTAATGGGGATAGTAGTAATAGTAGTAGTGGTTATAGTAGTAGTAGGGGTGATAGTAGTAATGGTGATAGTATTAGTAGTAGTAGTGGTGATAGTAGTAGTAATGGTGATAGTAGTAGTAGTAGTAGTAGTAGTAGTAGTAGTAATGGTGGTAGTAGTAGTAATGGTGATAGTAATGGTGATGTAGTAGTAGTAGTAGTATTAGTAGTAATGGTGGTGACGGTGATAGCAGTCGTAATGGTGACGGTGATAGTAGTAGTAGTGGTGACAGTGATGATAGTAGTAGTAGTAATGGTGATAGGAGTAGTGGTGACGGTGATAGTAATATTAGTAGAAATGGTGATAGTAGTAGTAGTGAAATGGTGATAGTAGTAGTACTAGTAATGGTGATAGTAGTAGTAATGGTGATAGTAGTAGTAGTAGTGGTAGTAGTAGTAGTAGTAGTAATGGTGATAGTAGTAGTAATGGTGATAGTTGTAGTAGTAGTGGTAGTAGTAGTAGTAGTAGTAATGGTGATAGTAGTAGTAATGGTGATAGTAGTAGTAACGGTGATAGTAGTAGTAGTAATGGTGATAGTATTACTATAGGTGATAGTAATGGTGATAGTAGTAGTAGTGGTGTGTCACAGCATCATCGGATTGAGCTTGTTGTCATCACAGGCAATCTCAATGCTGTGCATTACAGGGAAGACATCCTCCTCCCTCATGTGGTACCCTTCCTGCAGGCTCATCCTGACATGACCCTCCAGCATGACAATGCCACCAGCCATACTGCTCGTTCTGTGCGTGATTTCCTGCAAGACAGGAATGTCAGTGTACTGCCATGGCCAGCGAAGAGCCCGGATCTCAATCCCATTGAGCACGTCTGGGACCTGTTGGATCGGAGGGTGAGGGCTAGGGCCATTCCCCCAGAAATGTCCGAGCACTTGCAGGTGCCTTGGTGGAAGAGTGGGGTAACATCTCACAGTAAGAACTGGCAAATCTGGTGCAGTCCATGAGGAGGAGATGCACTGCAGTACTTAATGCAGCTGGTGGCCACACCAGATACTGACTGTTAGTTTTGATTTTGACACCCCCTTTGTTCAGGGACACATTGTTCCATTTCTGTGAGTCACGTCTGTGTTGAATCTTATGTTCATACAAATATTTACACATTAAGTTTGCTGAAAATTAACACAGTTGACAGTAATAGGATGTTTCTTTTTTTGCTGAGATTAGTAGTAGTAGTGGGGATAGTAGTAGTAGTAGTAGTAGTAGCGATAGTAATGACGGTAAAAGTAGTAGTAGTAGTGATAGAAATGACGGTGATAGTAGTAGTAATGATGGTGATAGTAGTAGTAGAAGTAGTGATGGTGATGGTAGTAGAAGAAGAAGTAGTGATGATGATGGTAGTAGAAGTAAAAGTAGTGATGATGATGATGGTAGTAGTAGTAATAGTAGTAGTAGTGATGGTGATAGTAGTAGTATTAGTAGTAGTAGTGATGGTGATAGTAGTAGTAGTGATGATGATGGTAGTAGAAGTAGTAGTAGTGATGGTGATGGTAGTAGAAGTAGTAGTGATGGTGATGGTAGAGGAAGTAGTAGTGATGGTGATGGTAGTAGAAGTAGTAGTAGTGATGGTGATGGTAGTAGGGATGTGATGGTAGTAGTAGTAGTAATGACGGTGATAGTAGTAGAAGTGATAGTAATGACAGTGATAATAGAAGTAGTGATGGTGATGGTGGTAGAAGTTGAAGTAGTGATGGTAGTAGAAGTAGAAGTAGTGATGGTAGTAGAAGTAGTAGTAGAAGTAGTGATGGTGATGGTAGTAGTAGTAGTGATGGTGATAGTAATAGTATTAGTAGTAGTAGTAGTGATGATGATGGTAGTAGAAGTAGTAGAAGTGATGGTGAAGGTAGTAGAAGTAGTAGTGATGGTGATTGTAGTAGAAGTAGTAGTAGTGATGGTGATGGTAGTATAAGTAGTAGTAGTTATGGTGATGCTATAAGTAGTAATAGTAGTAGTAGTGATGATGATAGTAGTAGTAGTGATGATGATAGTAGTAGTATTGGTAGTGATGGTGATATTAGTAGTATTAGTAGTGATGATGATAGTAGTAGTATTGGTAGTGGTGGTTGTAGTGATGACAGAGGTAGTAGATGGTGATAGTAGTAGTATTAGTAGTAGGAGTGATGGTGATAGTAGTAGTAATGATGATGATAGTAGTAGTAATAGTAGTAGTGGTGATGGTGATAGTAGTAGTATTAGTAGTGATAGTAGTAACAGTGATGATGATATTAATAGTATTAGTAGTGATGTAGGTAGTAGTGATGGTGATAGTGGTAGTAGTAGTAGTAGTAGTAGTAGTAGTGATGTTGATAGTAGTAGTATTAGTAGTAGTAGTGATGGTGATAGTGGTACTATTAGTAGTAGTAGTGATTGTGATAGTAGTAGTAGTGATGGTGATAGTAGTAGTAGTGATGGTGATAGTATTAGTATTAGTAGTAGTAGTGATGATGATAGTAGTAGTATTAGTGGTGATGGTTGTAGTGATGATGATAGTAGTAGTATTAGTCGTGATGGTTGTGATGATGGAGGTAGTAGTGATGGTGATAGTAGTAGTATTTGTAGTAGTAGTGATGGCGATAGTAGTAGTATTAGTAGTCGTCGTGATGGTCATAGTAGTAGTATTAGTCGTAGTAGTGATGGTGATAGTAGCAGTATTAGTAGTAGTAGTGATGGTGATTGTAGTAGTAGTGATGTTGATAGTAGTAGTATTAGTAGTGATGATGATAGTAGTAGTATTAGTCGTAGTAGTGATGGTGATAGTAGCAGTATTAGTAGTAGTAGTGATGGTGATCATAGTAGTAGTGATGGTGATAGTAGTAGTATTAGTAGTAGTATTGATGAACGTAGTAGTATTAGTAGTGATGGTTGTAGTGATGATGGAGGTAGTGATGATGGTGATAGTAGTAGTATTAGTAGTAGTAGTGATGATGATAGTAGTAGTATTAGCAGTGATGGTTGTAGTGATGATTGTGATAGTAGTAGTATTAGTAGTAGTAGTGATGATGATAGTAGTAGTATTAGTAGTAGTAGTGATGGTGATAGTAGTAGTAGTGATGGTGATAGTAGTAGTAGTGATGGTGATAGTATTAGTAGTAGTAGTGATGGTGATAGTGGTACTATTAGTAGTAGTAGTGATTGTGATAGTAGTAGTAGTGATGGTGATAGTAGTAGTAGTGATGGTGATAGTATTAGTATTAGTAGTAGAAGTGATGATGATAGTAGTAGTATTAGTAGTGATGGTTGTAGTGATGATGTAGTAGTAGTATTAGTTGTGATGGTTGTGATGATGGAGGTAGTAGTGATGGTGATAGTAGTAGTATTAGTAGTAGTAGTGATGGTGATAGTAGTAGTATTAGTAGTAGTCGTGATGGCATTAGTAGTATTAGTAGTGGTAGTAGTGATGGTGGTCATAGTAGTAGTATTAGTTGTAGTAGTGATGGTGAAAGTAGCAGTAATAGTAGTAGTAGTGATGGTGATGTAGTAGTATTAGTCGTAGTAGTGATGGTGATAGTATGATAGTAGCAGTAGTAGTAGTGATGGTGATCGTAGTAGTAGTGATGGTGATAGTAGTAGTATTAGTAGTAGTATTGATGATGGTAGTAGTATTAGTAGTTATGGTTGTAGTGATGATGGTGATAGTAGTAGTATTATTAGTAGAAGTGATGATGATAGTAGTAGTATTAGTAGTTATGGTTGTAGTGATGATGGTGATAGTAGTAGTATTATTAGTAGTAGTGATGATGATAGTAGTAGTATTAGTAGTTATGGTTGTAGTGATGATGGTGATAGTAGTAGTATTATTAGTAGAAGTGATGATGATAGTAGTAGTATTAGCAGTGATGGTTGTAGTGATGATGGTGATAGTAGTAGTATTATTAGTAGTAGTGATGATGATAGTAGTAGTATTAGCAGTGATGGTTGTAGTGATGATGGTGATAGTAGTAGTATTAGTAGTAGTAGTGATGATGATAGTAGTAGTATTAGCAGTGATGGTTGTAGTGATGATGGTGATAGTAGTAGTATTAGTAGTAGTAGTGATGATGATAGTAGTAGTATTAGTAGTGATGGTTTTATTGATGATGAGGTAGTGGTGATGGTGATGGTGATAGTAATGATGGAAGTTCAAAATTAGGAAATGTGTCTTCTTGTTTGGGGAATACAATGTTTCAGAGCCAAAACATCCAATCTACCTCCTCTATTCTCCCTCCTCTATTATCCCTCTCCTTTCCTCTTCCTTTCCCTTTCTTCCTCCTCTGTTTGGAGATGAAAGAGCGAAGACAGATTTGGCTGAGTGCCCACACTTTTCAATAAACTCCTCTCGGGCGCACCGTCACAGCGGCAGTCTGTTCCGTTTGGCTTTCAAACCGGGGCACAAACTCCAAATTAAATATGACTGTCACAGGCACAAACTACGATGGGACAGATGCATACAATGGAGTAGGACAAACAGGCCTCTTATTATAGATCTCCCAACACACACACACAGTCCTTTGTGTAGAAGAGAAGTACACAAACGGGAGAGAGTATTCTGCCAATCCCTGCATCCCCAACCCACCAAAGAACATAAGCACTATAGTTACACCTGCTCCTGTATAGACCCATTGTATACTTATCCCTACACTTCCATTTATAGTATCATGTGACTAAAGGTAACACAGTGGGCTAGGTATAGTATCCTGTTACTAAAGGTAACACAGTGGGCTAGGTATAGTATCCTGTTACTAAAGGTAACACAGTGAACTAGGTATAGTATAGTGTAACTAAAGTTAACACAGTGTACTAGGTATAGTATCATGTTACTAAAGGAAACACAGTGGACTATGTATAGTTTCACAATGGACTAAGTATAGCATCATGTTACTAAAGGTAACACAGTGGACTATGTGTAGTATCTTGTTACTAAAGGGAGTTCAGTAGACAAGGTATAGCATCATGTTACTAAAGGTAACACAGGGGACTATGTGTAGTATCTTGTTACTAAAGGTAACACAGGGGACTATGTGTAGTATCTTGTTACTAAAGGTAACACAGGGGACTATGTGTAGTATCATGTTACTAAAGGTAACACAGTGGACGAGGTATAGTATCTTGTTACTAAAGGGAGCACCGGGGACTAGGTATAGTTTCACAGTGGACTAAGTATAGCATCATGTTACTAAAGGAAACACAGTGGATGAGGTATAGTATCTTGTTACTAAAGGGAGTACTGTGGAATTGGTATAGTATCATGTTAGTGAAAGGAGTACAGTGTACTAGGTATAGTATCATGTTACTAAATGTAACATGGTGGAATATGTATAGTATCATGTTAGTGAAGGGAGTAGGGTGGACTACTGTAGGTATAGTATCATGTTACTAAAGGTAACACAGTGGACGAGGTATAGTATCTTGTTACTAAAGGTAACACAGTGGACGAGGTATAGTATCTTGTTACTAAAGGGAGCACTTGGGACTAGGTATAGTTTCACAGTGGACTAAGTATAGCATCATGTTACTAAAGGTAACACAGTGGACTAGGTATACAGTAGTATCAGGTTACTAAAGGTGACACAGTGGACTAGGTATAGTGTCTTGTTACTAACGGGAGTACAGTCGACTAGGTACAGTCAGTCTATAGGTGGGTAATGGACTTACGAATCAGGCTTAAAATTGGGTTTGTATCTAATGTCTGTTCTGTAGGAGGACACTCAGGGTGAGTTCCCTTTGCATTGCCCGGTACTCCGGATGGGCTGATTTTGTACATTTTAGACCATTTCAGAGAATTATGCGATGCAAAACAAACAATCTCAAGGACTCATTGTTTGCCATGATGCCCAATGTGGTTGAGTTAGCCAGGAGCCTGACACAGGTCCCACCTCGCTCTACTCGTTCACTTCTTCCCAACTCTCTCAATTATGTAAATCATGCAAGTTTTTTCCTTGGGCAACAGAGAGGGAAGCACACACACACACACACACCTGTGCTTGACCACAGGGGCCTGCTGATATGGATATTTAGAGACGTAAGCACACACACAAACCTCTGAAGAGAGGCATTTGTTTTCGACCTTCATGCCAAAATCATAGGCCCTGACTGCAGAAGCGATCTGACACATCCCTCCAGTTAAAAAGAGCCCCCCCCCCCCCTCACCCCCACAGCTCCCATTCCAACCTGGAACACACAACTCATCTCTCTCTCCATTTTTCTCTTTTGTTCTTCTCTTTTCTACTCTTTCAGCCTCCACGCATCAGCGAGGCGGGACGTATCTCTCTTCGGAGAGGACGCGCACGAGGCAAAGTTATTGGGTTGTGAAATTACAAAATAATGAGGCGAAAATGAAAGCGCGGCACTCTTTGTTTTTGCTACCCGCGCGCATCTGATAAGAGGCCTGTATGGAGGAGAGGGGGTGGAGGAAGGAGGGGGGGAGAGGGAGGGAGCACACGGAAGATGCAGGTTGAGGGAAAAGAGATGACAGCAAGGAATGTTTGGATAAAGATCCCAAGCATTCCCAGACAACGAGACAGGTTAATAAGATTGGGGGTGCAAAGGAGGAGGTAGAGAAGGGGGGGATGAGGAAGAACTCTTATCAGAGGAAGATCAATGGTGCTCTCTGCAAACAGACGTCCCTTTCATACGTGTGGCGGCAATGGGGCTGCGAACACAGACACACACGTCTAAATAATTTGAAGCCTGCTCTTCGAGTCAATACAGAGACATTGAAAAGACCCAAACATTTGTAATTTGATGTAAGGTCACCGTGTGGAAGAATTACTGTACTGAAAAGGTCAGGGTAACACATGTTCACCGTTATACACCCTCACACACACTACACCTGTCCAACCCTCCCTCACACACACCTCTGACAATATTCTCCATTACCTGTTCATAAATTGAACAGCTCATACCCGGGCAGAGCCCCTTGATTAGCACGTTAGGCTAGCTTGATAACACAATCGCAGCACTAATGCAAGCAGACGGTGATTGATATTTAGAACATGCGCTGCCATCGATCCCATAAAGAAGACAGTCAGCGTGTAGCCCGGCGCGTTCCCTTTCCGTAAACACCGTCTAATCACGGCCCTACTATAGGAGAAGAAAGTAATTACAAAAGGAGAACAAGGGGATCGATGGAGAATACAAGGGAAGATGCAGGAGATTATTGGGAAATGGATCTGCCCTCAGATCAGGACTAAAGGAAAGTTAATGAAGAACAATCATACATTAAACCATCCAAATGCCAGACCGGCTATTGTTTTATGTGCCAGTTACGGGTGAGAAGTCCTCAGGGAGGAGGGGAGAGTATTGGGGGAGGGGGTGAAAGAGAGAGCAGCCTCCTCTTGATACCTCCATGTCTCTCATTCTCGTTCTCTCCATTTCTCTCTCTTTCACTTGCTCTGAAACTGTGCTAGTCCCAAGGAGATTGCATGTTGTTCACGGCATTCCTAGTGGCCCAGATCAAGCATTAAAGATGGACGGAATCATTTTAGTAAAGAAACATGTTCCTGCTGAAAAACTCATATGTTAAAAACTTTGGAAAATTGCCTCATCTGACTACTGCATGCCGTCATCTTGCTAACGTGTCAGCAATGTCATCACTTGGTTAGTCTAAAAGGCAGGCAATATTACAATGCATGTTAGAAGCCTCATTGAGTATGTTTTTAGACAACAATAAAAAAATATGAAAATAAATGTATATTTAGAAGGCTATCCTGTTAGATACTATCCAGGTAACATGGTATGAACGATACATTGACAAAAATAAATTATACTGTTAAAGGTGACTTGGCAAGCCAGATAGCTGAGCTTGCCATGGTTTTGGTCTATCATTGATGGATATTTTGCTAGCTAGTGACAGACATTAGCTATCGACTTGCTACAGTGCAGGACTTACTATGGATTATTGATTTCACTATGGACATTGGCAGCCTCATTTGGTAAGTCTCACAACTAGTTGCAATTTATTTAAAAGGAGTGGACACTTAACAACCCTACACGGCTGTAGCTAAATCTATGAGAACAGACATCTAGCTAGCTAGAATACATATTTTTCGAGCCATCTGTTTCTAGTCCAGCTAGCTAGTTAGCCTCTCCTAGGTTTATCACATCTGAAGTCCCTCACTACAAACGATACTGAATACCGTTTCATGCATAGTGTACATGATCTGCCTGCTAAACTGGACTATACCGGCATATTTGATGCTACCTACCTACTTTGTTATTGTGGACATCATGCATTTAGCTAGCTTTAGATCCGATGCCCCTACCCTTGTGAAAATCACTAATGTAGCCTTCACTGAATGAGCTGAAAAACATATGCAAATGGCTTTTGACCGGACTACACAGGCTTGTTAATGTGATTAATAATTTATTGTCGTTCCATCTGTCTCCTGGTAGCCCCTCCATGCTCTGGACACTACGCTGACAGACACAGCAAACCTTTTTGCCACAGCTCGCATTGATGTGCCATCCTGGATGAACTGCACTACCTGAGCCACTTGTGTGGGTTGTAGACTCCGTCTCATGCTACCACTAGAGTGAGAGCACCGCCAGCATTCAAAAGTGACCAAAACATCAGCCAGGAAGCATAGGAACTGAGAAGTGGTCTGTGATCACCACCTGCAGAATCACTCCTTTTTTGGGGGTGTCTTGCTAATTGCCTATAATTTCCACCTTTTGTCTATTCCATTTGCACAACAGCATGTGCAATTTATTGTCAATCAGTGTTGCTTCCTAAGTGGACAGTTTGATTTCACAGAAGTGTGATTGAATTGGAGTTACATTGTGTTGTTTAAGTGTTCCCTTTATTTTTTTGAGCAGTGTATAACATCACGTTCAACAGGGTTACCCAACATGGACATGTAAAACAATACTGTAGGTTGATTAGAGCATTTCAGTTCCACTTTAACTACATAGTTTACAAGTTCCATTAAATTATAAATTGCATTCAGAGTAATGAGTTAGGACCACTCATACACACACACGCTGTGCACACCCACACACTGTCACATGCTGTGCATACACACACACACACAAACCAAAAGATGGATGGATGGATAAGGGGTAACAGACATCATCAGGTTGACATGCTCATTATTATGCCTCAGGGATGTGGCCGACTAGAAAGCCATTGATCATATGACCCGTCAGAATATTGATCGTCCTACAAGGGACATCTACCCTGCCCAGAGGCCCACAGGGGCACCAGTGTGTGTGTTTGTACGAATTTGTGCGTGTGTAATTTGTGTGTACGTCAAAGTGTGTGTGTGGACTGGGGGCTCACAGAGGGACCAAACTTTCTGTAGTTCACATGGTACAGAGGGACCCAACTTTTTGTAGTTCACATGGTACAGAGGGACCCAGCTTTCTGTAGTTCACATGACACAGAGGGACTCAGCTTTCTGTAGTTCACATGACACAGAGGGACTCAGCTTTCTGTAGTTCACATGGTACAGAGGGACTCAGCTTTCTGTAGTTCACATGGTACAGAGGGACTCAGCTTTCTGTAGTTCACATGGTACAGAGGGACCCAGCTTTCTGTAATTCACATGGTACAGAGGGACCCAGCTTTCTGTAGTTCACATGACACAGATGGACTCAGCTTTCTGTAGTTCACATGGTACAGAGGGACTCAGCTTTCTGTAGTTCACATGACACAGAGGGACCCAGCTTTCTATAGTTCACATGGTACAGAGGGACCTAACTTTTTGTAGTTCACATGGTACAGAAGGACCCAGCTTTCTGTAGTTCACATGACACAGAGGTACTCAGCTTTCTGTAGTTCACATGACACAGAGGGACCCAGCTTTCTGTAGTTCACATGACACAGAGGGACTCAGCTTTCTGTAGTTCACATGGTACAGAGGGACTCAGCTTTCTGTAGTTCACATGGTACAGAGGGACCCAGCTTTCTGTAGTTCACATGACACAGAGGGACTCAGCTTTCTGTAGTTCACATGGTACAGAGGGACTCAGCTTTCTGTAGTTCACATGGTACAGAGGGACTCAGCTTTCTGTAGTTCACATGGTACAGAGGGACTCAGCTTTCTGTAGTTCACATGGTACAGAGGGACCCAGCTTTCTGTAGTTCACATGGTACAGAGGGACCCAGCTTTCTGTAGTTCACATGGTACAGAGGGACTCAGCTTTCTGTAGTTCACATGACACAGAGGGACTCAGCTTTCTGTAGTTCACATGGTACAGAGGGACCCAGCTTTCTGTAGTTCACATGACACAGAGGGACTCAGCTTTCTGTAGTTCACATGGTACAGAGGGACCCAGCTTTCTGTAGTTCACATGACACAGAGGGACCCAGCTTTCTGTAGTTCACATGGTACAGAGGGACCCAGCTTTCTGTAATTCACATGACACAGAGGGACCCAGCTTTCTGTAGTTCACATGACACAGCGGGACTCGGCTTTCTGTAGTTCACATGACACAGAGGGACTCGGCTTTCTGTAGTTCACATGACACAGAGGGACCCAGCTTTCTGTAGTTCACATGACACAGCGGGACCCGGCTTTCTGTAGTTCACATGACACAGAGGGACTCGGCTTTCTGTAGTTCACATGACACAGCGGGACCCGGCTTTCTGTAGTTCACATGACACAGAGGGACTCGGCTTTCTGTAGTTCACATGACACAGAGGGACTCTGCTTTCTGTAGTTCACATGGTACAGAAGGACCCAGCTTTCTGTAGTTCACATGACACAGAGGGACCCAGCTTTCTGTAGTTCACATGACACAGAGGGACTCTGCTTTCTGTAGTTCACATGACACATAGGGACTCGGCTTTCTGTAGTTCACATGGTACAGAAGGACACAGCTTTCTGTAGTTCACATGGTACAGAGAACACGGCTCTCTGATCTAGAAACGGAGGGAGTGACACGGTTGGCCTGAATGAGGACATATTACAATCATAAGGCACTAGTTGAGTACTCAGCCAAACTAAGATTAGCGCAATTCCACAGTGACAGAGTAAGGCGGAGACTCGGATTTGTTCACTTTAAAATATCAAACAAAAACCAATGATTGCAAAGTTAAACAAACCATACAAGTAAATGTGTTCCGTAAAATGTTCAGAGGAAATTGTTAAAAGTAGTCATTGTGCATAGAATTGTATGGTTTGTTTAACTTTGCATTGGACATACATTTTAAAGTGAAAAATCTGAGTCTCAGCATCACTCTTACTGTGGAATTTCCCATAACAGATAACATTAGTTTACTGTTTCCCAAGTTGCTGAGCGGTTTAAGCCACAGTCCCTTTTCTCAGTACAAAAGGTTACACTACAGTCCCTGGTTCGAATCCAGGCTGAATCACATCAGACTGTGATTGGGAGTCCCATACATACATACATTGTGTCTGGAAAATATTGATGAGTGTACTGTATGTTTTCATGTAGGCTGACAAGTTATGCATAACAAAATATTATGAGTACTCAGGCATGCTTCTCATAGTAGTAACCATAACCAATCAATGATGGAAAAAATATCTCACGTCGACATGAATATACTTTCGTTGCTGAAAGATGCATGCTACATATGTTATTGAGTAATTAATTAGCATAATAATTATAAAGATAATTCTAGTAGCTAAATCATAGCGTCAGTGCTGTACCTGTCGGGCAGCACAGTGTGTGTGTGAGCGTGTCCTTAGGGACACGCTCTTGGCTGTCCCTCTTCCTATGATTATGCGGGACGCAATCACAGTGACTCACATCCATGATTTCACATGAGTCACACTCCCTCTTCCATCTCTCACCCTCTCTCTCCTTATCTCTGCATAAGGCATTTATACTCCTAACTGTGCCAATTTTATCAAACTGATTAGCAGAAATTATAATGCCAATGTACCAGATGCTCTTGCTGTGAAGCACTATAGAGAATTCATCAGAGAGAAAACAAGAAGTATGGAGAAGGATATTGGAATATTATTTCTGAAGTATTTCTGGAGTTTCCCGGTTGTCTGAAGCTGGGACTTATGAGACTGATTAGTAAGCATGGAGTTAGACACGCACCTGCAATCCATTTTGAAACATATAGGCCCTACAATGAAAGTACACACAAATCCTCTCCTGGATGTTTGAACACACGCTGATGACGATGCCCTGGTTATATGGAGAGAATAGCAGAGTGTGACGTACAGGACCACCCACTTTCCCTGTTGAGCCAGCCAGGGCAGGAAGCACTAAAACAGAAGAGTAGGCCTTAATCACAGTAAGCTGAGAGCAAGCTATATTAACACACACACACACACACACACACACACACACACACACACACACACACACACACACACACACACACACACACACACACACACACACACACACACACACACACACACACACACGGCCATCTGGACCAGTGACCTCACACTGCCCTGGCCAAACACTCCGCAGGCAGATTACCAACCAAACGCTGACCTTCTTTAAGGTTTCACCAACTACTGTATAACATAAAAACCTCCAGTCATGTTATCAGTGTCATGATGTGGAAAATGTGTTCAGACACCTGACTGCGGGTGTGCTGATCCAACTCATTGCTACCTGTGTAGTTTCAGTTTGTTTAGACTGTGGATAGCTGACTATGTAAACAAATACAGGATGGAAACAGATTATGTAGATATCATTCATTAGGAACTGACCACACATCAACTCAACTACTTCCGGTTCTTGCTCAAACCAATTAACAACATCTGACCAGTCACAATAAAGCAGATGCTAGGTAGGGAATTAATATTACAATTCACATCAACTGATTCTAAACATTTTAGAATTTCACGACAGTGACTTAGAGCATAATATCTCCTAAAAGAATCATACTCTAATGTACTACAGCAAAAGCTGATCACATTGGCTATGACAAGGTCTCAATAGGATAATGTAGAGAAACGGTTTCACAATAGGATAATGTAGAGAAACGGTTTCACAATAGGATAATGTAGTGACACGGTTTCACAATAGGATAATGCAGTGACAATGTCTCACGATAGGATAATGTATTGATAAGGTCACACAATAGGATAATGTTGAGTGTTATTTAATTTGGGGAAATAGCTGACCCTCCTTGAGGATTCACCGACTGTAATGCAAAGGTTTAGCAAGTTTGGCTAGAATCCTTTTCCCACAACTTGAACAGCACTTCATTTCATGATCACACAAACTTCAGTAAACTGTGAACAAGAAACAAAATCCCTTGCTTGATTGAGTTGTGAGGGTTTTCACTGGTTGAAATCTGGTTGAGTAAGCACAAACTCCTCAACCCATTCACATTGTGTTGTGATGGTCCATTTCCTCATCCCTCAGCAATGTCCGATCCCATTTGAGAAGTCTGTGAGATAAATTATTAAGACTGTCTGTGACTGGTTGCTGACGATTGCTAATGCAGCGAAATGGTTGGACGACACTATTGGGCAATGGCAAAGATTCACTCTCCAGTACAGTGGACAAGATGTTTTTTGATCACTGTAGGTTCATGGAGAAACCACTGAGCTCTATACATCACTGCAAATGGAGTGTGACCGTTTCCCTGGGCTCTGGCATGAAGGGAGTGTAGGGGAGAGACGTTGAGCTTTCTGGAGCCGTCTAGTTGAAATCACTGGACAGTTGCTAATGTGGTGTCTGAAACGCCAGCACGGCACAAGTCACACCATACAAGGTGCTAAGTAGATGAACTCCCTTGCCCAACTATGAGCCATGCCAAAATGTGTGTGTGTGTGTGTGTGTGTGTGTGTGCGAGTCTTTAAACTGGGACAAACTATTTCTCCCTCACAAACTTACAATATACCTGTAATGTAACTGTATACAAAACATGTCACCAGACCACCTCTTTCCACTTGTCTGAGGTTGTGAGGAGAATACTGAGGACAATCTGTCACAGCAGACACCGTTTCTGCTGGGCTCGCTCTCCACCTTGTCTGTAGTTGTCAGGGAAGCGAGGTGTCTCATTCTACTGTAGTGACACAAGCTGTCTCTCTGCGCTGGCACAGTGTTGGCACCGTGACACCCTCTGGGAAGTGGGAGATGGTTAAAGCATGGCAGATAGCAGATGGCAACCGCTCAGCGCTGGCAGATATGGGCAGAGAAGGGGGCATGAAGGTAGGAACTCCAGTCTTCCGCCAAAAATAAAACTTGAAGAGTAATGGTGTTAGTGCCAAGACCAAGAGTTGAGCAGAACGGTTGACTGCACAGATGCAATGTGGTGGTCTGTGCGCAGAAATATGGACAGGGGTCTGTGCAGTAAATATGGACAGGGGTCTGTGCGCGTAAATATGGACAGGGGTCTGTGCGGGTAAATATGGACAGGGGTCTGTGCAGTAAATATGGACAGGGGTGTGTGCGGGTAAATATGGACAGGGGTCTGTGCGCTTAAATATGGACAGGGGTCTGTGCGCGTAAATATGGACAGGGGTCTGTGCGCGTAAATATGGACAGGGGTCTGTGCGCGTAAATATGGACAGGGGTCTGTGCGTGTAAATATGGACAGGGGTCTGTGCGGGTAAATATGGACAGGGGTCTGTGCGCATAAATATGGACAGGGGTCTGTGCGCATAAATATGGACAGGGGTCTGTGCGGGTAAATATGGACAGGGGTCTGTGTGAACGCGGACCGGGGTGTCTGTGTGAACACGGACCAGGGTGTGTGTGTGTGAACTCGGACCCGGGGCGCGGACCGGGATGTGTGTGTGTGAACGCGGACCAGGGTGTGTGTGTGTGTGTGAACGCGGACCAGGGTGTGTGTGTGTGTGTGAACGCGGACCGGGATGTGTGTGTGTGAACGCGGACCGGGGTGTGTGTGTGAACGCGGACCGGGGTGTGTGTGTGAACGCGGACCGGGGTGTGTGTGTGTGTGAACGCAGACCAGGTGTGTGTGTGTGAACGTGGACCGGGGTGTGTGAGTAACCCTAGCACTAAAGCAGCAGCAGCAGTACATGACAAAATGCACTAAGCAAAACACACTATTACAGGCTGTTCTCCTCCTTCTCTACGGTCTTCCTAATCAACCAGATAGAACATGAGATAGAAAGGCCGAAGACGCATTATAAAGTGGCTAAAGACTAAAGTGGCTAGCTAGACCACCTCTACGCTTCATTCCAATTTCACTTCATAATGCTGTCAGAGCTCTTTTCTCATATGGGGCCTGCTCCTCCACATCATTGTGTGTGTGTGGGGGGGGGGGGGGGGGGATAATGGCCAGACTGGTGGATTCAATATTATTCAATATCACAGTCCTAATTACACTGTGCATTACAGATGGATCTTGTTCGAGAAAAGCCTGCTGACGGTTGCCTAGCAAACAAACGGATGACGATGCCCCCACCATCGTCATCGCCAGGGCCGACTGAATGGAGAGAGCTGGGAAGAGGACAAAGGAGTGGAGGAGAGAGGGAAAGAATAAGAGAGAGGTCTCGGCACAAATGGCACCACTTAATATACTGCCTCTTTCAGTGCCTTAGCTCCGAAGTGTTGGGCGGAATAAATAGCCACTTACTAAGCCACACGACTAAAGAAGTCGGACGTTCACTGTGGAGGGTCCACATTGGAAATGTCGCTTTCAGCATTTACATAGGAGGTAAACGGGAGAATGTGTACTGTATGTAGTATGTGCATATACAGCACACCTACGTAGATTGGGTCAACACTTTACTTGAGTTGGCCACCACAAAGCTGTGTGAGATGAGAGGAGGAGAGATTGGTATTAGTAGAGAGAGAGGAAGAGAGAGAGGAGGAGCGTTGGTGCTTAGAACACCCACTGTCTGAGAGAAGCTTCACACACTGTGTCGGCGACACTATTCATGTCTAGCAATGAGAGGAGAGTAGAGACAGGATTCAGTGGTGTGAGAGACGGGCCATCTCTGTGTGACCAACACTCAGACATGAAGCAACCTCTCCTTATTTCTTCCTTCCTTTCTCACACACAGGTAGACAGCTGCTCTGTGTCCTATCCAATAAACACACAGTCACAGCAGAGAGCTTCTCCTCATAGCCCAGCAGTGAGAAAAGCCTCCTTCATCCTATCGCTCCTGAAAGACAAGCTGCCTCCACTCTATCACTCCTGAAAGACATGAGCATTTTAACAACGCCATGGCGCAATAAACCCCATAAATGGAATCTTTGCATGATCACGTCTACATGCGGGAGTGATTGTCGGCAAGGAAAACGTCAACTGTAATAAGCCCGAAGAAATATGATCCAGGTACAACCATTTTTAAACGCTCTTTATTTTCCCACAGCCACCTTCATTGGAAGCATTTTACCACGGAGTGTAGTCACATTTAACTCTGCATTCGCTCAGAGCACTGTGTAGTTTACTCACACAGTCCCTGATCAATTGCAGACTTTGCAGAAAACAATTCCATGTTTATAAAAAGAGAGACCAACTGTCTGCAAGCCCCCAGTGGCATCTGATGAGAACACGAGGCAGAATTGTTTTACGTTGTCGGCTGACAGAGGAATTACATAACGTTTTCACTCCGTGTTACACAATTATGTTCTTAATGAGCATTTTCTCTCTCAAAAAAAAGAAGGGAGGAGGAAGAGGGGGTAAAAAATGAGGGGGAGGAAAGGGAAGGGGGAATCAAGATTTCTGCCTGGTCACAGACCTGCCTCGATGCCTCCCAAAAAGAATTTGATGTTTTTGGGAGGCATTGGGATCCTTGGAGTGAAAATTAAACCAACAAAAAATGCTCCATTTCTCCTCACGTTTGGAGTTCAGTGCATATGGGAATAAATAAGAAGACTTCTTTGTATTCATCATCAGTCCTGGTCACTGGTGACCTTGGAGGATAGAAAAAATAAATGGATCTGTCTAAAATACGTGAATATTCTATTAGCTCCTTCATTCAAATTATGTTCAGGTGAGGGCAGGCAAGGTCAGACTTTTACGGCAACAAGGAGAGACGTGGACGAGCATTGTTCCAAAAGAAGAAGTTCCTAACACACTGCTTACATGCAGAGTTCAACCTTTTAATCTTCAAAGGCAAACTGTATTTTTTCAAGGCTTGGACAAAGCCTGGTAGAACAGTTTTGTACTGTATCCCTTGTCATTGCTTCAGTCTTTCCACTGACAGTAAAACGATAAAGCTCTTACTAGTGTACAGTTTGGTCAGAGGTTCATACAAGATGTGCGTGTGACCGTATCCTCTCTCTAAAAGGCTACACAGCTGTGGGAGTATTTGTCTGGGTGCCTGGGTTCATCAGTCACCATATGGCTTAGACAGGGAGTGAACCTACACCCAAGGTGTCAGTTGCAGAGGTCACCGGCAGGTGTGGCGTCTGTGTGTGACTTCAAAACAAGTCATTAGCTAGGCTTTGAAGTGGGTGTGTATGTTTGTATTTGTGTGTGGGGGGGTATTGATGGTAGTTAAGCCAGAACAAACTTCCACTGATTAAGGCAAGCGTGAACTTTATCACCTGTGTGTCTGTCCATAGGAGACAGGCCCTTACAGTTTCTTCTGATATCTGATTTCCCGCATTCGATCCCAGTCAGTTATTCTAGGAATGTAATATCAGCAGGAAAGAAAAACAATGTAGAGCTGGAGAGATGGGAGAGAAATAGAAGAGGCTTGAAGGAAGGATGTAACTCAAGTGTGTCTGTATCTCATGTCCTGTGGTGGTTAGATCAGCATATTGTGGAGGCCAGAGAGAACTGGTCTGTAATCCCTCTGTCACACTGACCACGGTCACCTCCAATTCAAAGGACAAAGGTCAAATGGCTAGTCAATAAGACTCTGCTCTAAACCCAACTGTAGCTCACTGTAATTCACCCATGTTTGCAGTCATGTGGAGAAACCCTAGACAAATCAAAGTCCTGTCCTTAGGCAAAGCTGTAATTACAAAATTAATGAGTGAATAATTCACTCTACACCTAACCCCTAACCGCCTACAGACAGGCACACACACACAGACACACTTTCCTTTCCGGAACAATGTGCTCGGTGCCCTGTGGCGACTCCTCAGCTGTAAGGGTGTAATCTTGAGTGATTGAGGGTGATTGGCTGTGGCTGGGTCGAACCCCCACTGAGAGCGCGCACACACACACACACACTGCAGCTGCTGCAACTGAAACATTCAGAGCCATGCTTAGCACAAACATCTCATCTGCCTGAAGAAATATCCACCTTATTCAACCAACTTAGTGGCACCCCCCCCCAACCCCGCGCAAACACACGCCTCGTTCAAGGCATCACACCCAAACAGGAGCATCGATAGACACACGCCAAAAAATACAGTTCAAACCTAAATAGTGCGGTAAAATGTGGAAAAGAAACACTCAAGCCCTCATACACGCATAAACTCAATACACACTTAAAAATAGCCACAACAAGAAAATGAAAAACCCTCACATTTCCAAACAAACACACCCACTCACTCACTCATGCATCTTTCATGCCCAATAATGCAATGTAAAACAAGTAGGACAGTGCATTTAGTTATTAAGACACATTAGCATCAACTGTGTGCATAGAGCGGTAGGCCCACATTGGTTAGAAGGATTCCCTAATGCCATCTTCTCAGTAACCCACACATTTGCTACTGTAGGCCTAATGGGCGAGAGGTGAACACAACTTTTACATTCTTACTGGACAAGCATGTGATCTCTATTTCCTGGTCCCCCTAAAATAGTTAATTAAAGGTTCAATCTTCATAAACCGTACACCATGTTTTGTTTGTGGGCCTAACGCATTGTTACGATGTGCCTGTGAGCCATCCACATGTCAGGACCTTTCCCTCCATTTCCCCCCAGGCAAACAAACTGATTGTTTGGTACAAACATTTGCTTGCTAAATGACCTATGCTTTCGCTAATCCCTTCAAACATGTTTCTACGTAATCACGTAAAGAGCACGGCAGAGTCTCTCTATCATGTCAGATTGAGTACTTCTGTTCTTTTGTTATTGCCAACCTGTTCTACTCACTAAACGCTGTTGGACTGGCTTGACTTCCTGGCTGAGCACCCGGCGGGATTACGCAATGGTTACGTCCCCTTTTTGCTTTTGGTTTATCCCGGTTAAGAGGTGTTTCATTGTTTAGCTAAAATATTAATATTTATGCTAATTCTGCATTTGATTTCGTTAACTGTTGTCCATTGTAATGTAAGCCTAAGTTGTGCAATTATGTCGCCATTAAAGTGTGTTAATCACTGTCATTGTGAATTTACATGTTTAGAGGTCTGAATGGTTTATGCCAGGTTAGGGCACGTTGGGGAGAATGTCGTTACTACTATAGCTGTACCATATACAATACGTCAATATGTGATATCAGATGTGAGTTTATGGACATTTTGCCATGTGTTAGAGGCATTTTGCCATGTGTTAGAGGCATTTTGCCATGTGTTAGAGGCATTTTTCCACGTGTTAGAGAAATTTTGCCATGTGTTAGAGGCATTTTGCCACGTGTTAGAGGCATTTAGCCACGTGTTAGAGGCATTTTGCCACGTGTTAGAGGCATTTAGCCACGTGTTAGAGGCATTTTGCCACGTGTTAGAGACATTTTGCCATGTGTTAGAGGCATTTTGCCATGTGTTAGAGGCATTTTGCCATGTGTTAGAGGCATTTTGCCACGTGTTAGAGGCATTTTGCCACGTGTTAGAGGCATTTTGCCACGTGTTAGAGGCATTTTGCCACGTGTTAGAGGCATTTTGCCACGTGTTAGAGGCATTTTGCCACGTGTTAGAGGCATTTTGCCACGTGTTAGAGGCATTTTGCCACGTGTTAGAGGCATTTTGCCACGTGTTAGAGGCATTTTGCCACGTGTTAGAGGCATTTTGCCACGTGTTAGAGGCATTTTGCCACGTGTTAAAGGCATTTTGCCATGTGTTAGAGGCATTTTGCCACGTGTTAGAGGCATTTTGCCACGTGTTAGAGGCATTTTGCCATGTGTTAGAGGCATTTTGCCACGCTTTAAAGGCATTTTGCCACATGTTAGAGGCATTTTGCCAAGTGTTAGAGGCATTTTGCCACGTGTTAGAGGCATTTTGCCACGTGTTAAAGGCATTTTGCCACGTGATAGAGGCATTTTGCCATGTGTTAGAGGCATTTTGCCACGTGTTAGAGGCATTTTGCCACGTGTTAAAGGCATTTTGCCACGTGATAGAGGCATTTTGCCATGTGTTAGAGGCATTTTGCCACGTGTTAGAGGCATTTTGCCAAGTGTTAGAGGCATTTTGCCACGTGTTAAAGGCATTTTGCCACGTGTTAGAGGCATTTTGCCACGTGTTAGAGGCATTTTGCCATGTGTTAGAGGCATTTTGCCACGTGTTAAAGGCATTTTGCCACGTGTTAGAGGCATTTTGCCAAGTGTTAGAGGCATTTTGCCACGTGTTAGAGGCATTTTGCCATGTGTTAGAGGCATTTTGCCACGCTTTAAAGGCATTTTGCCACATGTTAGAGGCATTTTGCCAAGTGTTAGAGGCATTTTGCCACGTGTTAGAGGCATTTTGCCACGTGTTAAAGGCATTTTGCCACGTGATAGAGGCATTTTGCCATGTGTTAGAGGCATTTTGCCACGTGTTAGAGGCATTTTGCCACGTGTTAAAGGCATTTTGCCACGTGATAGAGGCATTTTGCCATGTGTTAGAGGCATTTTGCCACGTGTTAGAGGCATTTTGCCAAGTGTTAGAGGCATTTTGCCACGTGTTAAAGGCATTTTGCCACGTGTTAGAGGCATTTTGCCACGTGTTAGAGGCATTTTGCCATGTGTTAGAGGCATTTTGCCACGTGTTAAAGGCATTTTGCCACGTGTTAGAGGCATTTTGCCAAGTGTTAGAGGCATTTTGCCAAGTGTTAGAGGCATTTTGCCACGTGTTAGAGGCATTTTGCCACGTGTTAGAGGCATTTTGCCACGTGTTAGAGGCATTTTGCCACGTGTTAAAGGCATTTTGCCACGTGATAGAGGCATTTTGCCATGTGTTAGAGGCATTTTGCCACGTGTTAGAGGCATTTTGCCACGTGTTAGAGGCATTTTGCCAAGTGTTAGAGGCATTTTGCCACGTGTTAAAGGCATTTTGCCACGTGTTAGAGGCATTTTGCCATGTGTTAGAGGCATTTTGCCAAGTGTTAGAGGCATTTTGCCACGTGTTAGAGGCATTTTGCCATGTGTTAGAGGCATTTTGCCACGTGTTAGAGGCATTTTGCCAAGTGTTAGAGGCATTTTGCCACGTGTTAAAGGCATTTTGCCATGTGTTAGAGGCATTTTGCCATGTGTTAGAGGCATTTTGCCACGTGTTAGAGGCATTTTGCCACGTGTTAGAGGCATTTTGCCAAGTGTTAGAGGCATTTTGCCACGTGTTAAAGGCATTTTGCCACGTGTTAGAGGCATTTTGCCATGTGTTAGAGGCATTTTGCCACGTGTTAGAGGCATTTTGCCATGTGTTAGAGGCATTTTGCCACGTGTTAGAGGCATTTTGCCAAGTGTTAGAGGCATTTTGCCACGTGTTAAAGGCATTTTGCCACGTGTTAAAGGCATTTTGCCACGTGTTAGAGGCATTTTGCCATGTGTTAGAGGCATTTTGCCACGTGTTAGAGGCATTTTGCCACGTGTTAAAGGCATTTTGCCACGTGTTAGAGGCATTTTGCCATGTGTTAGAGGCATTTTGCCACGTGTTAGAGGCATTTTGCCATGTGTTAGAGGCATTTTGCCATGTGTTAGAGGCATTTTGCCATGTGTTAGAGGCATTTTGCCACGTGTTAGAGGCATTTTGCCACGTGTTAGAGGCATTTTGCCACGTGTTAGAGGCATTTTGCCACGTGTTAGAGGCATTTTGCCACGTGTTAGAGGCATTTTGCCACGTGTTAGAGGCATTTTGCCATGTGTTAGAGGCATTTTGCCACGTGTTAGAGGCATTTTGGCAAAGTACGTTTATTATTTTTAGCAAATTCTACATGTTTGAGAATTTTTTCCCCATCATTTTTCATTATCTGTATACGTTTTGTAAGTACAACATGTGAAGTTAGTTTTCTTCATGACCTGCCCTGTAAATAAATATCAGCTAATGTTGCACCTGAACCTGTCAACCTCAACTGGTGGTGCTCCACACCAGCTAGATAGGGTGCAGGGTCTGCTGTCTTTACATAGGCCGACTTCTTCTATAGTCTATTGTGATACAATTAATTATCACGTTGTTATCCGAAGCGACTTACTATCCGAAGCGACTTACAGACATACTATTCAGTATGCAGTTCACACAGAAATGAAACCCATAGGCCTATACTATATCCCCAACACACCACGCTCCTTTCAACTGATCCATCGTAACCATATGCAGGTATAGGATCTTCCTTTAAGCCAGTTATAGGAAAATAATCCTGCAGCAAAAAGAAATGTGAATTATTATATGAATTATGTTTTTGTACAGGTTGATACATTTTTTGTAAGGGAAAGTCAAGTCTGAAATTTCAAAGTGAAAAACAAACAAACTTCAGAAGCCTTTTTAAAATCTCAAATACACTACAAGTTTTAAATCTCCTGCAACAGGGTGATCAAACTAAGGTAAGAACATCTTTGGTAGCCTCTTTAATACCGAATGCCAGATCCAAATCCAAACAAGTTCAGACCGTTTTTTCAAGCTGTCATTGTAAAGGGAGCTAGACACATGTCTTCCTCTTGGCGAGAACTGCAGACACAACAACAACAACAAAACACACTGAAAACGCTGGCTGCCAAAGGTAATGGGAAACATACATATTGACACTTCAGTGTAATTGAAAGAGAAAGGCTGTTTGCCTGCACTGCAATCACTACCTGACAAGACCATAGAGGAGAAGGCATCGTTTCCAGACAGATTTCAATTGAGAATGACACCCCAGTAGAGGTGCAAATGTGTTTGTTTGCTTTTGTGTTTTTGTGTGTGTGTGTGTGTGTGTTGGGGGGGGGGTTAGGTGTAAAGCAAGTTAAGCAGTGTTAGCGAAACCAATTTCCTTTGTTGCAGTAATTCGATTTGCAGTTTTTTTTCATCTGAGAGACCTTAAATGAATCTGAATGAAGGTTAACGTATGTCTTACACTGGTGTGAGCAGGGGATTGCATTTGATTGGATGCAAATACACAAATGTATGGAATTCCTGATTAATTTAATTCATGCGCCATCATGGATTTGGAATAAGTGACTGTTAGGGGATGTCACAACTGAATAAGCATTCAAATAGGCTCTCTTGGAAGGCTAACAACTGATGTAAATAAATGTTGGCTTTCTCAATGTACAGTATAGCTCTGCATTGGTAAGTGCTAGTGACTGAGGGTTAACCTATGTAGGTAAGTGCCCCCAGGAAGTAAAATGTGAGAGGTGGGACACTTACAACCCCTCAAATACCCACATGCCACCTTGGCTTCCACACACACACAACCAAATACCGGTCAATGGGATAAAGCTCAGTGGGATGTTCTTGCCAGACACTGTCTCCAGGGTAACAGTAGCCACACAGAGTAGTCAAGGGCCAAATGCAAATGCAAACAAACAAACAAACAAACAAACAGAGAGAGAGAGAGAGAGAGAGAGAGAGAGAGAGAGAGAGAGAGAGAGAGAGAGAGAGAGAGAGAGAGAGAGAGAGAGAGAGAGAGAGAGAGAGAGAGAGAGAGAGAGAGAGAGAGAGAGAGAGAGAGAGAGAGAGAGAGAGAGAGAGAGAGAGAGAGAGAGAGAGAGAGAGAGAGAGAGAGAGAGAGAGAGAGAGAGAGAGAGAGAGAGAGAGAGAGAGAGAGAGATTATATACCATTACAACACTGAATATATACATAATGTGACATTTGAAATGTCTTTATTCTTTTGGAGCTTTTGTAAGTGTTATATTTACAGTTACTTTTTGTATTGTTTATTTTCTATTTCACTTGCTTTGGCAATGTAAATATGTTTCCCATGCCAATAAAGTCCTTAAATTAAAGTTGAATTGAAATTTAAAATGTAATTGAGAGAGATTGAGAGAGAGATGACGTGCCCCTGACCATAGCCTCGATATCACAGCAGGCAGACAAATGAAGAACAACAAGCCCAGGGGATCCCACCCCCTCTGAGCACCCCCCCTGTCAGCCAACCTGATAGCCCTCTTGACAACTCTCCCACACCCACTGAGGACATACACAAGCCATCGATGCTACTCCTTATGGACTCAAATGGGAAATTTATACAATAAAATAAACTTTTTCCTAAAATCTGGTGTCCAAACACCCGGCGCTCCCTTCTGTCTGAGGACCAACGAGGGTCACTCAGCCACATGATAATACACACAGTTACAAACGACCTGAGAGCACAACAGTAAAGGGTGGCCACAGCACTCAAGGGAGTGATTGTAAAAGCTTCTTATACTTTACCCAACACACAAATGGTTATATCCACCCTGCTACCACGAAAATACTTCCACCCTGCTACCATACAATGGGTAAACGCTGTATTTCCTGTGACTCTGCCTCAAAACCAAGTGTTTACCTGGCCCACCACTCCACCCTGGACTTGAACAGCCTTCACAACCAGGTCCACTTCTACAAGGCAGCAGTACCCATCTTCGCCCGCCCTCAACCACAGCCCCAACCTCACATAAGAGCAATAGATAAATAGACACCCCGTCCAGACCAGCGAGACACTCCCAGAACTGCAGGACCCCCCCCTTGACCTACACATAGAGGATCCACGCAAAGAGGACCAACATCCAGACCACAACACCACAAGCCACATCCACATCCACAACCCCACCCCAATCAATCAACACCCCCCCAAGTCAAACATGCCCACACCCCATTTAGGCCTCCTCAGATCAGACCTATGCCACTCCTGCCCACCGCCCACTCCCGCAAAGAGGGCCTCAACATGAAAGTCACACATACGCCCAGGCCTTGAGCAGGCAAACAGGCCCAACCCCCACTCTTACACTAGCCCAAGCCAATGGCATGTACCAGACGCTCAGCAGGCTCTGCTCACACTTACTGGCCTGAGGCCAAACCACACAACCAACAACATCGGACACTTTATGGAACACAAAGCCTTCACTATCTCATCCTGGAATATTCAAGGCCTGAGGTCATCTGCCTTTGGCCTAAAGAGCAGGAACCTGGACTTCATCAAAGAAATCGGAAATACAGACATTGTCATCCTACAAGAAACATGGTATAGAGGAGACGGACCCACTGGTTGCCCTCTAGGTTACAGAGAGCTGGTAGTCCCATCCACCAAACTACCAGGTGTGAAACAGGGAAGGGACTCAGGGGGTATGCTAATTTGGTATAGAGCAGACCTAACTCACTCTATTAAATTAAACAAAACAGGAACATTTTACATTTGGCTAGAAATTCAAAAGGAAATTATCTCAACAGAGAAAAATGTATCATGTGTGCTACCTATATCCCCTCACTAGAATCCCCATACTTTAATGAAGACAGCTTCTCCATCCTGGAGGGGGAAATCAATAATTTCCACTCTCAGGGACATGTACTAGTCTGTGGCAACCTAAATGCCAGAAATGGCTCTCGAGTGGCACAGCGGTCTAAAGCACTGCATATCATTGCTTGAGGCGTCACTACAGACACCCTAGATCGAATCCAGGCTGTATCACAACCGGCCGTGATTGGTGGTCCCATAGAGCAGCGAACAATTGGCCCTGCGTCGCCCGGGTTTGATTGGTGTAAGCCACCATTATAAATAAGAATTTGTTCTTAACTGATTTGCCTAGTTAATTAAATAAAGGTTAAATTTTAAAAAGTAATTAAAAAAAATAACCTGACTCCCTCAGCACACAGCGGGACAAACATCTACCTGGAGATGACATCATTCCCTTCCCCATATGCCCCCCAAGGCACAACTATGACAACATAACCAACAAAAACAGGTCACAACTCCTGCAGCTCTGTCGCACGCTGGGTATGTACATAGTCAAAGGTAGGCTTCGAAGGGACTGCTAAGGTAAGTACAACTATATCTCATCTCTTGGCAGTAGTACTGTAGACTACTTTATCACTGACCTCAACCCGGAGTCTCTCAGAGCGTTCACAGTCAGCCCACTGACACCCCTATCAGATCACATCAAAATCACATTCTACATGAACAGAGCAGTACTCAATCATGAGGCATCAAAGCCAAAGGAACTGAATAATATTAAGAAATGCAATAAATGGAAGGAAAGTAGTGTGGAAACCTACCAAAAAACAATTAGGCAACAACAAATTCAATCCCTTTTAGACAACTTCCTGGACAAAATGTTCCACAGTATAGCGAATGTATAAACTTGGCAGTAGAAAATCAAAGCTGTATAGTTGACCTCTCAGCTTCCCAATCAAATCTAAACATTTCAAAACAGAAAACAGAAGAAAATTAACAACGATGACAAATGGTTTGATGAGTAATGCAAAATCTAAGAACGAAATTGAGAAACCTATCCAACCAAAACATAGATCCAGAAAACCTGAGCATACGCCTTCACTATGGTGAATTACCAAAACAATACAGAAATACACTATGGAAAAATAAGGAACAGCACGTCAGAAATCTGCTCAATGTAATTGAAGAATCCACTTCTGGGAAAATTGGAAAACACTAAACAAACACCCACCCGAAGAGGTGTCTATCCAAAATGGAGATGTATGGGTAAACCACTTCTCCAATCGTTTTTACCATGTAACAAAGAACAAAGAACAAACAGCAAAAAGATATAAATGATAAAATCCAAATCTTAGAATCAACTATTAACCCACTGGTTTCTACAATTACATTGAATGAACTACAGGACAAAATACAAACCCTCCTGTCACGTTCCTGACCTTGTTTTCCTTTTGTATAGTTGTGTTTAGTGGGTCAGGACGTGAACTGGGTGGGCAGTCTGTGTTGTTTGTTCTATGTTAAGTGTCAGGTTTAATTGACCTTGTATGGCTCTCAATCAGAGGCAGGTGGTTGACGTTTTCCTCTGATTGAGAACCATATATAGGTAGGTTGTTTCCACATTGTTTGTTGTGGGTGGTTGTCTTCCGTGTCTGTATGTCTACCACACGGTCTGTTCCTGTTCGTGCATTCTTCGTCATTTGTAAGTTCTCGAGTCCAGGTCTGTCTACATCGGTTATTTGTTTTGTAGTTTGTTGAAGTGTTTTCGTGTTTCGTCTTTACTTTAATAAACATCATTATGTCATATAACTATCACGCTGCACATTGGTCCTCTGATCCTTCTCGCCTCTCTTCGTCTGAAGAGGAGGACGAAGTAGACGATCATTACACCTCCAACCCAAAAAGGCCTGTGGTGTTGATGGTATCCTCAATAAAATGATAAAATACACAGACCACAAATTCAAATTGGCTATACTTAAACTCTTTGACATCATCTTTAGCTCTGGAATCCTCTCCAATATTTGGAGCCAAGGACTGATAACCCCAATCCACAAAAGTGAAGACAAATTTGACCCCAATAACTACCGTGGGATATCAGCAACCATGTGAAAATCCTCTGCATTATCATTAACAGCAGACTACTTCATTTCCTGCAGACTAGTTCATTGTGAAAACAATGTACTGAGCAAATGTCAAATTTTTACCAGATTACCGTACAACAGACCACGTATTCACCCTGCACACCCTAATTGACAAACAAATGAAAACAAAGGCAAAGTCTTTTCATGCTTTGTTGATTTCAAAAAAGCTTTGACTCAATTTGACATGAGGGTCTGCTATACAAATTGATGGAAAGTGGTGTTGGGGGAAAAACATACGACATTATAAAATCATGCAAACAAACAACAAGTGTGCGGTTAAAATGGCAAAAAACATACACATGTCTTTCCACAGGGCCGTGGAGTGAGACAGGGATGCAGCTTAAGCCCCACTAGCACATTCTGCAGCATCCAGGCCTCACCCTACAATAACCTGAAGTCAAATGTCTACAGTTTGCTGATGATCTGGTGCTTCTGTCACCAACTAAGGAGGGCCTACAGTAGCACCTAGATCTTCTGCACAGATTATGTCAGACCTGGGCCCTGGCAGTAAAAAAATAATGGTGTTCCAAAAGAAGTCAAATAAATAAAAAATAAAAAAATAAATACAATTCCATCTAGACACCGTTGCCCTAGAGCACACAAAAAACGATACATACCTCGGCCTAAACATCAGCGCCACAGGTAACTTCCACAAAGCTTTGAACAAGCTGAGCGAAGGCAAGAAGGGCCTTCTATGCCATCAAAAGGAACATAAAATTTGACTTACCAATTATGATATGGGTAAAAAGTTATGGTTGTGAGGTCTTGGGTCCGCTCACCAACCAATAATTCACTAAATGGCACAAACACCAAATTGAGACTGCATGCAGATTTCTACAAAAAATATCCTCTGTGTACAACGTAAAACACCAAATAATACATGCAGATCAGAAATAGGCTGATACCTGCTAATTTTCAAAATTCAGAAAAAAGCCGTTAAATTCCACAACCACCTAAAAGGAAACAATTCCCAAACCTTCCATAACAAATCCATCACTTACAGAGAGATGAACCTGGAGAAGAATCCCCTAAGCAAGCTGGTCCTGGGGCTCTGTTCACAAACACAAACAGACCCCACAGAGCCCCAGGAGAGCAACACAATTAGACCCAACCAAATCATGAGAAAACAAAAATATAATTACTTGACACATTGGAAAGAATTAACAAAAAAACAGAGCAATCTAGAATGCTATTTGGCCCTAAACAGAGAGTACACAGTGGCAGAATACCTGACCACTGTGACTGACCCAAACTTAAGGAAAGCTTTGACTATGTACAGACTCAGTGAGCATAGCCTTGCTATTGAGAAAGGCAGACCTGGCTCTCAAGAGAACACAGGCTATGCACACACTGCCCACAAAATGAGGTGGAAACTGAGCTGCACTTCCTAACCTCCTGCCCAATGTATGACCATATTAGAGAGACATATTTCCCTCAGATTACACAGATCCACAAAGAATTTGAAAACAAATCCAATTTTGATAAACGCCCATATCTGCTGGGTGAAATACCACAGTGTGCCATCACAGCACCAATATTTGTGACCCACCATTAGGGGGCCCTCAGCGGCGGCCCAACGATGGACGCGTTGCTCCTCAATAATCTCCAGGACAGCGCTCCATTGTCACACAGGGAGGGACTGAGTAGCCGACTTCTATCTTTACACTTTATGGCTATATGACAGGGCTGGCAAGAGAAAGGTCGCTGAGAGAAGTTAAACTCGAGCTGACTAGTGGGTTGAGACAAGGTGTAGGCCAACAGGAGAAAAACACTGAAAAATGTGAAGAAACAACTACTTATTTATACTTATTCATACAGTACAACACAGGCCTTTCTCGCGCCGTCGTCCCAATCGCTGTCATTCTGCAGTTGCGCAGACGGACAGTTTACCACTCTGTCTTTCTGATGTCTGACAACATAGTGACAGATGCGGTCTCCTTCTTGTAGCTGAACTCTTCCCTCGTCAAATATCAGCAACGCTTTTTGTCTGAATGTTTTCCCTGGGATAGCTATGCATCATCGCTCTTCCTGAACCAATCCCCTGGGGGTGAGGAAGAGGTGGCTCTCATTCCTGAAATTCTTTCTTCAGGAACCGCCACCCCTCCACCTTCCACTGTGGCATTTGCTAGAATGTGCCAAGAGAAGGTAACAAGAGGGTGAAGTAATCTTCGAAGTCACATGGCAAAGAGAAAGAGAGTGGGGGTGGGGGGTATTGAGAGAGGTAGAAAGGGGAGAGAAAGACAGTCAGAGAATAGTGTGCAAGAGGTGGCAGAGGTAGAAGAGGGAGAAAGAGGAGCGAGGGTTCTGAGCACCATATTGATTAGAGCACTAAATCTGTCAGACAGAGGCTAAAAGGTTTCAGGTACCGCGCTGGGAGATACATAAGGATATGCAGTGGAGAGGCTACAGCCTGCCAGTGCTTTGCAGCAGAATGTGTTAGCATTGGTTAGCTACAGCCTGCCAGTGCTTTGCAGCAGAATGTGTTAGCATTGGTTAGCTACAGCCTGCCAGTGCTTTGCAGCAGAATGTGTTAGCATTGGTTAGCTACAGCCTGCCAGTGCCTTGCAGCAGAATGTGTTAGCATTGGCTAGCTACATGTGGAAATGATGTGGAAACATTGCGGACTCAACCGGCGTGTGCCCCGTGAGTAATAGTATCACAGAGAAGAAAAAATATATATATTATTTTTTACAGGACAAATCTGAGGAGGCAAGTGACACCTATGGGCATGACGCCCCTGCCTGTTAGCTATAGCCTGCCAATACCTTACAGCACAATGTGATAGTATTGGTTAGCTATAGCCTGCCAGTACCTTACAGCACAATGTGATAGTATTGGTTAGCTATAGCCTGCCAGTACCTTACAGCACAATGTGATAGTATTGGTTAGCTATAGCCTGCCAGTACCTTACAGCACAATGTGATAGTATTGGTTAGCTATAGCCTGCCAGTACCTTACAGCACAATGTGATAGTATTGGTTAGCTATAGCCTGCCAGTACCTTACAGCACAATGTGTTAGCATTGGTTAGTATCTGCAAAGAGAGGATGTAGATGTCTTTTTTCTTCGTGTTCCTCTCAGAAAAGAGCAGTGTAGCTAGCATTTGGCCTAGATTATTTAAATAGATTATTTAAATAGATTATTTAACTAGATAATTTTTTCCCCATTTAGATCAGGAGGATGCAGGCAAATATTTTCTATAAGGTATGGGCAGAAGAGGAAAGGGTCAAAAGAGCTATGTTAAATAGGACAGGGTTGGCGCCCCTCCTTGGGTGCCCCTCTCTAGGTTTCTTCCTAGGTTTTGGCCTTTCTAGGGAGTTTTTCCTAGCCACCGTGCTTCTACACCTGCATTGCTTGCTGTTTGGGGTTTTAGGCTGGATTTCTGTACAGCACTTTGATATATCAGCTGATGTAAGAAGGGCTATATGAATACATTTGATTTGATTTGTAGGGTGTGCTCTCAGTTGTGTTCAGCCTAGCACTACAGACTCAGAGCACGTTGAGATCATTCTAAATAAGCAACACCAGTCGAACAGGTGACTTGAAGAAGCTCTAGGGCTGGAACCAACCCGGGCAATGTTTGTGCAATTCTCTTGTCACCTGGTTTGTGTGTGTGTGTGTGTGTGTGTGTGAGCGAGAGAGAGAGCGAGAGAGAGAAAGAGAAATGAATTAGAAGGGCAGAGTGCAGGATTGTCTCTGTGTGTGAGAGATGGGCAGTGTGTGTGACTCTGTGAGTTTGACAAGGGGTGGTGGTGTGTGTCTGTGTCTGTGTCTGTGTGTCGCTGGGTGAGGATTAGGACGGACAGCGCCGGGCTCAGAGGCTGAGAGGAAGGCCGGGCGGTAGGGATTAACGACGGGTAATCTGAAGATGTGCACACACACACACACACACACACACACACACACACACACACACACACACACACACACACACACACACACACACACACACACACACACACACACACACACACACACACACACACACACACACACACACACACACACAGACAGCAGTGCCAGTCCACACAACCACTGCCCAGCCCTCTCTAATGGCAGTGGAAGAAGAGTAGAGGAAAGGAGGAGAGAAAATACAAGGGAGGGAGAGAGGTAGGGAAGGAGGGAGGGAGCTTGGAGGATAAGAGAAAACTTCCCTCTTACACACCTCAGAGCATCACTGCACACGGAGCAGGAAGACTTTTCTATCCATTTTTATTCCTAGTTAACCCAACTTCTTTATTTTTTCATGCAGAGATCTCTTTAAGGTTTTGGTGCAGAGAGGAGGGAAATTTGGACTGAGATGGTTAAGCCACCCAGTTAAGGCTTTTCTAGTGCCTTCCATCACTTTCTGCTTTCTGCTTTGAGAGAGAGAGAGAGGGACCATGGGAGGGAAAGCGAGAGGGACCATGAGGAGGACTATAGACCCCCCTCTCTCTTTGCTTAATCTCCCTGTCTGTTTGTCTGTCTGTCTGTCTGTCTCTCTCTGTCTGTCTGTCTGTCTGTCTGTCTGTCTGTCTGTCTCTGTCTGTCTGTCTGTCTGTCTGTCTGTCTGTCTGTCTGTCTGTCTGACTAACTGCCTATATCTCTCCTACCTGTCTGTCTGTCTGTCTGTCTGTCTGTCTGTATCTCTCCTCCCTGACTGTCTGTATCTCCCTCCCTCCCTCCCTCCCTCCCTCCCTCCCTCCCTCCCTCCCTCCCTCCCTCCCTCCTTTTCTGTTTGTCTGTCTCGCTCTCTCTGCATCTCGCTGTCTCACCCCATCTATCGACATCCCCCTCTCTCTTTCTCTCTTCCTTCAATAAACTGTGAGCCACACATTAGGGACCAAGCAACAGCAGAATGTGAGAATGAAAGCTAAAAAATCTGGGGGAATATGTCAGAATAAATCATGTTCAGCACTGACACAAGGACTTGAAGGAGCATGAGTACCAAATCACTCTTAACCTCCTCACACTGTCTCTCAATCCCACCTCTCTCCCCTTCATCTATCCTGCACCCACCCTTCCTTACAGGCTGTTGTGTTATATTACATGTTCATTGTTATCTCCCCCTGTACTCTCTCTCCCCACCTTCTCTCTCACCCTGTACTCTCTCTCCCCCTGTACTCTCTCTCCCCCTGTACTCTCTCTCCCCACCTTCTCTCTCCCCCTGTACTCTCTCTCCCCCTGTACTCTCTCTCCCCCACCTTCTCTTTCCCCCTGTACTCTCTCTCCCCACCTTCTCTTTCCCCCTGTACTCTCTCTCCCCACCTTCTCTCCCCCTGTACTCTCTCTCCCCCACCTTCTCTTTCTCCCTGTACTCTCTCTCCCCCACCTTCTCTCTCCCCCTCTACTATCTCTCCCCCACCTTCTCTCTCCCCCTGTACTCTCTCTCCCCACCTTCTCTCTCCCCCTGTACTCTCTCTCCCCCACCTTCTCTTTCCCCCTGTACTCTCTCTCCCCAACCTTCTCTTTCCCCCTGTACTCTCTCTCCCCCACCTTCTCTCTCCCCCTGTACTCTCTCTCCCCACCTTCTCTCTCCCCCTGTACTCTTTCTCCCCCACCTTCTCTTTCCCCCTGTACTCTCTCTCCCCCACCTTCTCTCTCCCCCTGTACTCTCTCTCCCCACCTTCTCTCTCCCCCTGCACTCTCTCTCCCCCACCTTCTCTTTTCCCCTGTACTCTCTCTCCCCCACCTTCTCTCTCCCCCTCTACTATCTCTCCCCCACCTTCTCTCTCCCCCTGTACTCTCTCTCCCCACCTTCTCTCTCCCCCTGTACTCTCTCTCCCCCACCTTCTCTTTCCCCCTGTACTCTCTCCCCCCACCTTCTCTTTCCCCCTGTACTCTCTCCCCCCCACATTCTCTCTCCCCCTGTACTCTCTCTCCCCCTGTACTCTCTCTCTCCCTCACCTTCTCATTCCCCCTGTACTCTCTCTCCCCCACGTTCTCTCTCCCCCTGTACTATCTCTCCCCCACCTTCTATCTCCCCCTGTACTCTCTCTCCCCCACACCATCTCTCTCCCCTACTCTCTATCCCCCACCATCTCTCTCCCCCTGTACTCTCTCTCCCCCACACCATCTCTCTCTCCCCCACCTTCTCTCTCCCCCTGTACTCTCTCTCCCCCTGTACTCTCTCCCCCTGTACTCTCTCTCCCCCTATACTCTCTCTCCCCCACCATCTCTCTCTTCCCCAGTACTCTCTCTCCCCCACCACCATTCTCCCCCTATACTCTCTCTCCCCATGTACTCTCTCTCCTCCACCATCTCTCTCTCCCCTTATACTCTCTCTCCCCCTGTACTCTCTCCCCCACCATCTCTCTCTCCCCTTATACTCTCTCTCCCCCTGTACTCTCTCTCCCCCTGTACTCTCTCCCCCACCATCTCTCTCTCCCCTTATACTCTCTCTCCCTCTGTACTGTCTCACCCGCTATACTCTCTCTCCCCCACCATCACTCTCCCCCACCATACTGTCTCTCCCCCACCCTACTCTCTCCCCCACCATACTCTCTCTCCCCCACCATACTGTCTCTCTCCCACCATACTCTCTCTCCCCCACCATACTCTCTCTCCCAACATACTCTCTCTCCCCACCATACTGTCTCTCCCCCACCATACTGTCTCTCCCCCACCACACTGTCTCTCTCCCCTGTACTCTCTCTCCCCCTATACTCTCTCTCCCCCTGTACACTCTCTCCCCCACCATCTCTCTCTCCCCCTGTACTCTCTCTCCCCCACCATCTCTCTCCCTCTATACTCTCTCTCCCCCACCATCTCTCTCTCTCCCTGTACTCTCTCTCCCCCACCATCTCTCTCTCCCCTTATACTCTCTCCCCCTGTACTCTCTCTCCCCCACCATCTCTCTCCCCCTGTACTCTCTCTCCCCCACCATCTCTCTCTCCCCTTATACTCTCTTGAGTTGCAGTGACCATATTTATTATTGTCCTCCATGAAGCAGGCTGTGGGTGAGTTGCAGTGACCATATTTATTATTGTCCTCCATGAAGCAGGCTGTGGGTGAGTTGCAGTGACCATATTTATTATTGTCCTCCATGAAGCAGGCTATGGGTGAGTTGCAGTGACCATATTTATTATTGTCCTCCATGAAGCAGGCTGTGGGTGAGTTGTAGTGACATTAGGAGGAAGCCCAGCTCTAGCCTATCCCGGCTGAAGGAAGATGGTTGGATTACCACAGAGAGAGAACTCTTTATCCACACTCAGAGACAAATAAATACACGCCACAGATGACATTACTTTCACAAGGCTCTCTTGGCTTGTACAGTGTGAGTGTGTGTACGTGTGTGTGTATGTGTGTGTGTGTGTGTGTGTGTGTGTGTGTGTGTGTGTGTGTGTGTGTGTGTGTGTGTGTGTGTGTGTGTGTGTGTGTGTGTGTGTGTGTGTGTGTGTGTGTGTGTGTGTGTGTGTGTGTGTGTGTGTACGTGTGTGTACGTGTGTGCACGCGCTGGGGGATTTGCGACTGAGTGACACACATCCATCCCCACTCTGAGGGTCCTGGATTAGTGTGTGTGTGTGTGTGTGTGTGTGTGTGTGTGTGTGTGTGTGTGTGTGTGTGTGTGTGTGTGTGTGTGTGTGTGTGTGTGTGTGTGTGTGTGTGTGTGTGTGTGTGTGTGTGTGTGTGTGAGTGTGTAACCATCCCTGATGCCATATCTGAGACAGCACCCTGTGCTATAGCTGCTCTTAAAGGCTTATTTGGGTTCCATTAATGACGGCCCGGGAACATAATCCATCTAAATTGGAAAACTGATGAGAAGTTGGGGAAAAAGATACTGCGGGAGAGCACATATGCTGCCCTCTCCCTGAGGACACTGGGGAGATGTAGGCCAGGCAACCAGGCTGTATCCCTCTCTAAAGAGATGTATGGATGGATGGATGGAGAGAGAGAGAGAGAGAGAGTTTGTGTGTGTGTGCGGGGGGGGGGGGTGTTGAGAGAGACAGAGAAAGAAACATACAGGGCGGGAATAAATGCGTGAGACAGAGCAAGACAGAGACACAGTCAAGAGGGAAACCGAGAGAAATAAATCGATCAGCTTGACTTCCTCCTTGTCATGACAGCTGAGGCTCAGCTGAGTCATCATGTACTGTACAGTATATCCAGACCACACCCCCTGTTCACACACAAACTGTGGGAATAAGCCAGACTTATAGGTAGCCAAGGGCTTCAATAACAGCATTTAGATGCTACACAGTGATTTAACAAGTTTGTTAAGTGTAGACGGTTACCATGCGCTAGCTTGCAGTTAGAATACCCCTGACAGAGCCCATGACACAATGAGGACAATGAATGGAGCTTTAGCCACATGCTAAGTTATCTGCTAGCCATCTTTCTTTGTGATTAAGGCCCCGCTTTGCATAAGCACCAGCCAGGTCACCCGGGATCCTTCCATGTCTGAGGACGTCAGGAGATGACGTGGAAACCATCCACTAGGGACAACACTGAGCATTGTTACCTTCAAATAGGTTTGGCTTTTGCTTGGGCGTTGTTTACGGGGAAGACGGATGAGCGTTAGCATGCATACGGTTAGGAATGAACTCTGCCTCTGATTCCAAAGTTTGCAAGTTCGATAGAAAGTTGTTTTTGAAAAATGTGGTTTAAGCCTATGCCAAACCTTAACCTTAGGCTTAACCATTTGGAGTTAATGCCTAACCATTAATGCCTAAACACAACACTAGGTACATAAACAAATGTACCTTAAACACCTTAAAAATGTAACATTTGATAGAACTTGAAATTTGATGCTTGAGAGACATTGATTGACATCGAATTGTGACATCAGCACACCTCTGCAATTGGATGAATGGATAATATGGACATACCTTTCCTTCACAACTGTTTACCTTCCCTTTCAACCTCTTTAGCAGGGAGGACGGTTGATACTCATTGTGATGCATGTTCCAGCATTCCTCCTTTAATTGTTTCTATTTTGGCGTTCTTAGAAGGTACCATGCTGTGCCATTGCGACTTCTCAGTAATCCTGTGCTTAATCATTTGAATTGCAGAGGGGGTTAGGGGGTGGGCGGATGTGGATGGGGCTAAGATTAAACAGTAGCAGTGCATTAGCATTGGTAGATGTTAGCATATTAACATCTGTGAAGGTCTCCTCTCGAGTATGAGACAATGAAAGACAGAGGGGAGATATCGCAAGCCAGAGGGAAGCAAGCAACGAGTTGGTCAGTGGAGAGAGAGACAACGAGAGAGAAGAAAGAAACAGAAAGGAGACTCACAGGGCTGCCCTTTGTGACCGTCACCTAAAGAAAACAATGCTTTGCTTTTTGCCGTTCAGAAGCCACAGTAAATGTATGGGATTTACAAACAGTAGGGGAAAAGGGGAAGGGTGACGAGACAAAATGACAGAGCTGGGAAAAGGGAGGGCAGGATGAGAGAGGGAGCAAGGGAGAAATGAGCATCAGAGGAGGTCAAGCAGAGGATTGGAATCAGAGGGGCCAGTACGAACGAGACAGGGGGGAGGGAGAGGGAGGGGGGCAAAGAGAGAGAGAGAAAGAAAGAGCGAGAGAGAGAGAGAAAGAAAGAGCGACAGAGAGAGAGCGCAACAGAGAGAGAGCGTGCCAGAAAGAGAGTGCGAAATCGAGAGAGAGCGACAGAGAGAGAGAGCGACAGAGAGAGAGAGACAGAGAGAGAGAGAGACAGAGAGAGCGTGACAGAAAGAGAGTGCGAAAGAGAGAGAGAGCGACAGAGAGAGAGAGCGGCAGAGAGAGAGAGAGAGCGACAGAGAGAGAGAGCGACAGAGAGAGAGAGAGAGCGACAGAGAGAGAGAGAGAGAAAGCGACAGAGAGAGAGATAGTGCGACAGAGAGAACAACAGAGAGAGAGAGCCAGAGAGAGTATCAACCGTCCTCCCTGCTAGAGAGGTTGAAAGGGAAGGTAAGAGCGATGCAGAGAGAGAGAGCGACAGAGAGAGATGCTCAAACTCACTAGTGCAAAATTTAAATTGCCTATATTAAAACTGTTTAATTTGATCCTGAGTGTAGGTTATTTCCCTGACATCTGGAATCAAGGACTCATAACCCCAATCTTTAAGAACAGAGACAAATTTGACCCTAACAATTACAGAGGCATTTGTGTGAACAGTAACCTGGGGAAGGTTTTCTGTAGTATTATCAATGTAAGAGTTCTAAACTTAATAAGCACAATGTCTTGAGTAAAAGCCAAATTGGATTTATACCAAAACATCGCACAACTGATCATATTTACACTCTACACACCCTGATAGATAAATATGTCAACCAAAATAATACCAAAATATACGCTTGCTTTATCGACTTCCAAAAAGCATTTGATTCTATTTGGCATACAGGACTGTTCTACAATATTATTTGAAAGTGGTGTAGGGGGTCAAACATATGACATAATTAAATCAATGTATACTGGCAATAAGTGCAGCATTAAAATTGGTAAGAAAATAACAGAATTCTTTAACCAGGGACGGGGCCTTCGCCAGGGTTGCAATCTGAGCCCTGCAATCTGAGCCCTGCACTCTTCAATATTTACATTAACGAATTGGCCACTATTCTAGAAAAATCCTCAGCCCCTGGTGTTAGTCTCCACAATTCCGAAGTTAAATGTCTACTCTTCGCAGATGACCTATGCCTGCTGTCACCCACAGCACATGGCCTACAGCAGAGCCTGGACCTGCTAGAGCAGTACTGCCAGACCTGGGCCCTGGCAGTAAACCCCAAATAGACTAAAATAATGATTTTCCAGAGAAGATCCAGATCTCAGGGAATTAGAACAAAGTTCTCAATTGGTACAAAATATATAGAGTACTGTACACACTACAATTACTTAGGTTTAAAAATAAGCTCAACTGGACACCTTAATGAGGCAGTGAATGAACTGAGAGAGAATGCACGCAGGGCATTCTACGCCATTAAAAAGCAAATTCAAATTGAAATACCTATTAAAATTTGGCTAAAACTAATTGAATATGTCATTGAACCAATTGCACTTTATGGCAGCGAGGTGTGGGGTCCACTTGCAAAACAAGATTTCATCAAATGGGACAAACACCCCATTGAAACCCTGCATGCAGAGTTCTGTAAGATTCTCCTACATGTCCAGAGGAAAACTACAAACAATGCATGCAGGGCAGAATTAGGCTAAAATCCACTAATAATAAAAACTGGAAAAAACAGAAACAGAAAAAAAAAACCCTAACCCTAATAAATGGAAACATCTAAAATACAGTGACCCCCTCTCATATCATTACCAAGCCCTGCAATGCCAAGAGCTGCAATGCCAAGCCCTGCAATGCCAAGAGTAAAGAAAAGAGTCCCCTCATCCAGCTGGTCCTGGGGCTGAGTTCACAAACCTGTTCTACTAACACACTGAAGCCTCAGGACCAGAACATCCAATCAATCAGGATAAACCAAATTACAACACAGTCAAAACAAAACTATATTGCTAATTGGGAAACACAAGCACAAACACAAAGCAAAATGCAGTGCTATCTGGCCTTAAATCGACAGTACACCATGGCTAAATATTTGACCATGGTTACTGATCAAAACCTTAGAAAAACCTTGACAAAGTAGAGGCTCAGTGAGCACAGCCTTGCCATTGAGAAGGGTAGACACAGGAAAACCTGGCTCCCTGTAGAGGAAAGGCTGTGCAACCACTGCACAACAGCAGAACCTGAGACGGAGCTGCATTTCCTGACAAAATGTCAAAAATATAAAACAATTAGAGAGTGTCATTTCCCCAAATTTGAAACACTTATTCAAGGTTTCAAAGACCTCTCTGATGAGAGTAGGCTACCCGTCCTGTTGGGGGAGGACGCAGAGAGTTGTGGGTTGGCAGCGCACTACAATGCTGCCTGCCATAAGTTGAGGGACAGTGTCTGACAGACCAATCAACCTGCACATGTCCTCTACTGTATGTTTATTGTTATTGTTCAATGTATGGTTATTTTGACAATTGGTTATTGTTGTTACTGTTGTCCCTTTGACAATTTTGATTCTCATTTTTATATTGCAAATAAGCTTTGGCAATATGCATACTGTTACGTCATGCCAATAAAGCAAATTGAATTGAATTGAAAGAGAGAGCGAGAGAGAGAGAGAGAGAGAGAGAATTACAGAGAGAGAGAGAGAGAGAGAGAGAGAGAGAGAGAGAGAGAGAGACAGAGAGAGAGAGACAGAGAGAGAGAGAGAGAGAGAGACAGAGAGAGAGAGAGAGAGAGAGAGAGAGAGAGAGACAGAGAGAGAGAGAGAGAGAGAGAGAGAGAGAGAGAGAGAGAGACAGAGAGAGAGAGAGAGAGAGAGAGAGAGAGAGAGAGAGAGAGAGAGAGAGAGAGAGAGAGAGAGAGAGAGAGAGAGAGAGAGAGAGAGAGAGAATGTGGTCCACCTCTTTAGATGATCTTATTGTAGGTGCAGCCACAGCCTTTATCATGGTGAAACACACACTTTGCTTTGTGTAAGGTATGTAATATATACCTCTGCACGCATGCACGCACGCACACTCACGCACACACACACACACACACACACACACACACACACACACACACACACACACACACACACACACACACACACACACACACACACACACACACACACACACACACACACACACACACACACACACACACACACACACACACACACACACACAATAAGGAAAGAGACAAATACTTTAAAACAGAAGAAATCACCAAGCTCCTATATAGGTCACCACAGATAGAATCACATGAGCCCAATATCTGACTGAAACCCACCGTGTTGCTGTAATAGTGTTTCCTTCCTGTAGCAGATAAACAAAAGGAAGTGAAACAGGTCTCCATCAGGCAGGACCACAGGGAGGCCCGGGGTTAGAGGGCCATGCTTTACTGCCACCTGCCTAAGGCGCTGTAACAGGAAAGACAAGAGGAGCGGTCTGGGCCTGGGATCTATCCTACTCTCCTCTCCTCACACACCACATGATTTACTGACTCAAGAACCTCCTTGCCTGTGACCACTCTGTCCGTCCTGAGTCGCTATCAATGGAAAAGAACAAGAGAAAAAGAGTCGACGCTCCAATGCGTTTTAACTCCCCTGGCTTTTCCAGGGCTTGAGAGGGGGCCACGTGAATGATGTACTCAAAGAGACTCGGAGAGGGAAGAGACGGCACCCAGAGATAAACTCATTTATAAAAACGACAGAACAATAGGACAGAGAGAGAAAGAGAGAGAGCGAGCAAAACAGGTCAGGCTGAGAAAGGGAAACAAGACAAGGAGGAGTCAACAAGGTGGGATAACAATATTGATGCGCCTCGTTGCAGAAAACAGGGGCATCGATTTCTATCTTCCCAAGCTTCCTCTGCGTACTTCTATCTTCCCAAGCTTCCTCTGCGTACTTCTATCTTCCCAAGCTTCCTCTGCGTACTTCTATCTTCCCAAGCTTCCTCTGCGTACTTCTATCTTCCCAAGCTTCCTCGGCGTACTTCTATCTCCCCAAGCTTCCTCTGCGTACTTCTATCTTCCCAAGCTTCCTCTGCGTACTTCTATCTTCCCAAGCAACCTCTGCGTACTTCTATCTTCCCAAGCTTCCTCTGCGTACTTCTATCTTCCCAAGCTTCCTCTGCGTACTTCTATCTTCCCAAGCCTCCTCGGCGTACTTCTATCTTCCCAAGCTTCCTCTGCGTACTTCTATCTTCCCAAGCTTCCTCTGCGTACTTCTATCTTCCCAAGCTTCCTCTGCGTACTTCTATCTTCCCAAGCTTCCTCTGCGTACTTCTATCTTCCCAAGCTTCCTCGCGTACTTCTATCTTCCCAAGCTTCCTCTGCGTACTTCTATCTTCCCAAGCCTCCTCGGCGTACTTCTATCTTCCCAAGCCTCCTCGGCGTACTTCTATCTTCCCAAGCTTCCTCTGCGTACTTCTATCTTCCCAAGCAACCTCTGCGTACTTCTATCTTCCCAAGCTTCCTCTGCGTATTTCTATCTTCCCAAGCTTCCTCTGCGTATTTCTATCTTCCCAAGCTTCCTCTGCGTACTTCTATCTTCCCAAGCTTTCTCGGCGTACTTCTATCTTTCCAAGCTTCCTCGGCGTACTTCTATCTTCCCAAGCTTCCTCTGCGCACAACAGAAGTAGAAAATAAGTAAGACAGATTGAAGACGAGAGGGGTTGATCACTGCTATTTCTGTCTGCGACTGTCACTGGGGTGACAATATTTCGGCCTTCAGTGGTTCTTGTCGAGAGATAGACAGTGCTGAAGTGGTCATCTTTGTCCTTGTGGCTCTCGTGTTTTTTGTGTGTGGCTTTTCTTTGGTCCTCTTGCTGTTCTAATTAAGACTAATTAAACCAGGAGAGGGAAATGAATATGGAACGATAAGAGATGGCTTTTTCTTGACCTTTATGTTGGCCTCCTACTGACGCCACAAAGGCGCTTCAGGAGATGAAAGAACAAGGCGGGGAGGATAGTGGAATGGAGAGAGGAAGAGAGAGAGAGAGAGAGGTTTCTACCCAGGGAAGTGCTTAACATTGCAGATGGTGGATATCATGTCTTTGGTTTTATTTCTTTAGTAAAGGTCACCTTTAATGCTGGCCCAAGGAGGTGAATGTGAATGACTGTGAATGACTGTGAATGAGTTTAATTAAAAGTAGAAATCGTCTATCTTTTCAAGGGTTTCATTGTAGAAGTCCTGGTAAAAAAAAAGGGAAAAAGAGGTATATATATATATACACTTTGGCCTAAAATGCCAATGAAACCAACATTTTCCTAAAACATATAGGTGTACATGTATAGGCCTATTCAATAAAATATATCCTTTTTGGGTCTAGTGAAATATTTTATTTAGGTTCATGCCCAGAGAGAAAATTTGTGCTGGCATCTAAATAGCGGCTCTCTTCCTGAAGCTTACAACAACAGAAGGGATGAGGGGAGTTTGAGGCTCTTTCATTCCCCCCCTCCCTCCCTCCCCTCCTCCTTTGCTTTCTCCTTCCATCTCTCTGCGCTGTTCCGCCCGATAAGCACGTTGTCTACTTCACATATTGACACCTCGTCTTCAGCAAACACTGTTTTGCTTTTAATTAACCTTTAACTACTCAAGGAATGGCAAGAGAGGGAGTGAGAGAGAGAGATAGAAAGACAGAAAGAGAGGGGTGGAGAGTGGAGAGTGAGAAAGAGGGGGATCAGAAGAGATCAGAATGGGTCTTGACAACAGTGGAGACTTTGGTGTCATCTCAATGTTTTTTGTCATTAGTATTGAGGACTCTATTGTCCTCCTCCCACCGCCGCAGCCCCCCAACATGACTAATAAAGTCTTAAAGCAGACACTAATCCATGCACCCTGCATATTCCCTGCATCTCCCTCCGTCTCCCCTGCATCTCCCTCCGTCTCCCCTGCATCTCCCCTCCATCTCTCCTCCGTCTCCCCCGCATCTCCCTCCGTCTCCCCTGCATCTCCCTCCGTCTCCCCTGCATCTCCCTCCATTTCCCTCCATCTCTCCTCAGTCTCCCCCGCGTCTCCCTCCATCTCTCCTCCGTCTCCCCTGCATCTCCCTCCATCTCCCCTGCATCTCTCCTCCGTCTCCCCCGCGTCTCCCTCCATCTCTCCTCCGTCTCCCCTGCATCTCCCTCCATCTCCCCTGCATCTCCCTCCGTCTCCCCCGCATCTCCCTCCATCTCTCCTCCGTCTCCCCTGCATCTCCCTCCGTCTCCCCCGCATCTCCCTCCATCTCCCCTGCATCTCCCTCCATCTCTCCTCCGTCTCCCCCGCATCTCCCTCCGTCTCCCCTGCATCTCCTCCATTTCCCTCCATCTCCCCTGCATCTCTCCTCCGTCTCCCCCGCGTCTCCCTCCATCTCTCCTCCGTCTCCCCTGCATCTCCCTCCATCTCCCCTGCATCTCCCTCCATCTCTCCTCCGTCTCCCCCGCATCTCCCTCCGTCTCCCCTGCATCTCCCCTGCATCTCTCCTCCGTCTCCCCTGCATCTCCCTCCGTCTCCCCTGCATCTCCCCTGCATCTCTCCTCCGTCTCCCCTGCATCTCTCCTCCGTCTCCCCTGCATCTCCCTCCGTCTCTCTTGCAACTCCCTCCGTCTCCCCTGCATCCCCCTCCGTCTCCCCTGCATTTCCCTCTGTCTCCCCTGCATCTCCCTCCGTCTCCCCTGCATCTCCCTCCGTCTCCCCTGCATCTCCCTCCATCTCCCCTGCATCTCCCTCCGTCTCCCCTGCATCCCCCTCCGTCTCCCCTGCATCTCCCTCCGTCTCCCCTGCATCCCCCTCCGTCTCCCCTGCATCTCCCTCCGTCTCCCCTGCATCTCCCCTGCATCTCCCTCCGTCTCCCCTGCATCTCCCCTGCATCTCTCTCCGTCTCCCCTGCATCTCCCTCCGTCTCCCCTGCATCTCCCCTGCATCTCCCTCCGTCTCCCCTGCATCTCCCTCCGTCTCCCCTGCATCTCCCTCCGTCTCTCCTGCATCTCCCTCCGTCTCCCCTGCATCTCCCTCCGTCTCTCCTGCATCTCCCTCCATCTCTCCTGCATCTCCCTCCGTCTCCCCTGCATCTCCCTCCGTCTCCCCTGCATCTCCCTCCGTCTCCCCTGCATCTCCCTCCGTCTCCCCTGCATCTCCCTCCGTCTCCCCTGCATCTCCCTCCGCCTCCCCTGCATCTCCCTCCGTCTCCCCTGCATCTCCCTCCGTCTCCCCTGCATCTCCCTCCGTCTCCCCTGCATCTCCCTCCGTCTCCCCTGCATCTCCCTCCGCCTCCCCTGCATCTCCCTCCATCTCCCCTGCATCTCCCTCCGTCTCCCCTGCATCTCCCTCCGTCTCCCCTGCATCTCCCTCTGTCTCCCCTGCATCTCTCTCCATCTCCCCTGCATCTGCCTCCGTCTCCCCTGCATCTCCCTCCGTCTCCCCTGCATCTCCCTCCGTCTCCCCTGCATCTCCCTCTGTCTCCCCTGCATCTCCCTCCGTCTCCCCTGCATCTCCCTCCGTCTCCCCTGCATCTCCCTCCGTCTCCCCTGCATCTCCCTCCGTCTCCCCTGCATCTCCCCTGCATCTCCCCCTTGTTTTCTGTCCCCGCAAAGGACGCGTACAAGCAAACCTTGGGATTTTCAGAGGCAGTTACATTTTCTGTCTCTGAGTCCAAAAAACGTTGGCATATTTTAATGGTCCGTTAGTTCAATTTTATGTGGCCGTGATTATTTTCGTTTGACGGGGGTTATATTTTTCCCTCTTCTTTCTCCTGTCTTTTGTTTTTGAAACAGTGTTTACATCTGAGGGAAGTCAGTCCTATAAAGGGAAGTGGAATTATACCAGCTTAGCCATAGCGCATTCATCTGTCACGGCAATCCTACGCCTGTGCAGACACACTCGTTTATGCAAGAAAGAGAAGAGACAGAGATGGAGGGAAGGAGGGAAAGGACAGATGGAGGGAGGGAGGGAGGGGAGCGAGGGAGGGAAGAAATGTCTGGAAGGGGCAGTCCCATGCACTCTAATTAAACGTTGGGAGAGCATTTTGGTTGTAGGTGGGATGATGGAGAGGCTCTCTATTTTGGCTAATATCCAGGTGACTGCATTCTACAGCCGGCCTGTAAGGAGGCCCTAAGGGACCCGAGCTCATCTTATTCAGAATGTGTTGTAACGATAAGGCCCTATAGGACACTCCAACTTCCAAACTACAAAAGCCCAACTCTCCATGTCTCTGAGGATGGCTTGGCCCTCTCCAAACCCCTCAAGCCCCACCATGTTCCTCACGGGAGTCGTCCTGTCAGCTACCTGTTTGCTGCTGTCCAACTTGATTCGTAATGAGGCTTAGAGATACAAGCACAGGGTCCCGTGTGGCCCAGTTGGTAGAGCATGGTGCTTGCAACGTCAGGGTTGTGGGTTCGATTCCCATGGGGGACCAGTAGGAAAATGTATGCACATTATTGTGGATAAGAGGTCCGTAAGCTTCATTAAAACTCACATATGGGAGCTGTAAGCAGAGAGACATGTTCTTGTTTTAGTTTCTGTCCAGGTCCTGTGCTACATTTGGCTGTCTGTATGTCATTAGGTTTCATTCATCTGTCATATCGGCCCAAACACACCCTACGGGGCCAACACATGGACCCGATAAGGTAGGTGGGTCGTCTAGCCAGGTCAGAGCTACAACAGGACTACTCTGCCCCACATCATCACACACAAACAAACACACACACACACACTTAACCAAAAAGCAGACAGACACAGTGACACAAAAACACGTCTGGTATCACACACTGCCACACGGCCTTCCATCCTCGTGTTCTAATGGAACGATTAGAAGAGCTACACATCAGAAAGAGGATCGTCCCCTGGTTAATCTCTGCTAAGCTCCATTTGAGAGATGGGTGCAGCACCGGGGGCTAAGACGATCAGCCGGTAAATAAAGGCTTTAGTACCTGGTTTGGCCCAATATCCGGGTGTAAGCCCCACGGCAGCAGCTGCCACGCATTTCAGAGGACTTGTCTGACCTGTGTTCTGTGTGACTAGTCAGATAAGGGGTCTGACGAGTATTCATTCACATCTGATTATAGTGACGACTTTTAACATGTGTACGTTACATGTTGACATATATGTTGTTGACATTTTGTTGCATGAATTGGATGGAAGTTGTTACATGTAAGTTAACATCTGTTGACTGAGTGTATAACTGGGTGTATAACTGGGTGTATAACTGAGTGTATAACTGGGTGTATAACTGAGTGTATAACTGGGTGTATAACTGGGTGTATAACTGAGTGTATAACTGAGTGTATGACTGAGTGTATGACTGAGTGTATGACTGTATGACTGGGTGTATAACTGGGTGTATGACTGAGTGTATAACTGGGTGTATGACTGAGTGATTAACTGAGTGTATGACTGAGTGTATGACTGAGTGTATGACTGTATGACTGGGTGTATAACTGAGTGTATGACTGAGTGTATAACTGGGTGTATGACTGAGTGATTAACTGAGTGTATGACTGAGTGTATAACTGAGTGTATGACTGAGTGTATAACTGAGTGTATGACTGAGTGTATAACTGAGTGTATAACTGAGTGTATAACTGAGTGTATAACTGAGTGTATAACTGAGTGTATAACTGAGTGTATGACTGAGTGTATAACTGAGTGTATAACTGAGTGTATAACTGAGTGTATAACTGAGTGTATAACTAAGTGTATGACTGAGTGTATAACTGAGTGTATGACTGAGTGTATAACTGAGTGTATGACTGAGTGTATAACTGAGTGTATAACTGAGTGTCTAACTGAGTGTATAACTAAGTGTATGACTGAGTGTATAACTGAGTGTATAACTGGGTGTATAACTGAGTGTATAACTGAGTGTATGACTGCGTGTATAACTGGGTGTATAACTGAGTGTATAACTGGGTGTATAACTGAGTGTATAACTGAGTGTATAACTGAGTGTATAACTGAGTGTATGACTGAGTGTATAACTGAGTGTATAACTGAGTGTATAACTGGGTGTATAACTGAGTGTATGACTGCGTTTATAACTGGGTGTATAACTGAGTGTATGACTGCGTGTATAACTAAGTGTATGACTGAGTGTATAACTGAGTGTATAACTGGGTGTATAACTGAGTGTATAACTGAGTGTATAACTGAGTGTATGACTGAGTGTATAACTGAGTGTATAACTGAGTGTATGACTGAGTGTATAACTGAGTGTATAACTGCGTGTATAACTAAGTGTATGACTGAGTGTATAACTGAGTGTATAACTGAGTGTATGACTGAGTGTATAACTAAGTGTATAACTGAGTGTATAACTGGGTGTATAACTGAGTGTATAACTGAGTGTATAACTGAGTGTATAACTGAGTGTATAACTGGGTGTATAACTGAGTGTATAACTGAGTGTATAACTGCGTGTATAACTAAGTGTATGACTGAGTGTATAACTGAGTGTATAACTGAGTGTATGACTGAGTGTATAACTGAGTGTATAACTGAGTGTATAACTGAGTGTATAACTGGGTGTATAACTGAGTGTATAACTGAGTGTATAACTGAGTGTATAACTGAGTGTATAACTGAGTGTATAACTGAGTGTATAACTGGGTGTATAACTGAGTGTATAACTGAGTGTATGACTGAGTGTATGACTGAGTGTATAACTGAGTGTATAACTGAGTGTATAACTGGGTGTATAACTGAGTGTATAACTGAGTGTATAACTGAGTGTATAACTGGGTGTATAACTGAGTGTATAACTGAGTGTATAACTGAGTGTATAACTGAGTGTATAACTGAGTGTATAACTGAGTGTATAACTGGGTGTATAACTGAGTGTATAACTGAGTGTATAACTGAGTGTATGACTGAGTGTATAACTGAGTGTATGACTGAGTGTATGACTGGGTGTATAACTGAGTGTATGACTGAGTGTATAACTGAGTGTATGACTGAGTGTATGACTGAGTGTATAACTGAGTGTATAACTGAGTGTATGACTGGGTGTATAACTGAGTGTATGACTGAGTGTATAACTGAGTGTATGACTGGGTGTATAACTGGGTGTATGACTGAGTGTATAACTGGGTGTATGACTGAGTGATTAACTGAGTGTATGACTGAGTGTATGACTGAGTGTATGACTGTATGACTGGGTGTATAACTGAGTGTATGACTGAGTGTATAACTGGGTGTATGACTGAGTGATTAACTGAGTGTATGACTGAGTGTATAACTGAGTGTATGACTGAGTGTATAACTGAGTGTATGACTGAGTGTATAACTGAGTGTATAACTGAGTGTATAACTGAGTGTATAACTGAGTGTATAACTGAGTGTATAACTGAGTGTATGACTGAGTGTATAACTGAGTGTATAACTGAGTGTATAACTGAGTGTATAACTGAGTGTATAACTAAGTGTATGACTGAGTGTATAACTGAGTGTATGACTGAGTGTATAACTGAGTGTATGACTGAGTGTATAACTGAGTGTATAACTGAGTGTCTAACTGAGTGTATAACTAAGTGTATGACTGAGTGTATAACTGAGTGTATAACTGGGTGTATAACTGAGTGTATAACTGAGTGTATGACTGCGTGTATAACTGGGTGTATAACTGAGTGTATAACTGGGTGTATAACTGAGTGTATAACTGAGTGTATAACTGAGTGTATAACTGAGTGTATGACTGAGTGTATAACTGAGTGTATAACTGAGTGTATAACTGGGTGTATAACTGAGTGTATGACTGCGTTTATAACTGGGTGTATAACTGAGTGTATGACTGCGTGTATAACTAAGTGTATGACTGAGTGTATAACTGAGTGTATAACTGGGTGTATAACTGAGTGTATAACTGAGTGTATAACTGAGTGTATGACTGAGTGTATAACTGAGTGTATAACTGAGTGTATGACTGAGTGTATAACTGAGTGTATAACTGCGTGTATAACTAAGTGTATGACTGAGTGTATAACTGAGTGTATAACTGAGTGTATGACTGAGTGTATAACTAAGTGTATAACTGAGTGTATAACTGGGTGTATAACTGAGTGTATAACTGAGTGTATAACTGAGTGTATAACTGAGTGTATAACTGGGTGTATAACTGAGTGTATAACTGAGTGTATAACTGCGTGTATAACTAAGTGTATGACTGAGTGTATAACTGAGTGTATAACTGAGTGTATGACTGAGTGTATAACTGAGTGTATAACTGAGTGTATAACTGAGTGTATAACTGGGTGTATAACTGAGTGTATAACTGAGTGTATAACTGAGTGTATAACTGAGTGTATAACTGAGTGTATAACTGAGTGTATAACTGGGTGTATAACTGAGTGTATAACTGAGTGTATGACTGAGTGTATGACTGAGTGTATAACTGAGTGTATAACTGAGTGTATAACTGGGTGTATAACTGAGTGTATAACTGAGTGTATAACTGAGTGTATAACTGGGTGTATAACTGAGTGTATAACTGAGTGTATAACTGAGTGTATAACTGAGTGTATAACTGAGTGTATAACTGAGTGTATAACTGGGTGTATAACTGAGTGTATAACTGAGTGTATAACTGAGTGTATGACTGAGTGTATAACTGAGTGTATGACTGAGTGTATGACTGGGTGTATAACTGAGTGTATGACTGAGTGTATAACTGAGTGTATGACTGAGTGTATGACTGAGTGTATAACTGAGTGTATAACTGAGTGTATGACTGGGTGTATAACTGAGTGTATGACTGAGTGTATAACTGAGTGTATGACTGGGTGTATAACTGAGTGTATGACTGAGTGTATAACTGAGTGTATAACTGAGTGTATAACTGAGTGTATGACTGAGTGTATAACTGAGTGTATAACTGAGTGCACTAAACATGAATAACTCTTTCCATGACAGACTGACCAGGTGAATCCAGGTGAAAGCGATGATTCCTTATCGATGTCTCTTGTTATATCCACTTCAATCAGCGTAGATGAAGGGGAGGAGACCGGTTAAAGAAGGATTTTTAAGCCTTGAGACATGGATTGTGTATGTTTGGGCAAGACAAAAAATGTAAGTGCCTTTGAACAGGGTATGGTAGAAGGGGCGGGGGGTGCAACTCAACATTAGTAAGGTGGTCCTGATGTACACTCGGTGTATGTCTATATATGGATATATACTTAGTATACCAAATATCAGGAACATCTTCCTAATACTGAGTTGCTCTCAGAACAGCCTCAATTCGTCGGCACTTGAACTAAAAGGTGTCAAAAGTGTTCCACAGGGATGCTGGCCCATGTTGACTCCAATGCTTCCTAAAGTTGTGTCAAGTTGGCTGGATGTCCTTTTGGTGGTGGACCATTCTTGATACACAATGGGAACTGCTGAGTGTGAAAAACCCAGCAGCTTTGCAGTTCTTGACAAACCGGTGCGCCTGGCACCTACTACCATACCCTGCTCAAAGGCACTCCAGTCTTTTGTCTTGTGCAATTGTTAATGGAAACCTAATATTTGTTGTCTAGTGGGAATAAACCAATCATGTCAGAAAAGGAGAGACATGTCCTGCAATATGATTATGATTCATGCTTATATAATACATTTAAATAAATATATTAGGCGATTGATATATACCAACCTTTGCAGGAAATATGGTGCACGTAAGGATTGGTCTTTTTTGTGCGTTCACACCTTTGACACATGAGGCCCAAGGTGAGTGGACTCTCTGGCCAATCAGTGACATGAATCAATCAATCAATGACCTACCAGAGACAAAATACAACTATAGCAGTACTGTGGACATCAAAGCCTGATGTTAAAAACCAATGTGTCTGACAGTCTGCCTCTCTGTGGCTGCCTTTACACAGGCAGCCCAATTCAGATAGTTTTTTTCCACTAATTGGTATTTTGACCAATCACATAAGATCTTTTCACATCAGATATTTTTCAGAGCTGATATGATTGATCAAAAGACCAATTAGTGATAAAAAGAGCAGAACTGGGCTGCCTGTCTAAACGCAGCTAAACACACCCTGCCACCCACACAATACTAGGAAGGATGGGGGACTAGTACATACAGTAGGCATCTCGATAACACTGACAAAAGCAATGACTCACATCTCTTAGATGTTTAGTATAAAGTGACACTGAGCCAACCATCACAATACACTAAGGTCTTGGCCATTCACCCACATGTAAATATACCTCGCCAGTTTGTTTTCCTAAGAGCTGTGAACACAGACAAGCTGGGAACCATGATATAGAAACAACACTAAGGTGGCCTCCATCTCTTTTCTCTGAATAAGGTGTTTGTACTTTATTAGCCGACAGCTTGCATTGACACTCTCTCTCCACCCCTCCGCCCCTTTTCTATCTCTCACCCTCTCAATGAGGCGGTGACCTTCTCCCCTGTTTTATCTCTCACCCTCTGAAACGAGGTGGTGATCTTCGCCCCTGTTCTATCTCTTACCCTCTCAACGAGGTGGTGATCTTCGCCCCTTTTCTATCTCTCACCCTCTCAATGAGGCGGTGACCTTCGCCCCTGTTCTATCTCTTACCCTCTCAACGAGGTGGTGATCTTCGCCCCTTTTCTATCTCTCACCCTCTCAATGAGGCGGTGATCTTCGCCCCTGTTTTATCTCTCACCCTCTCAACGAGGCGGTGACCTTCTCCCCTGTTCTATCTCTCACCCTCTCAATGAGGCGGTGACCTTCGCCCCTGTTCTATCTCTCACCCTCTCAACGAGGCGGTGACCTTCGCCCCTGTTCTATCTCTCACCCTCTCAACGAGGCGGTGATCTTCGCCCCTGTTCCATCTCTTACCCTCTCAACGAGGCGGTGACCTTCACCCCTGTTCCATCTCTCACCCTCTCAATGAGGTGGTGATCTTCGCCCCTGTTCCATCTCTTACCCTCTCAACGAGGCGGTGACCTTCGCCCCTGTTCCATCTCTCACCCTCTCAACGAGGTGGTGATCTTCGCCCCTGTTCTATCTCTCACCCTCTCAACGAGGTGGTGATCTTCGCCCCTGTTCCATCTCTCACCCTCTCAACAAGGCGGTGACCTTCTCCCCTGTTCTATCTCTCACCCTCTCAACGAGGCGGTGACCTTCGCCCCTGATCTATCTCTCACCCTCTCAACGAGGTGGTGACCTTCTCCCCTGTTTTATCTCTCACCCTCTGAAACGAGGTGGTGATCTTCGCCCCTGTTCTATCTCTTACCCTCTCAACGAGGTGGTGATCTTCGCCCCTGTTCTATCTCTCACCCTCTCAACGAGGTGGTGACCTTCGCCTCTGTTCTATCTCTCACCCTCTCAACGAGGCGGTGATCTTCGCCCCTGTTCTATCTCTCACCCTCTCAACGAGGTGGTGATCTTCGCCCCTGTTCTATCTCTCACCCTCTCAACGAGGCGGTGATCTTCGCCCCTGTTCCATCTCTCACCCTCTCAACAAGGTGGTGACCTTCGCTCCTGTTTTATCTCTCACCCTCTCAACGAGGTGGTGACCTTCGCCCCTGTTCTATCTCTCACCCTCTCAACGAGGCGGTGACCTTCGCCCCTGTTCTATCTCTCACTCTCTCTACGAGGCGGTGACCTTAAGCAAGTGGGAGAATCGGGGATCTTCAACGAGATGTGTCAGAAAGCTTAGTGGTATTCTCAACGTTCCAAATAGCACCCTATTCCCTATTTAGTGCACTACTTTTGACCAGGACCCATAGGGCGGCAGCCTCTGTTTTTCCTCCAGAGAGGGAGCGCCCATCTACTCCTCTATTTTCTCAGCTTCCTCCTCCACACAGTAAATAGATGACTACCTCACTCTGACTTCTGTCGGTGACATGCCAAGATGCAAGCCGTCAGACACAGAGAGGATGGGGGAGATAGAGAGAGAGAGAGAGAGAGAGAGAGAGAGAGAGAGAGAGAGAGAGAGAGAGAGAGAGAGAGAGAGAGAGAGAGAGAGAGAGAGAGAGAGAGAGAGAGAGAGAGAGAGAGAGAGAGAGAGAGAGAGAGAGAGAGAGAGAGAGAGAGAGAGAGAGAGAGAAAGAAAGAGATAGCGTGTAGGGAGAGAGAGACTGACAGGTGGACAGCATAGAGATAGACAGAGAGAGAGAAAGAGGGGATGGACGATGGATAGACTGAAAGAGAGGGCGAGAGATAGGGCCTGAAAGAGAAAGAGAGAGAGAGGGAGGGGGGAACAGAAGGAGGTGTGGGCAAGGGTAGACAAATGTCTGCTCTATTCATCACTGGCACATTCAAGAGCGAGACGCCCACTCTCCTTTAGAAGAATCTAAACAAAAACAAACGTTCCCTGGCAGTTAATGATTTTGATAATATGTGTGGAGAAACTCCAAAGAGCCCCCTCGTATATACGTAGCAGCTGCATTTTCCTCTCCCTGCCTCTGTCCCTTTCCTTTCCTTTTTTTATTTTTATTTATTTTCTGCCAGAAAGATTGTGTTATCTCCGGCAAACAGTTTGGGCGAGGAAGAGACGGTGCTCAAGGTGAGAGACGAGGCGGCCATATTAAGTAAAGACATGGGTGTGAGGAGAGAGGTCTGGGAAGGTTTCTCTCCCTCTCTATGTCTCTCTCTCTGTCTATGTCTCTCTCCTGTTCTCCCTCTATCCCTCTCTATGTTTCTCTCTATGTGTGTCTCTCTCTATCTCCTGTTCTCCCTCTCTGTCTCACTCTGTCTCTGTCTCTGTCTCTCTCTCTCTCTCTCTATCTGTCTCTCTCTCTCTCCTGTTCTCCCTCTCCCTGCTTGACAAGGCACTGCTCAGGTCCCTAGCTACAGCCAGGAGACCTGGTGTGTGTATATACAAAGTGTAACATTATTTTTGAGCCTCAAACTCGCAGAGGTGAACTCTGACCATCTCTATCACTGGGCAACATGGCTTTGGTATGGCGCGCGCACGCACGCACGCACGCACGCACGCACGCACGCACGTGCGCACACACACACACACACACACACACACACACACACACACACACACACACACACACACACACACACACGCTCTCTCTTTTTCTCCCTCTCTCTCTCTCTCTCTCTCTCATGCTCACACACCAAGTAAACACTATGCCTGGCTGACTACATTAACATACACCCACTAAACATCCCACACAGGTCATGCTATACTAACACAATGTGCTATAAATCCATTGCCCTCTCTCTCCTCCTCTTCTTTCAATTCCTTTCCTCTCTTTTCCACCACTCACTCCCCTTCTTTCATTTAATCTCCTTTACTCCACACCCTCCCCTGAACATTGTATAAGAACATTTCTTCCTCAGCCCACGAGGTTAACTGTCCTCAAATCCTGGACAAAACCTCCAGCCCCCTAATAAAATCTCACGCTCAGTTCACCAGGCCTGTCAGTCTATTTTCTGCCTCAGCACCAGTGTTTTCATCCCCAACACCCTTAAAACCCCTGGACCACAGCAAGGAGGGGTGTATGTGTCTGTGTGTCTGAGGATTGTGGGTCCTATGAGTAATGGAGTGGGGAGTAGGTAGAGAAGAGGAGTGTGGATCCTATGAGTAATGGAGTGGGGAGTAGGTAGAGAAGAGGAGTGTGGATCCTATGAGTAATGGAGTGGGGAGTAGGTAGAGAAGAGGAGTGTGGATCCTATGAGTAATGGAGTGGGGAGTAGGTAGAGAAGAGGAGTGTGGATCTATGAGTAAGGGAGTGGGGAGTAGTTAGAGAAGAGGAGTGTGGATCTATGAGTAATGGAGTGGGGAGTAGGTAGAGAAGAGGAGTGTGGATCCTATGAGTAATGGAGTGGGGAGTAGGTAGAGAAGAGGAGTGTGGATCCTATGAGTAATGGAGTGGGGAGTAGGTAGAGAAGAGGAGTGTGGATCCTATGAGTAATGGAGTGGGGAGTAGGTAGAGAAGAGGAGTGTGGATCCTATGAGTAATGGAGTGGGGAGTAGGTAGAGAAGAGGAGTGTGGATCCTATGAGTAATGGAGTGGGGAGTAGGTAGAGAAGAGTGTGGCTGAGACAGGGCCTGAGGTAGAGGCTGGGGCTTTGGCATGCCACCTCCAACCGAGCTGAAGGAAAGAGCCCATACAGCGACACTGACCTACCCTGACCACAACTCGACCAAGGCCAGCCGCTTCTGCTCTCCAAATGGGACAAACCATGGATGGACTGCCCTCTGGCCTTTTTAGGCATGTCATTCAGACACGCACACACACACACACATACATACAGGCGCTCCCGAGTGGTGCAGCAGTCTAAGGCACTGCATCTCAGTGCTAGAGGCGTCACTACAGATCCTGGTTCGATTTCAGGTTGTATCACAACCGGCTGTAATTGGGAGTCCCATAGGGTGGCGCACAATTGGCCGAGCGTCGTCCAGGTTAGGGTTCGGCCGGGGGTAGGCCGTCATTGTAAATAAGAATTTGTTCTTAACTTTCCCAGTTAAATAAAAATACAAATAAAAACATACACACATGCGAGCGAGAAGGGGTGACCGTGTCTCGACTGTTATCATCATATTACTGGAGCCAGCTCTCCCAGTCAAGCAATATGTCTTTCACTAGCAGATATGTCTTTCACTAGCAGATATGTCTTTCACTAGCAGATATGTCTTTCACTAGCAGATATGTCTTTCACTAGCAGATATGTCTTTCATTAGCAGATATGTCTTTCATTAGCAGATATGTCTTTCATTAGCAGATATGTCTTTCACTAGCAGATATGTCTTTCATTAGCAGATATGTCTTTCACTAGCAGATATGTCTTTCACTACCAGATATGTCTTTCACTAGCAGATATGTCTTTCACTAGCAGATATGTCTTTCACTGGCAGATATGTCTTTCACTAGCAGATGTGTCTTTCACTAGCAGATATGTCTTTCACTAGCAGATATGTCTTTCACTAGCAGATATGTCTTTCATTAGCAGATATGTCTTTCACTAGCAGATATGTCTTTCACTAGCAGATATGTCTTTCACTAGCAGATATGTCTTTCATTAGCAGATATGTCTTTCACTAGCAGATATGTCTTTCACTAGCAGATATGTCTTTCACTGGCAGATATGTCTTTCACTAGCAGATATGTCTTTCATTAGCAGATATGTCTTTCACTAGCAGATATGTCTTTCACTAGGAGATATGTCTTTCATTAGCAGATATGTCTTTCATTAGCAGATATGTCTTTCATTAGCAGATATGTCTTTCATTAGCAGATATGTCTTTCACTAGCAGATATGTCTTTCACTAGCAGATATGTCTTTCATTAGCAGATATGTCTTTCACTAGCAGATATGTCTTTCACTAGCATATATGTCTTTCACTAGCAGATATGTCTTTCATTAGCAGATATGTCTTTCACTAGCAGATATGTCTTTCATTAGCAGATATGTCTTTCACTAGCAGATATGTCTTTCACTAGGAGATATGTCTTTCACTAGCAGATATGTCTTTCATTAGCAGATATGTCTTTCACTAGCAGATATGTATTTCATTAGCAGATATGTCTTTCATTAGCAGATATGTCTTTCACTAGCAGATATGTCTTTCATTAGCAGATATGTCTTTCATTAGCAGATATGTCTTTCACTAGCAGATATGTCTTTCACTAGCAGATATGTCTTTCATTAGCAGATATGTCTTTCATTAGCAGATATGTCTTTCATTAGCAGATATGTCTTTCATTAGCAGATATGTCTTTCACTAGCAGATATGTCTTTCACTAGCAGATATGTCTTTCACTAGCAGATATGTCTTTCACTAGCAGATATGTCTTTCACTAGCAGATATGTCTTTCATTAGCAGATATGTCTTTCACTAGCAGATATGTCTTTCACTAGCAGATATGTCTTTCACTAGCAGATATGTCTTTCACTAGCAGATATGTCTTTCATTAGCAGATATGTCTTTCATTAGCAGATATGTCTTTCACTAGCAGATATGTCTTTCACTAGCAGATATGTCTTTCACTAGCAGATATGTCTTTCACTAGCAGATATGTCTTTCACTAGCAGATATGTCTTTCATTAGCAGATATGTCTTTCACTAGCAAAAATATGTCTTTCATTAGCAGATATGTCTTTCATTAGCAGATATGTCTTTCACTAGCAAAAATATGTCTTTCATTAGCAGATATGTCTTTCATTAGCAGATATGTCTTTCATTAGCAGATCGCAAACTTGCTTTAGATCCATCCTGTAGCCTAAAACTTAGGTCTAGAAGTACATTGTTTGACATCGGAAGTCCTTTTGTGTATGCTCCTTATCTCAGCCAACAGCAGTGCCACCTACAAATATGACCTTGGTGTATTTAAGCAGAGTGGAACTGAACTGCAGCTGAAGAAAGAGATATGTATATACATATATATATATATATATATATATATATATATATATATATATATATATATATATATGTATATATAAAGATAGGTAGAGAGAGAGGTAGAAGGAGAGAGAGGTAGGTAGAGAAAGGAACATAAAAGTCAACATCCCAATTAGGATCTGGCTAAAAATACTTCAATCAGTTATCGAACCCAATGCCCTCTATGGTTGTGAGGACTGGGGTTCACTCACCAACCAAGAATTTACATGCAGAATTATGCAAAAATGTACTTTGTGCACAACGCCAAACCCAAACAATGCATGCTGAGCAGAATGAGGACTATACCCACTAGTTATCAAAATCCAGATAAGAGCTGTTAAATTCTACAGCCACCTGAAAGGAAGCGATGCCCACACATTCCACTACAAAGCCCTCACCTACAGGGAGATTAACCTAGAGAAGAGTCCCCTCAGCCAGTTGGTTCTGTGGCTCTGTTCACAAATACCAACAGACCCCACAGAGCCCCAGGACAGAAACACGTTTAGACCCAACCAAAATATTATAAAGCAAAAATATAACTATTTGATACACTGGAAAGAATCGACCAAAATAAATGAGCAAACTGGAATGCATTGTGGCCCTTAAAACTTCTTGAGAATACAGGGGGTGCTGTTTCGCATTAGCATAATTGCCTCTACAGATTAAACTGCCTCTTATTCAATTATTGCTGTTACTATATGCATATAACCATATACCATTGGATAGAAAACAAGCTATGGTTTCTAAAACCGTTCCAATTTTGTCTCTGAGTGAAACACAGGTCATTTCACAGCACTTTCCCTGAGCCAGAAGAAGATTGCAAGATGTGTATGCTCGCTTCAACGCTCTGCCTATATATGGTCATGCCACCTATGACCCGAAACACACTTCATTCGTCTTCCTCTGGGTGTCAGGAAGTTGTCAGAGGAGAAATTTTTTGTTTATCTTGTACTGACGTGAAATAAGACCTATTTCTTTAGCGTGACCGACAACTTCCGGTTTTCTGAAACGCGCGTTTTAGAGGTGCAATTGTCTTTTGTTATGCTGACGTTACGGATGAAAACTATCTCCGTCTCGAAGTTTGTTTGATACATGTGACCATATCATCTTAATGTATGTTTTTTCAATATAGTTTAATCAGATTATTAGAATTTTTTCGGGAGTTTTGCCGTGTTCCGTTCTTTGAGTTTTTTAACTTTGGACAGGGACCGTGCCAGTCGACCAGTACCCAGGCTAAATGAAGAGGGGAAGTTGCCATTGTGAATGGATTGAACGACTCATCAGGACTAAGGACACCTTGATCAACATTCTGATGAAAGATCAGCAATAGTAAGACCCAATTTACGATGTTATTTCATATATCTGTCGTGCATGTGAACTGGTCGGGCGCGCCCAGCTGGTTCTGGCTGGCCTGGTTATGCTAATTTAGCGCTACATTTTGTTTTCGCTATAAAACATTTAATAAATCTGAAATATTGTTTGGATTCACCAGATGTTGGGCTTTCAATGTCTGTACGCTGTGTATTTTTTCTGAAATGTTTTAAGACAAGTAATTAGTTATATAACGTTGGTCTCTGTAATTGTTCTAGCTGCATCAGCACTATATCAGATTGCAGCTGCAATGTAGAACTGTGATTTATACCTGAAAAATGCACATTTAAAAAAAAAAAACTATGCTATACCATAAATATGTTATCAGACTGTCATCTTATGAATTTGTTTGTTGGTTAGTGGCTATCAATATCTTAGTTTAGCCGAATTGGTGATAGCACCTGATGGAGTAAGAAACTGTTGGAGTAAGAAAATGGTGTCTTTTGCTAACGTGTTTAGCTAATAGATTTACATATTGTGTCTTCCCTGTAAAACATTTAAAAAATCTGAAATGGTGGTTTTATTCACAAGATCTGTGTCTTTCATTGGGTGTCTTGGACTTGTGATTTAATGATATTTAGATGCTACTATTTACTTGTGACGCTATGCTAGCGATGCTAATCAGTGTGGGGGGGGTGGGGGGTGCTCCCGGATCCGGGTTAGGTACTCTGTTAACATAGAGTCCACAGAACACCTGACCACTGTGACTGACCCTGAATTAACTCCATTCTTGACTATGTACAGACTCGGTGAGCATAGCCTTGCTATTGAGAGACGACGCCAAAGGCAGACCTGGCTCTCAAGAGAAGAGGCAATGTGCCCATTGCCCACAAAATGAGGTGGAAACCACATTAGAGACACATATTTCCCACAGATCACACAGACCCACAAAGAATTTGAAAACAAATCAAACATTGATAAATTCCCATATCTGTACGGTAAAATACCATAGTGTGCAGTCACAGCAGCAAGATTTGTGGCCTGTTGCCATGAGAAAAGGGGAACCAGTGAACCACAACATTGTAAATACAATCTATATTTATCTGTTTATTTATTTTCCCTTTCATACTTCAACTAGTTGCACATTGCTATAACCCTGTACATAGCCAATGATATAACACTGTACATAGCCAATGATATAACATCTGAAATGTCTATATTCTATTATAACTGGTGTGAGTGTAATGTTGTCTAATGTTGTTTATTTCTCTTTTATTGGTTGTCTATTCCATTTGCTTTGGCAATGTAAACATATGTTTCCCATGCCCATATAGCCCTTTGAGTTGAATTGAGAGAGATAGAAAGAGAGGAGTGGAATGCTAAAGAATGCTTTAAAATGCATCCATTCTTCTGTTCTTCCGCACAAACACAAGTCCGTGATTCAACCTGAGAGACAAACACAAGTCCGTGATTCAAGCTGAGAGACAAACACAAGTCCGTGATTCAAGCTGAGAGACAAACACAAGTCCGTAATTCAACCTGAGAGACAAACACAAGTCTGTGATTCAACCTGAGAGACAAACACAAGTCCCTGATTCAAGCTGAGAGACAAACACAAGTCCGTGATTCAAGCTGAGAGACAAACACAAGTCTGTGATTCAACCTGAGAGACAAACACAAGTCCCTGATTCAAGCTGAGAGACAAACACAAGTCCGTGATTCAACCTGAGAGACAAACACAAGTCTGTGATTCAAGCTGAGAGACAAACACAAGTCCGTGATTCAACCTGAGAGACAAACACAAGTCCGGGATTCAACCTTAGAGACAAACACAAGTCCGTGATTCAACCTGAGAGACAAACACAAGTCCGTGATTCAAGCTGAGAGACAAACACAAGTCCGTGATTCAACCTGAGAGACAAACACAAGTCCGTGATTCAAGCTGAGAGACAAACACAAGTCCGTGATTCAAGCTGAGAGACAAACACAAGTCTGTGATTCAAGCTGAGAGACAAACACAAGTCCGTAATTCAACCTGAGAGACAAACACAAGTCTGTGATTCAACCTGAGAGACAAACACAAGTCCCTGATTCAAGCTGAGAGACAAACACAAGTCCGTGATTCAAGCTGAGAGACAAACACAAGTCCCTGATTCAACCTGAGAGACAAACACAAGTCCGTGATTCAACCTGAGAGACAAACACAAGTTTGTGATTCAACCTGAGAGACAAACACAAGTCCGTGATTCAAGCTGAGAGACAAACACAAGTCTGTGATTCAACCTGAGAGACAAACACAAGTCCGTGATTCAACCTGAGAGACAAACACAAGTCCATGATTCAACCTGAGAGACAAACACAAGTCTGTGATTCAACCTGAGAGACAAACACAAGTCTGTGATTCAAGCTGAGAGACAAACACAAGTCCGTGATTCAAGCTGAGAGACAAACACAAGTCCGTGATTCAACCTGAGAGACAAACACAAGTCCGTGATTCAACCTGAGAGACAAACACAAGTCTGTGATTCAAGCTGAGAGACAAACACAAGTCCGTGATTCAACCTGAGAGACAAACACAAGTCCGTGATTCAACCTGAGAGACAAACACAAGTCCGTGATTCAAGCTGAGAGACAAACCCAAGTCTGTGATTCAAGCTGAGAGACAAACACAAGTCCGTGATTCAACCTGAGAGACAAACACAAGTCCGTGATTCAACCTGAGAGACAAACACAAGTCTGTGGTTCAACCTGAGAGACAAACACAAGTCCATCATTCAACCTGAGAGACAAACACAAGTCCGTGATTCAACCTGAGAGACAAACACAAGTCCGTGATTCAACCTGAGAGACAAACACAAGTCTGTGATTCAACCTGAGAGACAAACACAAGTCCATGATTCAAGCTGAGAGACAAACACAAGTCTGTGATTCAAGCTGAGAGAAAAACACAAGTCTGTGATTCAAGCTGAGAGACAAACACAAGTCCGTAATTCAACCTGAGAGACAAACACAAGTCTGTGATTCAACCTGAGAGACAAACACAAGTCCCTGATTCAACCTGAGAGACAAACACAAGTCTGTGATTCAAGCTGAGAGACAAACACAAGTCTGTGATTCAAGCTGAGAGACAAACACAAGTCCCTGATTCAACCTGAGAGACAAACACAAGTCTGTGATTCAAGCTGAGAGACAAACACAAGTCTGTGATTCAACCTGAGAGACAAACACAAGTCCGTGATTCAACCTGAGAGACAAACACAAGTCCATGATTCAACCTGAGAGACAAACACAAGTCCGTGATTCAAGCTCAGAGACAAACACAAGTCCGTGATTCAACCTGACAGACAAACACAAGTCCGTGATTCAAGCTGAGAGACAAACACAAGTCTGTGATTCAACCTGACAGACAAACACAAGTCCGTGATTCAACCTGAGAGACAAACACAAGTCTGTGATTCAACCTGAGAGACAAACACGAGTTAGTGATTCAAGCTGAGAGACAAACACAAGTCCGTGATTCAACCTGAGAGACAAACACAAGTCTGTGATTCAAGCTGAGAGACAAACACAAGTCCGTAATTCAACCTGAGAGACAAACACAAGTCTGTGATTCAAGCTGAGAGACAAACACAAGTCTGTGATTCAAGCTGAGAGACAAACACAAGTCCGTAATTCAACCTGAGAGACAAACACAAGTCTGTGATTCAACCTGAGAGACAAACACAAGTCCCTGATTCAACCTGAGAGACAAACACAAGTCTGTGATTCAAGCTGAGAGACAAACACAAGTCTGTGATTCAAGCTGAGAGACAAACACAAGTCCCTGATTCAACCTGAGAGACAAACACAAGTCCGTGATTCAACCTGAGAGACAAACACAAGTCTGTGATTCAACCTGAGAGACAAACACAAGTTCGTGATTCAACCTGAGAGACAAACACAAGTCCGTGATTCAAGCTCAGAGACAAACACAAGTCCGTGATTCAACCTGACAGACAAACACAAGTCCGTGATTCAACCTGACAGACAAACACAAGTCCGTGATTCAACCTGAGAGACAAACACAAGTCTGTGATTCAAGCTGAGAGACAAACACAAGTCCGTAATTCAACCTGAGAGACAAACACAAGTCTGTGATTCAAGCTGAGAGACAAACACAAGTCCGTGATTCAACCTGAGAGACAAACACAAGTCTGTGATTCAAGCTGAGAGACAAACACAAGTCCCTGATTCAACCTGAGAGACAAACACAAGTCCGTGATTCAACCTGAGAGACAAACACAAGTCCATGATTCAAGCTGAGAGACAAACACAAGTCCATGATTCAAGCTGAGAGACAAACACAAGTCCGTAATTTAAGCTGAGAGACAAACACAAGTCCGTGATTCAAGCTGAGAGACAAACACAAGTCCATGATTCAACCTGAGAGACAAACACAAGTCCATGATTCAACCTGAGAGACAAACACAAGTCCGTAATTTAAGCTGAGAGACAAACACAAGTCCGTGATTCAACCTGAGAGACAAACACAAGTCCCTGATTCAACCTGAGAGACAAACACAAGTCCGTGATTCAACCTGAGAGACAAACACAAGTCCATGATTCAAGCTGAGAGACAAACACAAGTCCGTGATTCAACCTGAGAGACAAACACAAGTCTGTGATTCAAGCTGAGAGACAAACACAAGTCTGTGGTTCAACCTGAGAGACAAACACAAGTCCATGATTCAAGCTGAGAGACAAACACAAGTCTGTGGTTCTACCTGAGAGACAAACACAAGTCCGTAATTCAACCTGAGAGACAAACACAAGTCTGTGATTCAACCTGAGAGACAAACACAAGTCTGTGATTCAACCTGAGAGACAAACACAAGTCTGTGGTTCTACCTGAGAGACAAACACAAGTCCCTGATTCAACCTGAGAGACAAACACAAGTCCATGATTCAACCTGAGAGACAAACACAAGTCCATGATTCAACCTGAGAGACAAACACAAGTCCATGATTCAACCTGAGAGACAAACACAAGTCCATGATTCAAGCTGAGAGACAAACACAAGTCCATGATTCAACCTGAGAGACAAACACAAGTCCATGATTCAACCTGAGAGACAAACACAAGTCCATGATTCAACCTGAGAGACAAACACAAGTCCATGATTCTACCTGAGAGACAAACACAAGTCCGTAATTTAAGCTGAGAGACAAACACAAGTCCGTGATTCAACCTGAGAGACAAACACAAGTCCGTGATTCAACCTGAGAGACAAACGGAAGTCCAAGCTGAGAGACAAACAGAAGTCCATGATTCAAGCTGAGAGTGATTGACGGTTGCTTGCTTGGGGCAAAGGCGATGTTGTATACGTGTAAATCATCTATACTGCGTATAGATTTTAGGATTGTCTTCCACAGCAGTGTTGTCTATCTGCTGCTAACAAGGCCCCCCCGAGGGAACAATTAAGATTGATTGATAGATTGAGGCATCGATTGATGAGTGGAAGAGATACTTCCCTGCTATGGTAAGGGTTTCACCCCTGAGCCAGTCTGTCAGTTCTCCTATTATCCCCCCTTTCTCCACTTCTCTGCTTTTCATCCCTCCTTCCCCTTCCTGGATCATGGACTCTGCCTTATGCAGCTAGATGCTGGAAAGAGGTTTTGGCAGTATTTTGGATTCCCTGTCTCTCTTTCTATCATTCACTCTCTCTCTCTCTTTCTCTCTCTATTTTGGTAGGAGTGCTGTTCCATCCACTGATCTGTAGATGCTTGAGGCTGACTATGTTGGAATATACACCTACTGAAACAATACCAGAGAGAGTGGAGGGAGACTGACTCTCTCTCTCTCCATCTCGCTCTCTCTCCTTCTCTCTCTCATCCTCTTAGTCACTCTCTCCACCGTGGAACTATTCTGCTGAACAGTGGAGTAGGAGAAGTGGAAACTGGGACAGTTGCTTCAAGTTCCTCGGCGTACACATCACTGACAAACTGAAATGGTCCACCCACACAAACAGTGTGGTGAAGAAGGCGCAACAGCGCCTCTTCAACCTCAGAGGGCTGAAGAAATTTGGTGTGGGACCTAAAACCCTCACAAACTTTTACAGATGCACAATTGGGAGCATCCTGTCTGGCTGTATCATCGCCTTGTACGGCAACAGCACCGTCCGCAACCGCAGGGCTCTCCAGAGGGTGGTGCGGTCTGCCCAACGCATCACCGGTGGCATACTACCTGCCCTCCAGGACACCTACAGCACCCCGATGTCACAGGAAGGCCAAAAATATTATCATGGACAACAAACACCCGAGCAACTGCATGTTCACCCCGCTATCATCCAGAAGGCGAGGTCAGTACAGGTGCATCAAAGCTGGGACCGAGAGACTGAAAAACAGCTTCTATCTCAAGTGCATGAGATTGGTAAATAGCCATCACTAGCATACTAGAGGCTGCTGCCCGATATACATACACCTTAAATCACTGGTCACTTTAATAATGGAACACTAGTCACTTTAATAACATTTACACATATATTGATTCTATTCTATCCTATTATACTGTATCTTAGCCTATGCCGCTCTGTCATTGCTCATCCAAATAATTATATATTGCTAATTCCAATCCTTTACTTAGATTTGTGGGTATTGTGTGTATTGTTGTGAAATTGTTAGATATTACTTGTTAGATTTTACTGCACTGTTGGAACTAGAAACACAACTATCATACACAGTCCCACTTCATCTATCATACACAGACCCACTTCAACTATCATACACAGTCCCACTTCAACTATCAAACACAGTCCCACTTCAACTATCATACACAGTCCCACTTCATCTATCATGCACAGTCCCACTTCAACTATCATACACAGTCCCACTTCAACTATCATACACAGTCACACTTCCTTCAACTATCATACACAGTCCCACTTCCTTCAGCTATTATACACAGTCCCACTTCAACTATCATACACAGTCCTACTTCAGCTATCATACACAGTCCCACTTCCTTCAACTATCATACACAGTCCTACTTCAGCTATCATACACAGTCCTACTTCAGCTATCATACACAGTCCTACTTCAGCTATCATACACAGTCCCACTTCCTTCAACTATCATACACAGTCCTACTTCAGCTATCATACACAGTCCCACTTCCTTCAACTATCATACACAGTCCCACTTCAGCTATCATACACAGTCACACTTCCTTCAGCTATCATACACAGTCCCACTTCAGCTATCATACACAGCCCCACTTCAGCTATCATACACAGTCCTACTTCAGCTATCATACACAGCCTCACTTCAGCTATCATACACAGTCCTACTTCAACTATCATACACAGTCCCACTTCAGCTACCATACACAGTCACACTTCCTTCAGCTATCATACACAGCCCCACTTCAGCTATCATACACAGTCCTACTTCAGCTATCATACACAGTCCTACTTCAGCTATCATACACAGTCCTACTTCAGCTATCATACACAGTCCTACTTCAGCTATCATACACAGCCCCACTTCAGCTATCATACACAGTCCCACTTCAGCTATCATGCACAGTCCCACTTCCTTCAACTATCATACACAGCCCCACTTCAGCTATCATACACAGTCCCACTTCAGCTATCGTACACAGTCCCACTTCCTTCAACTATCATACACAGTCCTACTTCAGCTATCATACACAGTCCCACTTCCTTCAACTATCATACACAGTCCTACTTCAGCTATCATACACAGTCCTACTTCAGCTATCATACACAGTCCCACTTCAGCTATCATACACAGTCCCACTTCCTTCAACTATCATACACAGTCCTACTTCAGCTATCATACACAGTCCCACTTCAGCTATCATACACACCCCCACTTCAGCTATCATACACAGTCCTACTTTAGCTATCATACACAGTCCTACTTCAGCTACCATACACAGTCCCACTTCAGCTATCATACACAGTCCCACTTCAGCTATCATACACAGTCCTACTTCAGCTATCATACACAGTCCTACTTCAGCTATCATACACAGTCCCACTTCAGCTATCATACACAGTCCTACTTCAGCTATCATACACAGTCCCACTTCAAATATCATACACAGTCCTACTTCAGCTATCATACACAGTCCCACTTCCTTCAGCTATCATACACAGTCCCACTTCCTTCAACTATCATACACAGTCCTACTTCAGCTATCATACACAGTCCTACTTCCTTCAACTATCATACACAGTCCCACTTCAGCTATCATACACAGTCCTACTTCCTTCAACTATCATACACAGTCCCACTTCCTTCAACTATCATACACAGTCCCACTTCAGCTATCATACACAGTCCCACTTCAGCTATCGTACACAGTCCCACTTCCTTCAACTATCATACACAGTCCTACTTCAGCTATCATACACACCCCCACTTCAGCTATCATACACAGTCCTACTTCAGCTATCATACACAGTCCTACTTCAACTATCATAAACAGCCCCACTTCCTTCGATTATCTTCCACCCCCTGTTGTCTGCAATCACACACTCGCTCTCAAAGATACACTGCCCCCCATGGTGAACAAACACAAGGCCAATTCCCACCGCCTCACCAGAATAATAACCCACGACACGGGATACACAAGTCCCTTCACGCCAATCAGCAGTTGGCATGTACCAACCTGGCACACACATGCATACACACACACACACACACACACACACACACACACACACACACACACACACACACACACACACACACACACACACACACACACACACACACACACACACACACACACACACACACACACACACACACACACAATGTGGCATTAATTGTCATTGTCTGGTTGTAAACTGATTTTCTGGTCATTTAATCAGATTACAACGAATGGTCTCTGTTACAATCAGGTACATAAGTATTTTCTCTAGTGAGAGAAATGTGTAATATTTTAGTTGCAATCTCGTCAGTTTTCCAGTATTCAAAAAATGACCGGTTAGTGTAATGAGCAACCAGTTTGACTGCTGGATTGAGGTGAGTGGACGATACATGGCATGGTACCATGTGGTGCTGCTAAACAGGGGTTGATGGGTGTACATGTCAGATGGAGGCTGGTGGGAGGCGGTGGGGGAGACAAAACAAGCTGACATTCAGCTCCCCTCAGCCCCAGGCAGTGGAGGGCTGAGCCAGGGCTAGGGATTGTGTTTGTCTGGTTTGCAAGCAAGCGTGTGTACGTGTAAGAGAAGGAGAGAGAGAAGAGAGAGACAAAGTGTGTGTTTGAGACACAGCCAGAACGAGAGAGAGAGGATGTAGGTATGTGTTCTCTTCTTCTTAGGCTTTCCAATTGAAGTGAATGGCGTCACTAAGCTGCTTTGTGTGGTTTTGCCACCTGCTCCGGCGATGGAAGTGAAGTGGAACGGAATCACGCCTAAGGGGACATAAACTGAGTCCCCGTTTCAACACACACACACACACAGACACACAGACACACACACACACACACACACACACAAAAATACAGAGGAACAAAATGTTGTGAGCGACTGTATATGTAAGCACAGAGCAATAGAAAATAATACACTGTTTGTGGAGGGCAAAGGAGGAGGAAGAGTGGGAGGAGAATGAGGAAGAGGATGAAAAGGAGGAGAAAGAGAAGGAGGAGAAGGGTAGAGGAGAAGAGAATATGAGGTGAGATGAGAAGGGGGAGAAGGAGGGGAAGGAGAGAGGAGAAGATGAGAAGGGGGAGAAGGAGGGGAAGGAGAGAGGAGAAGATGAGGAGAGATGAGAAGGAGGGGAAGGAGAGAGGAGAAGATGAGGAGAGATGAGAAGGAGGAGGAGGGGAAGGACGAGAAGGAGAAGGAGAGAGGAGAAGATGAGGAGAGATGAGAAGGAAAATGAGGAGAAGGAGAGAGGAGAAGATGAGGAAAGATGAAAAGGAGGGGAAGGAGGGGAAGGAGAAGGAGGGGAAGGAGAGATGAGAAGATGAGGAGAGATGAGAAGGAGGAGAAGGAGAAGAAGTGGAAGGAGGAGAAGGAGGATGGGGAAGCAGCTTGTGCTTGATTTTTTGTACTAATCTGTTACACAAGTAAACAAATATACATTCATACACACACAACCAAGCTCACACAAACAAACTGCTGCTACATGCATTTGTCTTCCTAAGCCATATTGGACATATAAGCACGCACACACAAACCCTGCTGTTAATATGCACTACAGTGTGTGTGTTTATGTGTGTAAGATCTCAACCACAGACGTGTTCACTGCAGGGCAGGGCAGCGAGCATGCACCTCTCCGGAGCTCTGCCACCTGCTACCAACCCTGTCTCGTCTGCCTGGGGTCACACACACACACGCCACGAGCAAACCCCACAGGGGCCACTGCTATCAGGGATCAAAGATCATATGCAGACACCAGCGTTGCTAGTCACAGTATTCTAGAGAAGGTGGACGTGGATGGATGTAGTGAAGGAGAGATGGGTCTCTTCCTGTCCTCTCCTCCTCCTCATTATGCGCCACCGCCTTGTGTTTCTCTTGATTTATTTCTGCTCAATCTGCTCTCCTCCTGACTGGCACCAGGGAAGGGGGGGTGAACAGGGGGGGGGGGGGGGGGGGGGTGAAAAGGGGGGGGGCGGGGGGGTGCGCCGTCCGTTAGTTAACATCTGCTCTGGGCCCGTTCCTTCACTGCTGATTACATCTCCTCTCCTCTCCATGCACACACACACACACACACACACACACACACACACAAACACACACACACACACACACACACACACACACAAACACACACACACACACACACACAAACACACACACACACAAACACACACACACACAAACACACACACACACACACACACACACACACACACACACACACACACACACACACACACACACACACACACACACACACACACACACACACACACACACACAAACACGCACATGCATGCCGAGATGTCTTCTGCTGTGCTCTCCCCTCCCTTCCGTCTTGTCCACAAGTCCATGTAAACAGAATGCCACAGATGACATCTGCCAGCACTAGTTTAGTGTCTTCTGTGTTGATAGCCTACCGTACAGTACTGTACAGTCAGTTGACTTCTATATATACTGATAGCCTACCGTACAGTACTGTACAGTCAGTTGACTTCTATATATACTGATAGCCTACCGTACAGTACTGTACAGTCAGTTGACTTCTATATATACTGATAGCCTACCGTACAGTACTATACAGTCAGTTGACTTCTATATATACCAATAGCCTGTGTCACAGTATGTCCTTGGCTGGTAGCTATGTCTAGAAGCAAGCGAGAGTAATCAAGTGTGTATGAACATGTGTGTGTCTGTATGTCAGCATGTGTGTGTACTCACCACAGTGACATATGTAGTGACACATGAAGATTGTGTTCATATCAGTGTGTCAGATTGTGTGTGTGTGTGTGTGTGTGTGTGTGCATGTGCATGTGTGCGTGTGTGTGTGTGAGTCCATGTGTGTGTGTGCGTGTGCGCGTATGCGTGCGTGTGTGTGTGTGTGCGTGTATGTGTATGTGTGTGTGTGTGTGTGTGCTGCTGATACCTTGCCAACCCTGAGAAAAGACAAGAAATAATAATCTTAAGTAAATAAATAATAAATGAAGGCTAGAATATGACAAAGGAGTCCTGACTAGGTGACTGTGCAGCTAGACTTAACAAAAGTTCTCCCAATCTGTCTCTTCACATTCACACAATAAATATGCCCTAAACTCAACAGAAACCACCCTCATTTACATAAGAATTATCACGTTTTTGTTTTGTCTCCCTGTGCATCACGTTTTTGCCGCAGGGGTGACAGTGTCTTTTGGCTCCTCCGTGTTAAGTGGAGGGTGAAAACATGGTAGAATACAGTAGCCAGGGTTTATTGAAATCCTTGTTAATTTTTACGATTATTATGATGATCATTCAAGGCTATTTGCTAGGGCCCCCGTGGGTGAATATGTACGCGTGTTTATTTTCCTGCTGTCAGGCCCCTGGAAAAGGCAGCTGAAGTCACCAGACGGGCATTTGGAGGGAGAGATAGAGAGAGGGGGGGTGCGAGATGGAGGATGAAAAGAGAGGAATGGGATAGTGGGGGGGGGGGGGGGGGGCAGATGCTAGCTGACACTGTACTGTGTGAGTGAAGGCCCTCTGGGGAGTGTGTGAGTGTGTACAGTCTCCAAAGAGCGGCGCGGTGACCAGTGCCGTATCGACAGGGGAGGTTGCCACGCCGACTGTATGGAAAGGAAGTGACAGTCGTAGGAGTGACGCGAGGGAGAGAGAGAGAGCGGGATGTGTCACACAGGCATAGTGCTAGTAGATCATGTCAGGTGAAAGACTTGTTAGCAGTACCACACACACCTCCCAACTCCAGAGTGAGCATGCATTTTTTTTTCTGCAGGGGGCTCAGTGGTCCTAAGACAACTAATATGCCTGTACAGATAACCTAAGATATTTATTCAAACTACCTAAGATACTTAATTAACATACCTATCTATGTTTGACTGACACCCTTTCAAATGGAGGAATGCCATCATTTTTTACATGGCAGGTAAAGGAATAGTTCAGGATTTTGGCTAATCCACAAGGTAAAATGAACTCATGGATACAATTGTTATGCTTTAGCGAGCAGTTTGAAGGAAGTTGCTACCTAGCATTAGTGTAATTGCTAACGAGCGTTAGCGCAATGACTGGAAGTATATGGTAATTGATAGCGTGCTAGTAGATACCATAGACTTCCAGTCATTGTGCTAACACTAGTTAGCATTTACTCATGAAACTACGACCAACTTTCTTTATACTGGTTCCAGAGACATACAAATGATATCCACGAGTTCATCTGACGCTGTGGAAGTAGATAACACAGCTATTGACTGTAGCCTAGTAGTTAGTACTAAAACTAAGGACTTTGACTGTTAGCCTCTATCACCAATCACCACGCTATCCTAACAGATGATGAGACAGCTATTGTGAGCTGTTGACAGTCGACCATACGCAGCCAAGTTAAGTAAAGGTGAAATAATCATCTTGACCTCCCCATACTGCTGTTTGTTAAGAGGTCAAAGGGCAAATGAGGCCCTGGTAAGGGACAAGAGACCCTCTTTACTGAGAGACACTGAGGGAGCCTTTGTCTTATCGGTTCACCTGCCTTGTCGCTCTACAGTCTAGCCCCAGGCAATGGGGGGATGTGCTGGCAAACGTGGCTATGCACAGGACGCACACACAAATGAACACACGCATACATACACACGCATGATGCATAGACATACAGAAGCACACATATGTACACATAGACACACATACACACAGGAGCGCACTCACGCATGCATGTACACACACACACACACACACACACACACACACACACACACACACACACACACACACACACAAAGGGGGCTGAATTGATTATCTTCCGCTGAGTGATGCTTGCTCTGAGGAATTCACATACTACAAAACAAGGGGAAAGAGACTCAACAGCTCCTTTGTGTGTGACAAGACAGCCATTCCCTGTTTCCCTGTCACCAACTAATCCCCCTTACATGTTTCAGCCCAGTCCTGGAGCTACAGAGCCAGAGTAATAGAGATAGGTCTGCATTCCTCCATTTTCACACCTCAAGACCTTCACACTTCAAGACCTTCACACCTTAAGAATTTCACACATCAAAACTTTCACACCTAAAGACTTGAGACACTCGTTATGTCTGCATCTCTGTTATAAGATAACAAAAACTGTCAGGGGTAAGACATCATAACTACTGGACATATCTCTATTACTCCCCCAGACATTGACTCGGTACAGCTACCCCATTAAATATAGCCTTGTTATTGTTATTTTATTGTAACTCATTTGTTTGTTTTTTTACTTTAGTTTACATAGTAAATATTTTCACGTCTTTTTTTTTTTTTTTACTAAATTGTTGGTTAAGGGCTTGTAAGTAAGCATTTCACGGTAAGGTGAATTCGGTGTTGGTGTTGTATTCGGTGCATGTCACAAATAAAATGTGATTTGAATTTGTGTGTAACTGTGCAGTACTGGACATGTGTGTAATTCTGCAGTACAAAAGAGTAAGGAAGGATGTAAAGGACTGCCTGTCTATCTTGGAGCATACTATACAGGATCAGTTAGGATGAAAATACTCCTTCAGATTAATTATCAATTATAAAACACTCTTCAGATCAACTATCATTTATAAAATACTTCTTCACATTAACTATCATTTATAAAATACTTCTTCAGATTAACTATAATTTATAAAACACTTCTTCAGATTAACTATAATTTATCAAATACTCCTTCAAATTAACTATAATTTATCAAATACTCCTTCAGATTAACTATAATTGATTGGTGAGGAAGGAGCCACCTAAACCATCCAAATGTATGGGCACGGGTATCCCTGGCAGTGTATGGGCACGGGTATCCCTGGCAGTGTATGGGCACGGGTATCCCTGGCAGTGTATGGGCACGGGTATCCCTGGCAGTGTATCGGCACGGGTATCCCTGGCAGTGTATGGGCACGGGTATCCCTGGCAGTGTATGGGCACGGGTGTCCCTGGCAGTGTATGGGCACGGGTGTCCCTGGCAGTGTATGGGCACGGGTATCCCTGGCAGTGTATGGGCACGGGTATCCCTGGCAGTGTATGGGCACGGGTATCCCTGGCAGTGTATGGGCACGGGTGTCCCTGGCAGTGTATGGGCACGGGTATCCCTGGCAGTGTATGGGCACGGGTGTCCCTGGCAGTGTATGGGCACGGGTAACCCTGGCAGTGTATGGGCACGGGTGTCCCTGGCAGTGTATGGGCACGGATGTCCCTGGCAGTGTATGGGCACGGGTGTCCCTGGCAGTGTATGGGCACGGGTGTCCCTGGCAGTGCCAGCGATAAAAAAGCTGCTCCAGGATCCCCTCTGATTGCAGATGAAAAACTACCAGGCACAAAGAGCCGATGCACTTTTGCCACGGCGGTACTAAAATGTATGTCATTTTCTCCCGTGAAATACAGACAAAAGATGTTATCAGCCTGGGGGCTCACAAAGGTGCAGAGCGCTGTGAGACTAATGATTCTCATCTCATCAGAGTGTCATGCCAAGTTAGAAGAGACCAACGCAGAGAAAAAAAAAACAGCCAACAATAAAAGACTCCATTACCGGGATTCTGCTTGTTAAAATTAGGTGCTTTTTATTTTAATTAGCCTGACATTGTTGACGACGGCTCATGCATAATTCAAATATTGGGTGGTTTTGTTATTCCTGAAACTTTTACGGTGGCCAATCTGCCCCTGGCTTGATTTGTTCCTATCCATCTACACCTACAGGTCTGTTGTGTTGTTGTGTCTGTTGTGTCTGTGTGTCTGTGTGAGTCACCGTCGAATGTCACTCAAAGTCTCTTTGAGTTGAAGAATACTTAAAGATGGGCATTCATTGAGGTATTTATGAAAACGGGAGTGAAACATTGACTAACCCGGCCAATGGGGAGGCTGGTACTCAGGTCAGAGACAGATGGCAATAACAGCTCTCTCTGGTCATTACACAAGGCCTTGTCATTTCATCTGCCATGGGCCTCATTTGCATAATTGACTTGCTTCTTAGAAGAATAGAGTGACACTGTCCTCTTTTCGCCCGTGGCGCCCTGACCACTGCGGCAGAGGGGGAGATAGACAGAGCGAGAGAGAGATGAAGTGAATGAGCGAGTGAGAGAAAGAGTGATTGAGAGTCGGGGAAAGTCAGAAACGACTGCCATGAAAGGCAGAGGTAGGTTAATGGACAACAGTGAATCGGTGGCAGAGGAGGCTGCTGAGGGGAGGACGGCTCATAATAATGTCTGGAACAGAGTGAATGGAATGACATCAAACCATGTGTTTGATATATTTGATACCATTCCACTAATTCCACTCCAGCCATTACCACGAGTCCGTCCTCCCCAATTAAAGTGTCACCAACCTCCTGTGATCAGTGAGGGGAGGGGGGTAGAGATGGATGTAGGGAGGGACAGAGAGAGAGGACATTAATATTCCCTCATTCTCAGGCCCACTAGGTGGGAGGAAGATTTATTTCAGTCTGAAGACACGCCTGGTCTTCTCCATTGTTTTGGCACTTCAGACCCAATTTGAGGGAAACAATTGTTCTCATCTGAGGCGGGCTAAAGGAGAAATATTCCCTCTTTCTTCCATTCTTTCTCTCTGTGCCTTTACATTATGCCATTATGCTTCGGAAACCATCACTGCCACACCCACTTCATCAAAAACAAAGAAGGGAAAGGAGACAAGAAGCAACTGTCACCACAACTAGTAGTTGTCCGAATGCATCTCTGTAGCCATCCAACTCTGAGGAACAAGAACACCTATTTCATGTATCGGTCAGGCTATAAGCCATGTTGTTACACCAAAACAGGAAACCAGCAGACACAAACACAAAAAGCAACCCGGATGCATCACACTCACTCACTGATTTAAGGCTGCAGTATCCACATCTCTTTATTCTCTCTCAAAGGGCAGAGCACAGAGGGAACACTCAGACACACAAGGTACAGTATTCTGCTATTACAGTCCTACTGTGTAGTTAAGAGTGACGGAGAAGGGATGATTATCTCTGTGTGACAACTACAGGAGATGTAATGATGTGAGCTTTAGAGGACTGGGTATGAGGACACAGCACAGACCTAAGGCAGAGCTCTGTCTCTCTCAGAAAAATGTATAGGCAAGACACTCATTTGACATTACAAAAACAGAGTGTGACGACAGGCATGGGGATGGACGAGGTGCGATGTAAAACTGAACTGTCACCGGGTACTAGAATGGTGATATACCCTCTTTCGACGACCCCCCCCCCCCGCGCCTCCCCACCTGCGTCGCACAGCTCCGTGAGTCAGCGCACGCACACACACACACACACAACGGTCATTCCGTTTCCATGGCGACTGCGCAAGCTGAGGGCAGAATCTACGGTGTTTAGGCAGCACTGATGCAGGAGGAATTTCAATGATGGGAGGGTGGGTAGGACAGAGTGGAAATATAAGCTCTTTCCTCTAAAATACATTCCATATTGAAGGAAAACTTCATATTGGATTAGAGTTGGAGAATAGAGATTTCATTTGGCTGCAAATCGAGAGCTTGGGAATGACTATAAGGTTCTATCTACAAAAAGATGATTCTGAGATAATTGGCTTTAAAGTTCCCGAACCCTCATTGGGTTGAATGGTGTCAGCAATTTTTATCTTGTATTCTTTTGAATTTAACATAAATTGGGGGTATTTAGAGTACTATAAATGTTATAAAAGAAGGCTATGACAATAACTTAACTTAAACAATAGTGCAGATAGAACCTTATAGTCCCAAGCTCTCATTACATTTAATGTAATGTAAATGTAAGCTCTCGAAATGTCAGAAGTTTCGTTTTTTTAAAACAGAAAGACAAAATAATTAGCAACAAAAAAGTGGATTATAAATGGCATGCAGATATAAGAGCCAAGTTAGCATTTAGAGTGAGGTCAAGGCTTTCTAAATGTTCACTTGATTGTTGTCTCTGAAACGTTCAAGTGAAAATGATAACTGAGAGAGGGGAGTCATAATTAGTGCTATGTTGGGACTGGAGAGTGAGTGTCTAAAGTAAAAACATTGGTTCTTGTGGCGCTGTTAGTCCAACCCATTTAACCCATGGCTTAATGAAGCGTGTTAGCTGGAGGGAAAGTTAATGATTGTCAACAAAGAAAGATGATCATGAAAATGGAATACTGTACCTTAAGCATTCATTTCCCATTTGTAGTTTTAATCCCCATTTGGCCCGGCCCAAAATCTTACTTTAGCTCAAGCCCAATGCCCATGGAATGCACAGAGAGTGTGATTTCACCATTTTAACAACGTTTTTATTGAAATAAAATTGGATTTAGTCGTAAAAAAAAACGTGAACAAAATTTCTCCCAGGGTACAATATTTTTACAAACAAAGAAATGGATAAAACAAAAACAGAAGCAAAATGAAACTGTCTCGTCAAAATGGGGATAACTGCAGCTTTAAACACAGCTGAACACAAGCAACATGGAACGCTGAACTGCAATGCCTCCTGGGTACTCTAGTGTAGCAAACATTATGACGCTCACTTGAAGCATGACAATAACAGTACTACCTCCTGTATTCAAATGTGTGTGTGTGTGTGTTTGTGTGTGTAATTTGATTGTTAGAGAATTTTGTTGGTGAATGCAGGCATCACTAACAAGGACAACTGAGTGGCTCAGTTACTCACAGAAAATGAATGTTCTCCATTTGAGTACAAATCACACACAGGACATGTTGCAATCAGAACAAACACATGATGAGTAAAACAAAAAATACAACAACAGCAAACATAGTTTGTTATTCACATATGTACAACTTGCATATTACTACATCATACGATTGTCTCCAAATCATTTTAAAGAGGCCATACGAACAAAGCAATCTTGTTTTTTTGGTATACTCTCCAACAGATTCTACTGCAAAATGCAATCGACCTCGGTCTCCTGTTCTTTCTTTTCAGAGCCTCTCATTTCACAGTGGATGTGACATTATTCACAGCTTGCCGGGGCCTCAAGTCCATTACTCATAAAGGTGCCATACCACACTACTTATGAGCATGAATTTAACCACCCCACATATGTACGTTAAATAAAGCAAGGCACTCTCTGTGTACAGGCGAGCGGGGCTGGAATTACCTGCCATTAATCTGTGCAAATAATTGACTTAAGCCCCAGTAAATGAAGAGTCCTTTTTCAATGGCCTGACAGGATGTGCAGTGACAGGCATCAAAATAACACAAGGTGTCTGAAAGGACCTTCCCTTGTCATTAAGTGTGCTTTTCTTTTTTATATGGATTCTCTGCTTCCCTTCCCCCTCTCCCTTCCTTCCCCTTGGCTATCTACCCTTTGGTGAAAGGTTTTAATTATTTTGAAGTGAAAACATTAAAAAAGTGCAGTTAGGCCAAGATTGTACTCTCCAGTGGTAGCCAACAGACAATAAAAATGTCTGAGGAATTCACCAGCACTTTGTCACACTCAAATGAACAAACTCAGTGTGAAAGGAAATAGAATCCTGCCATAAAGAGGGACTTTAAACCAAATTATTTCTCTAAACACGTTAAAATATACGGAATGACTCTGTGTGGGGCAGTGTAGGTGCACAACCAAAGATATGCCTCCTGTAAAATAAAAACAACACAAAAACATAAGCTCCTTCATTTAAAAAACATAAGCTCCTTCATTTAATCCCCCTCAAAAGGTTGAGATAAAATTAAATATTTCCTTCTTAGCGTGAAAGTGTCCATTTTAAGGTGAGGATTTTTTAAAATGACAAACATAAACATAACAAAAAATAAAAATGAGAGATGAAAAGGCAAGCCTGCCCTGATTTGGGAAAGGTAGTGGCGTGATCGCGGTGAGAGAATGAGTGATCAGTGCAGCTTTGGTAGCAAATCTCTGTGATTCAGTCCCATTTCTACCAAACCTCGTCGGTCCACATAATGTTCCTGTTGTACACTGCTGTGGGGAAGTAGTCGCCTACCTGTTTGTTGCTGTATTTCGGCGGGTTTGCCTTGTAGCTGTAATCCGAATATTGATCGGAGCCTGTAGAGTTGTTGTCACCTGTGCCCACAAAGGTGTTGGTGGCGGGCAGGTCCTGAACGGCTTGGTGCTTCTTGGAGGCAGAGGGGGACTGGGGCTGCAGCTGGATGGAGGGCAGTGGGGAGTTGGAGCGGTAGTGTCTGCCCAGGTCGGGGCTGCCCGGGGGGTAGTTGAGGGGCAGGTGGATCCGGGGACTGTCATTGACACTATCGTTTATGAGGTTGAAGTTGAGGCCCTTCTGGAGGCTGGCCTCTTCGTCCTCCTCCAGTGGCTTGGTGGGCTTGGGCACCTTACCCTTCTTGCTCTTTTTGCCCTTGCCATTCTTGGGCCCTGCTTTGGGGGCGTACAGGTCCTTGCTCTCCTTCTTGCCTGCCTGGTAGCCGCTCTTGGTGTCCTTCTGCATGCGATGGCGGATCACCACCACCACCACGATGACCAGGATGACTCCGGCGATGCCCGCTAGGCTGCCGTACAGGATGTTGCTGCGCTGGGCCAGCGCGTAGTTGGGGTCCCCGGCAATGTCTCTGTCCAGAGGAGTGTAGAGGCTGTGACCCACCAGAGACTCGATCAGGGTGATGTTGCCCATGGTCTCGTTGACGAAGATGTGGACCAGGGCGGTGGTGTGGCGTGGTGGCTTGCCTTTGTCGCTCACCTTAACCACCAGACGGTGGAGCCCGTTGTGCTTGCGGGTGAACTCCTGGGCCAGGGTGATCTCCCCATTGTTGGGCGAGATGTGAAACAGTCCGTAGGGGTTCCCGCCGGTAATGCTGAAGACCAGCTCGGCGTTGGGTCCAGTGTCGATGTCTTCGGCCTCCACCACTTCCACGCGTGTCTCGGGGGTCGTGAGAGGTGGGAGGTACTTGTAGGAGGAGTTGGAGGGCTTGGTGACATAGGGGGAGTTATCGTTCTCGTCCAAGACGTTGATGGTCACACCCACGTAGGAGGACCTGGGAGGGTCACCGGCATCCACAGCCTTGAGGCGGAAAGTGTATGTGCTCTCCTTCTCACGGTCAAAGGATATGCTGGAGAGGATAGTGCCTGTGCCATTCTGGATGACAAACTTGCCATTGTCGGGCTCCACCGAGAGTTGCACCCTGGCGTTCTCGCCCTTATCTGCGTCGATGACAGTCACCATGCCAACAGGGCTGAGCGGAGGCATGTTCTCCAAGACGGAGAAGCTGTAGCCGCTCAACATGAACTTGGGGTCGTTGTCGTTACGGTCCAGCACCTTGACCACCACCGTGGCCGTCCCCCTCAGGCTAGGCGAGCCCTTATCGGCCGCCGCCACGTGGAACTCGTACTGCTCCCTGTGCTCACGGTCCAGCGTATTTCTCACGTGCACCTCTCCCGTTTTGGGGTCGATCTCAAAGAGCCCCTTAGTGGCCGAGTCCATGATGATGCTGTAGGTCAGCTCTGCGTTGGACCCGCTGTCCGCGTCCGTGGCCACCACATCCAGGACCTTATCACCTGGCTGATTCTCCTCTGCAAAGTCCACCTCAAACAGGGTGGGGGAGAAGACAGGGGCATTGTCATTCATGTCAGTGACTTGCACCTTCAGGGAGTTTGTGCTGGACAGTGCAGGGTTACCGGAGTCCACCGCTACTATTTCAATCCTGTAGTCCTTGATGCGCTCGTAGTCTAGCAGGGTCGTGGTCTGCAGGAAGTATTTCCTCTTGCGGTCGTTGGCTGACTCGCTGGCGGGCCGCAGCTGGAAGGGGACGTCCCCGGCCACCACACAGGTGACCACAGCATTCTCCCCTTCATCTCGATCCGACACCTGCACCAGGGCTACAGGCGTGCCGATGGGCATGTCCTCTGAGATGTTGGCCACGCCGTCGTGGTGGGTGACCAGGCCGATGCCACGAATCTCAATGGCGGGTGCGTTATCGTTCTGGTCCCTGACGTTGATGGTCACCAGGACTTTGGAGTTCTTGGAGTTGGGTCCACGGTCCTTGGCCACCACAAAGAACTTGAGGAAGCTCTCCTCCTCGCGGTCCACCAGCCCCTTGACGTAGATGATCCCTGTGGAGCGGTCAATGCGTAGCAACCTCTGGACGGCATCGGAGGCCTGGTGCAGGCTATAGTCGATCTCCCCGTTGGTACCCATGTCAGCGTCGTTGGCTTTCACCTGGACACAGACACAAACACATAAAAGATTAGCCTTTAGCTTCTGCAACCTAACGTTTACAAAACCACAAAACAATTGTATTCCCCGTAATTTATGTAAATGCCTCTAAATTCACTCCTAGATTGTATCAAAGCCTTGATTCTCCTCATAGCTCAAGTTCATGCTCTGTGTCATGCATAATGGACTATCAAAACTAAGCATGCGCAGCCCCACATAAACATCTAGTGATTGTCACATGGATCATTGGCAGCTAATGGGGAAATGACTGAGAGTGTTAATGTTCCTCCCATTATCAAAAGGCCCTTGTTCCTACAGGGGCCAATAGGAGGAGATAGAGTGACAGAGATTGGTGGCAACGGATTGACTTGGCCCTGCCTCTGTACTCCTTGACAAAACAAGAAACTTCCCATAAGCTTCTGAGAACAGCCTTCCATTAATACATTAGGAAACAAGCCATCTCCGGAATCTACACATGGGGGAATATCAACTCAGTGAGTTTGGTTATAAGGATCCTAATATATTTTATCCCATTATAGGCCCATGATTACACAGTATAAATAGAGGTGTCTGTGAGTTGATCTGGTGTAAATGGACTGGGAAAATGAGCGAGGTATCATTTAGAATGGAGGTAAACTGTCGGACCCAACCTTACAGTGTCACTTTGACACCTTACCACCTGACACACCAAGATCCATTTCTGTCATCTTTCTAACATTACTCATCCTTAAACACACCTTGCAAAACGCCATATCACTTACCCCATATGATAGTCAAATAGAATGCCCCAGCCCTCCCAATACCGAGCCATGCATGACTTCATGTGACTCAGACATCAGATTATCCATGGGGTTTATTGGTATTAATGCTCTATGTGACTCATTTCATTTCATCCTCCACAGAAACCCCAGAATGCATTTCACTTAACAGGCATTTGGAGAATTCCTTTGAGAAAGCAGAAATGCTTGATTGACACGTCTGACCTGTTTAAGTCGTCAAATTAGACTATTTTTCCACCCTTGCCGTTCATTTGCCACTGCTCCCTTAGCAAGATCATGAAGGGAGAAAATACTATTTGAA